>NW_024356505.1:37865047-38348725 GCF_014805655.1 Passer montanus
CCGCTGGAGCCGCTCCCGCCGCGGGCAGCGGAGCGCGCCGGGGCAGCGCCCGGGAGGAAAGTCCGGGGGCGCGGCCGCTTCCTCGCCCCGTGGCCGGACTTTTCTCCGGCTGCGAGGCCGCGGCGCTCCCCCGCCTCCCCTCGGAGCCCGAGTCCCCGCTGGCCTCCGGGACACGTTAAATCCCGTGTAATGAGGCTTAACCCCGCCCCGCAGCCGGGCGGGCAGGCAGCCAGCCAGCCCGGGGAGCCCCCCCCGCCCCGAGCGCCCGCAGCTGTTCCAGCCGGAGCTGCTGGAAAGCGGCCACGCTCCCCAGACTTTGTCTCCCTCGCACACAGCGCTGAACTCTGCTCCCTCCCTCCTTCCCATCCCCCGGGGCGCCCGCGGCTCCCCCCGCCTCCACCGCCCCGAGCCGCAGACGCGCGGAGGGGGAAGGGGGAGCGCTCCCGCCGCCTCCCCGGGGGCTCCGCGGGGCTCGGGGGGAGCGAGCGCCGCCGGGGCGGGCACCGAGCGCTGCGCCCGGAGCCGCGTCCTGCGGAGCGCAGCCCGCGCGCGGGGAGCGGCCGCCGGCATCCCGGAGGGGCTTTTCCTTTTCCACGGGGAAATAAATGAAAAGGAATAACACGGGCGGGGAGAGGGCGGGGGAGCACTGGGGCAGCGGCCGGGGCGCGGTGCGCGGAGCTCCCCGTGGCGCCGCGTCCCGTCCGGGCCCCGCTCCGCGGTTTCGCCGCAGCCCGGCGCGGCCCCAGCCCAGCCCGTGAGGTCGGCGAGGCGGCGGATGGGTGTCTGCGCCGGGGGACGGGCGGTGGGCGGGCGGGGCAGGCGCAGTGTGGGGCCGCGGCAGGGGAGGAGGAGGAGGGCGGTCGGTCGCTGTGTCTATGTGTCGCACTGGCAGGGGGGAAGGGAGTCGGGGAGGCGGGGGTTACACACCAGGGCAGCGCCGGGATCCCTTCTCCACCCCGCGGGGAGGGGGCAGGGCGCCGCCTCCTCCTCCCCCTTCCTCCTCCCCCTTTTTCACCCTTCCTCCTCCTTCTTTCCCCAAAGTTAAACTTCCTGCTCCCGGCCCGGCTGGGAAGGGGACGCGGAGCCCGGCCGGACTCAGCCCCTCGACACACACAACAGCTGGAGCTGTCAAAACTTCCTCCGCTCGGCCTCGGCCCCCGCCGCCTCCGCCGCCGCCGCCCGCTCCTCCTCCGCCCCCGGGGGCTCTGCGCGGGGGGAGGGCGCAGGGCCAGGGTACAATGAAGCGGCGGCCGCCGCAGCCGGGCAGCGCAGCAGCCGGAGCCGCCGCCAGCGCCCGGGGCCTCTGAGCGGGGGCGCCCAGCGGCGGGACCAGCCGCGTCTCTGTCGCTCGCTCTCCTCACCTCCCCCAGCCCCGACAGACCCCGCCGAGCCCGGGGAGGGTGTTATTGTGTGTGAGACCCTTCCTTCCGTCCTCTGCGCTTTCTCTTCGCTCCCCCCCCCCACCCCCCTCCCCTCCTCCTCCTCCTCCTGCTCTCCCCATGCTGCTCCCCCTGCTACCTGTGCTGGTCGGCGGCGGCTGAGGCCAGCGATGCGAGGCGGAGGTGGAGGAGGCGGAGGTGAGGAGGAGAGGAGCCGCGGGAGCAGGAGGAGCATCGGGATCCCCATCACCATCCTCATCTTCATCCTCATCATCATCATCCATGTGTCTCTCTCGTCCTGCTGACTAGGATGTCAACGGAGGACAAGAGTCTGGTGGTGGCGGTGGTGGAGCCGCCTCAGCAGCAGCAGCAGCCCCCCGAGCCTGGAGCTCCCCCCCCAGCAGCAGCAGCAGCAGCCACAGACAAAAGACCTAGGGGCCGGCCTCGCAAAGATGGCGCTTCCCCTTTCCAGAGAGCCAGAAAGAAGTAAGTTCAGCGTTTGTGTGTGCGAGGCAGAGAGGGGCCGGGGCAGGCGGCCAGGCGCAGGCAGAGCTGTCAGTGGAGACTCGCTCCTCGTCGCCCCCTCCCTCTGCCTAATGCCATTTTGAGAAGGGCCCTTCTTTCTTCTCCTCCTCTCCCCTTTGCACTTTCCCCTCCTCCTCCTCCTTTTTCACCTTTGTCTTCCTCCGCCTGCTCTCCCTTTCCCACTTTTCTTTCACCATCTCTATTTCTTTCTTCCCCTCCTTCTTCGGAGTTTCTCTTTGGCTCTTCCCCCTCCACCCTCTTCCTCCTTCTTCCCTTGCCTTTGCACCTTCCCCCTTCTTTTTGGGTCCGTTCCCTTCCAGGACGCTCGGCTGCCTTCAGCGTCGCCTGGGTTGCTCCCTGTGCGCTGCCGGCAGTTCCTCGTCGCTTTCCCTTGTTATGGCCCCCCACTTCCCCTCCTCTTTTTTTTTGGGAAGGGAAACACGGTTCTCGGCGGGGAGGACACCCCCGCACCCCCCGCGCACACGCGGAGTTGAGGCAGGAGTTTCTCGGCGGCGCGGGGGGAGCTGTCAGCGGCCGCCGCACGGAGGGACGCGCCGGCGGGACGGAGCCGGAGCACAACAAACACACGGAGGGAGGGGGCGGAGGATGGCGGGGGGAGCCCGCTCCCTGCCGCTGGCAGCTCTCCCTTCGCCGCCGCCTCTCCTCTCCCCGCCGGGGGCGCGGGCGCTCGCCCGCCCCAGCGCTCCCCCCGCCCCGCCGGGCGCTCCCCGGGGGCCGCCCCGCTCCCCGCAGCCTCGGGCGGGGATCCCGGCGAGCCGAGCCGGGCCGGGCCGGGCAGCGCTGCCCGGGCTGCGCTCGGGGAGAGGCCCTGGAAGCGCCGCTGCCGCGCTGGCTGCGCTCCCCGCGGGTTATTTTTGAGTAGGATGGAGCTTGCCATGGCATAGCTGATGGCAGCGGTAATAGGGCAAAGCTGGGCGGCACGTTGGGCCGGGGAGCGTCAGGAGGTGGCCAGAGCGGCTCCTGAGCCTGTCCGAGCCTCGGGGTGCAGAGGTTGTTGCCTTTGTTTTGCTCCGTTTGACACCGCCGTGTTTGTCCCGGCGCTTCCCTAAACGCCCTCCCCAAACATCGCTGCCGATTTCCGTGCCGGAATCATTTCGGTTGGAAAAGACTTTTAAGGTCAAGCCCGACCATAAGGTCACAGTGGAAGTCCACAACGTGACAAGGGATTCTGCTGGGCTGGACCTAACCAATGCGAAGACCATTCATCTTTTATATGAGTTTGTTTTTACAAATTCACAAATATCCCAGAACAGAACTATAATTTGTTTGGGATACATGATTTTTCGTTCTTCTTGTTTTCATTGATGAGCGTTTACCTGCAAAGGTTTTCATGTCACCTCTGGTTTTGGGGAAGCTGTGTTGTTTACAGCTCCCTCTTTTCATTATCTTATTTTCCTGATAGAATTTTTAATATTGCGGTCGTTGAAAGTAGTTGGCAAACGTACACGTGGTGAAGTTCCTGCATTCATCTCCTTTATGTTTAGTTTGACATACTTTGGTTTTATTTTTACTTACAGAATCCAAACCTTACATAGGAAACCTTTGAATGTTTTTATTTTGAAGGAAATTTTTCTGAAGAAAAATGCAAGTGCAACTGAAATGTACCAGTTTGCACAAAAAACCTAAATAGTGTTACTGTGAAAGTTGACATATCTTGTTAGGCCAGTTTGAGGTTGTGTATGCACTCTTGACGAAAAAAAGTGTGTGTTAAAGAGGTAATTCCTTGCCTTCAGTTAGGTTTTTGGTGTCATGGGACTGTTGTTTAGGTTTAGGGAGAAATACAATATTCCTGTAAAATATGAGCTTTTGCTGATGTGGTTAGAAGTGTTTGTGTAAAAGTGGGAAATTAGCTGAGACAAAAATTGAAATCAATCAGTACTCTTTTTGTTCACGCTCTGATTGTTCCTGGCTCACTTGGTGCTCCCTATCCTGCTGCATCTTTCTGCAAATCCTGTACTTTTGGTAAAGGCATTATGACATAAGTCATAAATGCTTTTGAAACTAGGGTTTTATAAAAAATTATTCTCAAACATGCACAGCATAGGTGTAGACTGGTGGTTTGTAGTTGCATCCATTTTGGGAAGAAAATGGTTTTATTTTGTAAGTTTTCCTTTTTACAAAATACTGATTACAACTAGCCTGGCAAATACAGAAATGAGACAACTAAAGCTATTTTCTATTTTTTCCTTCAGAGTGCTTGGTCCTGTCTTCCTTTTCACTTCTGTGCTTTCCAGTTGGATTAATGTGCCTCATGTAAACCAGATAAAAGAGCATATGTCAGACCATTTTCTGTACTGTAATCACATGTCTAAATCACTATTAGCCAGTCAAATTGTTCAACTGCTTTATCCCATTATAGGAAATGTTCCACTGAATGTTCAGTCTAAGTGCAGTCTAAGTAATGATAAAACGAAGAGCCCTGCATTAAACTGGCAAAGCCAGAACAGAATAATTCCTCAGCTATGGATGCCTCCATTAAACAGCAGTGCCATATTGGAGAGTACTTTGGGTTGGTACTTTACCTTCTTTGAAGGCCATGTTTTTAAGCAAATTTGACGAGTTTAAGCAGACAGATGGAAAACTGCCTTGAATCTGCTCCTGTGAGATGCCAGGGATTCTCAGCTCTTCCCAGGAGCAGGCTTATGTTAAGGGAGGAGAGGGTCCTTCAGTAGGACAGTGCTTGCCCACATCTCATTCTGCTTTTTGCCTGGTTATCAGTAAAAATTCCAGTGGTGCTGTGGACACAGATAAGTACAGGGAACAGTGGAGGCTTCCTGCAGGTGAAGAACTTGGAATTAGTGTCATCAGTACCTACAGAGAGGTACAGATGGTGGAATGTGGTGCTAGAACAGCCTTTTATCATTGTTTGAAGGCTGTAGCTTCATGTAGCACTGTCAGGAGAGTTAATCTTAGGTGAACAGTTCATTTTTATTATTTATATTGTAATTGTGCCTGGAGGCCAGGGCACCATTACACTACACGCAGTACAAATGCATAAGCAAAGGTTGTTCCTGCACAAACAATTTCTTCATTTAAATGTAAAGATAAGACAGCATGTAAATGTAAGAAATGTATTGGGAAAGCACAAGGGAGCTGTGAGAATGCTGTGAGCAAAAGAACATGCAGAAGTTCAAGTACCCTGGCTATCTCGGCATCGGGGAGTGATTCACAGGCATCCGACTTGGAGGATATGTTTAAAGCAGGGGAGCATTGTCACCCTGAGGATTTTCACAGAAAGTTGGTTTCCTGCCTGAACTGCCAGGCCAACACTCCTGTTTTCTTCCTTATGTTTTGACAAGGGGATATCTCAACAGAGCAGCAATTCAAATTTAAGAGGTGAAGCAAGAACAGGCCATGCAGAGCCTTGAAATTTACAGCAAGGAGGTTGTTCATGCTATGGTGCATCAGGAAGAATACAGAAAACTGTAATCAAAGCAGTGAATGAAGAAAATATTTTTGCAGTATTGCCTTTCTGCCTTAAAAGGTAGAAAGACTGAATTTATAGAAGTTGAAAAAAGATAATAAAGTTGCATTACTAAGCTGGGACATGATGGAGAAGAAAGAAGCTTTCGGATGCATGGTTAAAAGAACTCTTGCTAGGATCGTAGAGGGAAAAAAGGAAATTAGGTGCCACCTCACTGTATGGCCTGAAATCTTGGGAACTTAACTCTTGCTTGGATTATACCTCAAGTTCCAGGGTAGGGACCTGAAGGATAGGAATGTGATTGGAAAGAAGTTGTAGAGGAAGAGTTCTAACTGCATGAACAGGTATCAGAATAGTATTGTAAAGGTGAAATAAACATTTTTGTAATAAATTTTAATTAGCAGAGCTTTCTTAATCTCTGCAGGTTATAAGCAGCACAAACAGATGCAGCTTCTTACCAGAATTCAGTAGAAGATTCATTGATTGTGACCCTTTGTAGATCAGTATCTAAGCTCACTTTAAATGTTATTTTCAGCATCCATCAGATCTTGATGTTTGTTATTTTTGCAAATGTGTTTAGTTTAAAGCAGCATATAATAATGCTTTCAAAATTGTGGAGAACATTTTGTGTGTCTTTTTTAATTACTCATGTTTTCATTTCCATAGTAGTTTTTCATTACTTTGGCCAATATAAGTTGCAGTAGGTTTTCAAAGGCCATTGATTTCTCATATGCAGATAGTTTTGAGGACCCTTAAGCATAAGTGTTTTTGCTAGCAAATGATTATTTGAGAATTTTTATCATCATTTTAGTTGCATTTGCATTAGGGTAGGCCAGTATTTAAAGATACCTACTCTCATTTCAAAAGAATCTTAAAGTGTTGGATGGAGCTTTATAGCTCAGCTGTGTTTCTTTAGTTCATCACACACCTTCTGTGTGATACTTGTGTCTTCACTTGCCTGCCCTTTTCTCAATTCAAAATTTAACATTTGCAAATGGAAGATGTATGTTGTGTTGTAGAATAAAAATGTTCCTAAACAAGATCACAGTCAGGGGAGGTCATCCCTTCCTGGCAAGACAGAGGTTTTTTTGATGGACAAGCTTTGTACAACCATTGCACAGCAAAGGGTTAATGTATTAAAGCAAACACTGGCCTCTACAAGCCACGTGTATCAAACTGTTTGGCCAAAAGCCAGAAGGCACATAGTGGAACACAGAGTGAGGAGGAGATGAGGTGTGAGGATTGAAGCTGGCTCTGTGCAGAACAGGGCTGAGCTTTGTGCCATTTTCTTCAGCAGCCCATGTTCTGTGACTTCCTCCACCGTATTTGAATTACCAAGCAATTCCCCAACTGCTTTGTGTATTTTTTGCACAGGAGCCTGGCTCACAGTGCTCAGGAGGTGAATGATATCTGTATTAATCTTCAGATTTTCAGTTCTCGATAATTGCTTGTGTGATGGATAGGGTTTATAGAATTGTTTTGCCACAAAATTATTAAAATACGGATTTATGTAGAGTCTTGTGTCTTAAGGGTGAGTGAAGTTAAGCTGAATGCTGGAAATAGATGCAGTTTCCCCAATTTGAAACAGACTTGCTGTGAAGGACTCTTCAGGACTTTTTTTTTTTAACATTTCAGTTGTTAGTTTCTCTATGTTTGTATTTAATGATACATTGAACTTCTGTAGCACTTGTCATGCGAGGACTTCCAAGAGCTGTCAGACAGATCAAGTGTGATGGCTGTCTGAAATCTCAGCATATTGGTCATGAGGAATGTCTTGCCCAGTCTCTTGGTTGCTACTCTGAGCCATCCACACACCAGACATCTCTTCATCCTGTGTGCAGTGACACTGGAGACTTTTCCCAGCTTAAAACAATAAAAACAGTTCCATTTTCTTGGCTTTGCTTGTGGATTTTTTTTTTCTTGTTAGCATGTTAACTCCTACTAACTTCTTGTCATTGTTCTTTCATAAGATAAGTAATTGGAAATGGACATTTCTATTCTTTGTCATCATTTCAGCTCAGAGATGGTTTTCCAAGGCAGTTGGCTTGCTGAGAATAGGTGAACTCTGCCTTTCTCAGGCTGGAGTTGTTTTTAACTCCTTGCACCACAGCAATACTGGAGGGGTAGCAGGGTTATGTATTACCTGGGAAAATAGAATTTCCTTATCCACCACTAATGATCACTCCCTTACACAGTGTTGTTATACACGAATGCTGTGAAATTCGCTTTTCGAGAAATGCACACAAAAATGTTATTAATTGCTAAATAATCAGGTGACTGACAGTTATTGTTATACACGAATGCTGTGAAATTTGCTTTTTGAGAAATGCTGTCATAGGCACACAAAAATGTTATTAATTGCTAAATAATCAGGTGACTGACAGTTCCAGGAAATATTGAAAGCTTTTCTCCTATGTTTAATATATATTTGATCACCAGTTCATACAATCTGCATGGTTCACATAGTTTGGAGTTCCAGGAAATATTGAAAGTTTTCTCCTGTGTTTAATATATTTGATCACCAGTTCATACAATCTGCATGGTTCACATAGTTTGGATATATACAGAGGAGCAAGATTTTACTACTTTTTTTTGCTTGTAACTTGTACTTTTCATAACTTGTACTGAATTCTGCATTTTTTTTAATATTTTTTTTCCCCACTGGAAGGATGGCACTAGACAGTGCTGTTCATGCCATTCCTCTGTTACTCAAAGTAACTTTGGGCACTTGTTTCAAGAACTACCCTGAGTAAATTCTTCTAACAGCACTGTTGCTTTTGAAAGCAAGTAAGACAAAGCAGGAAAACCCTTATAACCTAGGATATTTATTACTTAAAGAAACATAGGCTGTGAGTGTGTGGAGTGCATCAGGTGGTTATTTTCCCCAACCACCATAAATCTTAAGCTGGTTCTGGCAGCGAAAAGGAGCAGCAGCTCTGCCCTCCCTCTGCTACCAGCTGTTTGTTCTCTCCCCTGTGCTGACCCAGGCACTTGTGGTGAGCTGGGCTGGGAAACTGAGCTGGGCTAGGACTAACCTGGCAAAGAAACGTGTTTGTGATAGCACGAGGGAGGAGGAGGAGGAGGCCAGAGCAAGGGCCAGGCTGCGGCTCTTGGCAGCACCGCGCTCTGCGAAGGGGCAGCCTCGGCTCTCTGAAATTTGGGGGATTTTGGTTCCCAGGCTGACTCCTTTGAGCTTTCCAGCACAGGAGGAAATTGAGGAGATGGAGGTTTTTACAGGCTGGTTGTGCAAGAAGAAATGGTGATGTTGAGAGGGTTCTTCACAGCTTATAGATGGAGGAGTTGTTCTCGTCTTCCTTGCCTCAGACGTTGGCATTGATTAAATGAGGAGTTTCAGTTCTCAGTTTGATCCTGGGAGTCGTTCTTAAACTGAGTATTTAAAGCACCCTCAAATAACAATGTAAGTAAAATATTTTATGTTAATAAATATGTTATAACAATAATTTCTAGTATCCCGGAAGCTGCTTCCTACAAGTATATCAATATTATTATTGATTATAATTATAATGAAATTAAATGAGATCTTGCTTCTATCAGGATATTTTTGCCTTTTGCTTTTTTATTGGGAAGTATTTTTACTAAATCACACGTGCACCCAATCCTATTGCCAGCCATTCCCATATAAATTTATAATTACTCATTTTCAGCGCTGTATTTATCAGCATTCTAATTGCTTTCCTTGAAGAAGCTGCTGGAAGCACTGTCAAACTAGGATGTTTCCACCCAGACTTTTGGCATTGGGTAGGGGGAGGGAAAAAGAGGACTTTTTCTCTTCTACTGCGTTATTACTGAAAATAAAGTCTTGCCAAAACTAGTTTTAATGAGGCTCTCAAGAAAAAAAAAAAAAACAGCTTTAGAAAAAAATTACCATTTTTTTACTTTGCCTATTCTTTGCCTATTATATATTTATATTCTTGGAGCATGTGCACTTGAGTTGCTTGTATGGCACAGTAAGATAAAAGGGATTTTTGGTAGTGAAGATGTGGTACAAATGTGCAGTCTCTGCCTAAACATTTACTGACATCTGGGTGGGTCTTAGTGATGTGAGTCTGGAAGCTGTAGCTAATCCAGAATGACTTCTGGAGCATCCCAGTGTTCATGGAACCTGGATGTTCCAATAATGGTGTCATACCCTGCTCTCTGCCTAGACTGTCTGCAGTGTTCTTGGGGCTCAAGAGAACAGGACAGGACAGGATGGCTCCATATTGTTGCTAATAAAAAGAGGAGTAATTCTGTCTTAAAATTTGGGAGATTTATTAGTAGGCCATTTAATAAACCCAGAATGTGAATTATTCAGGGTTCTTTTTCCTGAAGTGTGAAGCTCAAAAGCACAATGAAATTATTTTAAATAAAAGGAATATTTAGTTTTCCTCTATCAGCAGAGATAAATGGAACTGTATGGCCAAAAAAGACTTGAGGGTGATCTTGCCCATCTTTCTGTGTGTTGTGTATCTGTTCCATTTCTGACAAATGGTTCTCTGACTTGTTTTTGAAGTATTTAGTGAATGCAGTTCCTCTGTATCTCTAGGCAGTTGGTTTCAGTAACTAATTTTGTGTAGCATAAAATAAATATTCTTTACTGCTGATTAAACCAGTTTTGTCTTGTATTACACACAGCTAAGACTCCACAGCTGAAATGGAGAACAATTTTTATACAAAACTTTTTCAGGTGATTGTCTCCTTTGTTCTGCACTGAACCAGCTTAACCTCCTTAGCAACATAATATTGATTTAACTGATTTATCCTTCAAAAGATTGCTAATCTTTATTAAGTTTCTCTTGGTTGATATGAGCCACTTCTCAATTTAACAGAATGATTTTTCTTAAGAGCTTGTCATCAAAAATACTTGTAGCCCCTGCTTCTGCCATGTCTTGTATGTAACTCTCCTGTGTGTGTCAATGTCCTCATGCAGGTCCTGGAGGAAGGGACTTTCTTGCAATGTTCATCCACATGGATTGAAAAGAATTTGCAAATAAAAACCCTCTGGGTGCCATAGCTCATTGTTGCCAGCCTCTCTTAGGGCACTTTTACCAGGACTGTATTAGGGAAGATGATTGCTCATAGCTTAGAGATGACTTCTGTTTCTTAAGCATTGTGTGAAATTCTTCCAGTCCTGCTGACTTGAATTTCTCTGATTATTTAGTCTAGCAACAAAATTAGTTTCTAGTATTAGCTACAATAAATCTGTTTTATGAAGGCTAAAATACAGAAAATGGCATTTGAGTCTGTTTTGTTATCCGTTTGTTCTTTCTAAACACTGTTTGTACAGACTTTTGTGTTTTACTTCTTACTTCTAAAATATTTCTGAAAGTTTGTTTGCCTTTTATACTGCACAGTGGTAATACTGCATGCTGTGCTTTTATCTCTTCTGATTTTTATCCCTGACAGTTTATGCTGTTCCTTTATATTCATTAAAATGCCCTTGTTTCCATTCCTAATATGATTCTTTCTAGTTTCAGACCCTTATTACTGGCTGCTTTTATGTAGCCTGTATTGTTCATATACATTTCCTATCTCTCCCCTGCTTTGGAATACTTTGCCATTGTGCACATTCCAGTACAATAACTGCCAGTGCTCCTTTAAATTGTAGTCTCAAGAGATTCTAGCAACAAGTTCAAAGAGTTTGTTGAAATTTGCTTTTCTCCTTTCAGTTAATTGAAGATAAAAACTTGCTCTCCCTCTCTGCTGCTCTCGCTTTCCCCCTTCCTTGGCACAGCGAGTGCTTCTCGTTACCACTTCCAGCCAAATCACTGTACACATTGAGATGTTTAAAATGGAGCCTGCCCTAATAGAGTGAAGTGTGAAGTAACTGCTCTTCTGGCACCCTCAACTTTGTGAAACAGTTGTCCTCAGCGTTTTCACAAACATGTTGGGCTGTTTGTTCTGATATTTTGGTTTTCTATTAGACGTATGGATGATGAAGGCCTCCTCTTACCCTCTGAGATACGTGCTCTGAAAACTTCTGCTAGCTGATTCCAAAGCCTCAGCAGCTTCCTCAGATTTATATCTCCCAGCCTTCCCAGTTCCTTTTTCCCCTAGTTCCCCTTCTCTGTTGCTTATGTGTTTGTTTCACCTCCAGCTTTTTTCCTTCTCTGTTTTTTTTTTCTTTGTAATAAAAGCAAGTGACTATTTTTTTCTTACCATGGCCCACTGAACTGGATAAGACTAGAACTTAGAAATGGGCCAGATGCTTTTCGTTGTGAGAAAAAGCTTGGAAAAGGGAATTTTGAAATAAAAAATAACTGATCATTTCAGTTTCATTAAATTTTTCCATTTCTAAGAGGGGCTAATTTGTGGCTGTGCTTGTTTTGTGTGGATGAGGGGCATGGCTGTAGCCAGCAATAGTGTTCTGGCACATGAAGCACTCATCTTCTTGTCCATGGTTGTGAAAATCCCAGCAGGGAATGTTTGGAGCTGCTGGACACTGTTGTCCCCAGCGTTGTCTCTGCTGTCACACGCTTCCAGTGGTTGCTCATCCATTCTGCCAAACAGTTCTCAAGGCTGGCCCAAGGTTTCCTGTGGTCCCCACGCTGTTCCCAGCACAGTTTGTGTGTGGCTGCTTTGTGTGGGAGTTTGGGAATTAGATAGTGTGGATGGAAGCTGTCCTGTGCTTGTCAGCCTCAAGGCCACCACCACCAACTACCTTTCATGTTCTGGTATAACCATAACTGGATTTGTTTTGTTCTTTCAAGGAGGAATTCAATCAAACTGATAGAATTCTCATCAGTTTCACTTCCAGCCTCCTGGGCAAACAGTGTGCCACAGTTAATGTTCTCTAACCCATAGGGATGTGGGTTTAGGAGGAACAGCTCACTGCAGAATTGCTCTAGAGGGAGCAGAGGAGATGGGATGAGGCTCTGGGAAATGCTGGATTTCAGTGCTACTTCAGGCTTCTCACACACAATGTTTCCTGGTTCATCTTTTGAGTAATTAACCTTGCACCAGGCATCCTGGTAGAGATCTATACAAAGGAAAGTGCAAAACACATTTGGCAGGAGTTCTAATTTATATTTCTGCCTGTGTCCTCCAGAAACCGTTTAGGAGGGATCTGGGCCCAGAAATGGGATGGTAACTCAAGAAATAAATTATCTATAAGCAAAATTATTTAAAGAAATAATCTTTGAGCTCTTTCATGTACCACTAAGGGCTGGCTCATGTCTGGCTATGCTGTTGTCTCTTTCTTTAATGGAATGGCAGCGTAGTCTTTGTCTTGTGGTATGCTGTGAGCAGCTTGGAAATACACTAATTTCAAATGTATTAGTTGGTAAAGAATAATATAAAAGCTTGGTAAACTCACATTTCATGTGCTGTCTATGTGGTCTTCTCAGACAAGGATGTATTGGTAGAGCAGAACAGAGAAAGTACTGTTGGTTGTGAACCTACTTTATGGACAAGCAGAAAATCTTGATCTCAAGGCTTGTTAACCAGATGCTGTCAGAGGGGGTTTTAAATTACTGATAATGCAAATAAATATTTGTTTAAGAATATTTTCAGCTTTTTTTTTTATTCACGTGTCTTTTTTCATTTTACTTGCTTTGGACTGTCTTGATAGAAAAAAAATAACCAGTTTTAATTCATGTGTCTCTTTTCATTTTACTTGCTTTGGACTGTCTTGATAGAAAAAAAATAACCAGTTTTTACATTGTTAGCTTGATCATGTTATTTTAAAGGCTTTTTTAGACCAATGAGAGTTTCTTGTCTATACTTAGTTAACATGCTCACACTTAGAAAAAGTGAAGTCATAATTGTCTTGGACATGTTTAAACTTGAGTTGAAGCTTGGGCTCTCAGCTATTCCATATCTTCTCAGATGCACTGTTTTCCTCATGTGGCTAGAATTTGGAAAAGTGTTGTGATAGACATCTGTTAGCTGGCTTTTATCTAAAGACTATAAATGTTGTTCAATTAAGTTGTTAAATATTTCTGGGAGTTTCTGTCTCTCTTTTGTTTTTCTCTTTTCTTTTTGTCCCCTAGTGTGTAGCCTGAACTGAACCTGGGGAATTTATATCTGCATGGATGTGACCACGTCATGTGGTGTGGGAGCATATTCTATAACAGCTATTAGTAATGGGCCTTGGGGACAGGGCAGGGGCTGAATTCTAGCTCCTGTAGTCATGCTACCTAGGTTTCTTTTTTTGGAGCATTGTGATGGTTTCTGTCTGAATTGTTTTCTTTCAAAACTTGAAAGGAATAATTATATTTATTGTACTATTCTAAAGGAGCTTACTAATGAAAGGAGGAAGTGTTTTTAAGTTCTGCAGAGATCCTTATGCTTAGTCAGAAGAATGAAGTAGTTATCTCTGAAATGCAATTCAGATGGACTGGGGTCTGGGCAGGGGCAGTCTAATAGGAAATACTAAACAAAGGTGTTTAGGTGTGATTTAGCTTGTCTGAATATCACCTTTATGCCCTGATCTCTGTTGTCTGTAGTTGGCATAAGTTATTTCAAATAGGGTCCCCCCACTGGATTTCAGCACTGTGTGTAATTACACAGTTATGTAAACAACGATTTGAAATTCAAAATATTTTTAAACAGTTTTGGGAACTGACTCTGACCAGCTTTGAGGAGGAGGTTGGACTGGCTGACCTCGGAGGTCTTTTCCAACCTGAGTGACTGTGTGATCCTATTCCATGAGCATCCCTTCTGATGGTGATGTCCATTATTTCTGTGGTACCCATGGCTTTTACACAGTGAATGATGTGTAATAACTTTTATTTCCTAGATGGTGTTTTCCTGTATTGTTTATGGAAAGGAAAATAGTTTACTCAATCTCTTTGTTTCATTGTCTGTGCTTCTTATTTCCTTTGTCACTTGATACTTGCTTTATCTATTAATCTGTGTGATTCCACATATACTAAATAAATTATTACTTCCTTACACATTGGGATTGTTTTTTTCAGAAATGGTGTCACCTGGCATGCCAGATTTTCTTTTTAAAAAGTAGATTTAAAACTTTATCTGCTAGAAAAGGGTAGGGCTATTTTGATTACGTTAAAGCAAATATGTCAGAATTTATATTCTCACTGGATTTCCATCATGCATTGTTGAAAACAGTTTGGTCCTGCCTGTGCTAGCAGCTAACAATGCATGTCACTAGCAATGAGTCATTTTCTGATGGCCTGGGAGTGTTCAGGTATTTCTGGGTTTTGCCTCTTCCAATATTGCATTTTCTTTTGAACTTGTGGTTTTTATATTGCTTTTTAGTACTCTCTGAATTTATTTGCTCATCTCTTTTTTCTTTTTTTTTTTTGTGATAAAATTTTCATCAAGAACTCCAGTGACAGGACAAGGGGAAATGGCTTCACACTGTCAGAGTGCAGGTTTAGATCAGATTTGTTAGGAACAAATTCTTTGCTGTGAGCGTGGTGAGGCACTGGAACAGGTTGCCCAGACAAGCTGTGGATGCCCCATCCCTGTAAGTGTTCCTGGCCAGGCTGGATGGGGCTTGGAGCAGCCTGGGATAATGGAAGGTGTCCCTGCCCATGGCAGGGGGGTTGGAAATTATATTTGCCAGACCTTGCCGGTCAAAACCATGAGAAAAGACAGAATGTGATGCTTTCTTTATAAAGCTATTTTAATTACCTGACTTACATTGCTGTTCAATTTTGGTTTCTAAAAGCAAGCTTGCTAGATATGGCATCTTAGATGTAATGGCTTTAAATTGAATTTATCACAGTATGTTAATGTGGGTATGCAGTTAATACACGATTCTTGGCTGTGTGACGTGCTGCCAACCTGTCTTTGGGTCTAGATATGATCTGGTTTATGCTCACAAGAAGAGAGAGGAAATAGACTGTTTGGAACTGGTTTAGAACCTTTTTTTCATTTTATTTTTTACTCTTAGAAATGAAGTCTATCTCTAGAGAATGTTGTAGTACAGGTTAGAAACGAAGAACTTCCAAACCCCTTCAAATGCATTAAAAAAAGGAGTCAGTCTTCTGTTTAATCCTTTGGCATGGATATTGGAATTTACGGAGAAATTATTCACAGAAGAGGATGGTTTGAGTTGCTATGTAGCATGGTAGCATAAAGGGATGCTAGAAGGTAAAATGCCTTTACATTTCAGTAGAATTGCCAGGCTAAGGAGAAATATTTGCATTTTCTGCTGTTGTCCTTTTGTAGCTCAGTACTTAGCGCTTAATCTCAAGTTGTTACAACTGTAATATTTTTAGAAACCCATTGAATATTTTGGAAATAGCAGGTCGGCAGGAGTTGAGGAAAATGTTTAGGAAAGACAAACACATTTTTGAGCTTCTCAGTGTATCTGTCTTTACATTTTAAAATCAATGAAGTAACAGATCAAATCTATGACCCAGTTAGAGTAACCAAGTAATACTTCTGTTGAGAAGCCCATGTCTTTTATTTGTATATGTGTTCCATCTAAAATTTTGATAGGAATATATTGGAATTGGTGACTTGTTTGTTTCTGAATTTCTCTTGGTTGCTGTGAAGAAACATTCTCTCAAAGTTAGGAATGTAAACAGGGCCTATCACAAACAGATAGGGCTGCTTTGCTCAATGTGTCTTGATTCACTCAAGAGTGGCATCCTTGAGTTAATCAATTTGAGCTTGGAAGAAAACAGTCCACCATATGTATAGACATAAGTTTTTATCTTAATCATTAAATCTATCACTTCTGTTGCTTATTAAAAAAAAAAAAAGTCTGAGGAGAGACGACTGGTCCCATTTTTCCCATGTACATTTTCTTGGCAGAAGCACTGGCATAAACACTTCCTGCCTTGCCATTATGGTGACACACGTTTGTGGAGATGTGTGAATCAGGGCAGGGAGCTGCTGCAGACACAATTGCTTTGCCTTTTCTCAGTGTCCAGCCCTGCTGCTTCTTGCTGGGTTGCCCTGTAGCAGGTTTGGTCCATGTGTCTGGTTCACAATCCAACCTTCAGCTGAATGGGAACAGTTCCGAGGCTGGGAGGAAGAGGTGTGGGGTGGGATCAGCTTCCATTGGAGCTGCTGCTGAACATATAATCCTACTGCGTGCAATTTATGGGCAGTTTGTGTGGAGAAGTGGTAATCAGTCAACATGGCTGGTGTTGGACCACATCTGACTGTGCTGTAGTAAAATTACACTTTTTCCTTCCTGAGATTTTTATGGCAATTTATGTGCTCTTACAGTAAAATAACTAATTGTCACCCTTTGATGTGAGAGAAGATACATCCCCAAAGAAGGGGAAGAACAAGGCCAGCTAAAATGGCTTCATACCTGTTAGCTTGGATCTTGGGCCACATGAACAGAAATGAAAAATACTGAGAGTAATTTATTATTATTATTTTAACCAGCTGTTGCTAAATTAGAACTTGTTTGTGCTAGCATACTTAAACTTGTCAGGTGACCCATTACCTTCTAGTAATAGGTTGGAACCTAAAGTTTTTAACAGTGTAACATGTGAAACATCTGCAGTTTTAAGGTGCAGCAGCACAGACAGTGATGTGAATTGATGGAGGGTCACTCATGCTGCAGGGCTGTCACCTGGAATGGTGGCACTCCAGGGTTGTGGTGGAAGCTCATGAAAAAAGGCAGTTATGGGATAGATGCCACATGGGAAACTTGGTATTCCAGGCTTGCTTAACCTACTGACCCTAAACACTCCTTTTATTTAATACGGTTTGGAGAACACACAGCTTCTGTCTGCTCTTTGATATCTTCTTTGCTTGAAGAGGAGCTTACTTTAGTTGATCTGAGAATTATTGGTTAGAAAAGTGTTTAAACTCAGCAGAGAGGGATGTCCAAGAGAGGCTTGTCCTGGCTGAACCTGGAGGACTGTGAGTGTGAAAGGGAATAGGCAAAGTGATCAATGGCTCACTAGGGGCGTTGCAATTCACCACTTGGTTGGACCAAAGCAACCAACCCTCACTGCAAAATAAACCCCTGACATTCCCCATCTCAGCTAAGGTTTGGAATAACATATTTAACCTTCTCATTGCAGCAGAATGAGTGTGCTAATACATGTGGTTACAGAGATGTGCTGATAAGCCAGAGCTTGATAGCACCTTGTAGCCAAATATATTTATGAGTCCGTACCTGTACTAACATGGCACAATGGCTCTTATACAATAGTTACTTGTTTCAGAGTAAACACCTGGAGATTTTTTCATGTGAGTGCTTTCATTTTAAAATTTTATCTTCATCTTTGCAGAATGTGTTTGATAAAAAACTTTCCTGTAGGCTGGGCACCTAGAACATGTTCCAGTTGAAAATGGAAGGAGAGGCAGCATTGGTCCACTCCCTCTACCTGGGTAGATGCCATTCTGTGAATCAGTGTGGGATTTTGGGTTTGTTTTGTTCAGTCTTAGAGGTGAAATGATATCTTTGAGTTCCTAGGTGCGTTTATTGAGAATTTCTCTAACTAGTACTCATAAGGCAATACTGAACTTACTTGCTTGTCCACAACAGATGGTGCCCAAGATTAACTATGTCCAGCTGCAGCTCGGTGTGACAGAAGACAATTTGATAAGAAAAAAATACCAAGATGAGTGAGAAAATAGAGGTGATGCATGGTCTTACTTTGTTTGGCAGACAAGTCAGATTATTGTTGTCAACGTGTCAACCTGAGTCTTGCAGATGTCTGATAGTTAAGCAAATTTTAAGAAAACTTGAAATTGACAGAAGCAAAGCATTACCCAACAGCTCCTTCAGGGTTTTTGTGTGAAGGGAAGTTGAAGAAAGGTAGTTGCATTACTGCTCAAATTGGCAGGACCCATTGGTTTGCAAGTATCTATCGATGCAAGTGAAGTGACACTTGCGTAATGTTTTCTTGATTTGTTTTTCTCTCTGTAGGAGAATAAAATTGGCAGGGAGCTTTTGGAGGATTAGGAAAGAGCCATTTGTAGATGGACATTTGTCAAGCTTTGCTTTCCTAGCTTGTCCATTCCAGATTGTTTTGGAGAAGTGTAGAGCAGCCTGGAAAGCATTGGGGGAGAGAAAAAAAAAGAAAACTAAAGCATAAAACACTAACTAAAACCACAAAATTAAACACTAAGAAGTTTCACCTCAACATGAGGAAGAACTACTTTATGTTCAGAGTGGAAGAGGCTGCCCAGGGAAGTCACGGAGTCATTCCAGACCCACCTGGGCGCGTTCCTGTGTCACCTGCTCCAGGTGACCCTGCCTTGGCCGGGGCTTGAAGTTGATATCCAACTCAAAGAGTCCTGTGATTCTGTGGAAAAAGAGGAAAAAATAAAAAAAAAAGGCGATCCCCGGAGTCCCACGATAACCTTTCACGCGTGAAACCCTGCTTTTCCCGGAGCAGCCCCAGCAGCCGAGGAGGGGCCGCCAGGAAAGCGGCCGGGCGTCTATGGAAACGTAACTTTTGGTTGCGCCGCTTTGTTAAATGGAAAAGTGCGGGCGTGGGGGGAAGGGAGCGGGAGCGCTGCCGCCCGCCGCGCTCGGAGCCCGCTCCCGGGCAGCCCCGGGGGAGCGGCCGGGCGCCGCCGCGCTCGGGGCCCGCTTCGCCCCGGCGGCGGCCCCAGCCTGGTTCGGGGAGGATCCCGGAGCCGAAGTTCCGCGGCGATCGGGGCTGTGGCGCATCGCTCCCCGGCGGCGCCGCCATGGGGGGGGCCCTGTAGAGCCGCCCGAGGCCCCGGGGCAGCGGCCGGGGGAGCGCCGAGCGAGCGGCACGAACATGGCAGACCGCGGGCAGCGCTGAGCATCGCCGTCTCCGCTGCGCGCCGGGCTCGGGCCCTGGCATGTAAATAACTTCTCTTCCCTCCGGATCGCACCGGGTGCCAGCCCCTCCATTTTCCAGAGGGGATTTGCGAGCGGTTCCGCGGCGCTGGGCGATGTCGCGCAGAGCCAGTTCGCCGGGGGTGAGTACGGCTGGCGCTGAACTTCTTTGTATGGAGGGCAGGCGGTGACAGCGGGAAGGGGCTCCCCGGGGACCGGGGACCCGCCGGGACCGGGCGGCAAACTTGGCGTGGGGACTGGGCGCCGCTGACACTCGGCACGGCGGATTCGACGCCGTTGGGTCAAAAAAAAAAAAACCCCAAAAAAAAAAAACCCGGACCCGTGTCCAGACGTGGGTGTAGAGGTTCAAGTTACACGCTGGCTGGAGAATCGGCGGCCGTTTACAAAATAAAAATAAGGAGAAGGAGGGTGGTGGGTGGGAGAAAGAGCCACAAAAGCCCCGCTCGCTCTGACCCGGGCATCCGGTCAGCGCTGCCCCGGGTACACCTACACACGTGTGCCCGCAGATATTCTGTAAAAAATACGACTTTATATGGATACCTCTAGCACAACTATTTATTTTTCCTTTTTTTTTTTTTTTTTTTTTTCCTTTTCCTGTGAAAAAAGCGGGGGGGGGGAAGTGCCCGCAGATATTCTGTAAGAAATACGACTTACCTCTAGCACAACTATTTATTTTTCCTTTTTTTTTTTTTTTTTTTTTTTTTTTTTTTTTTTTTTTTGGTCACTTCCTGATGTAAATACTGGAGAGATGGAAAATGGAGATAGGGTTAATTTTTCTTTAATATTTTGGAGTATTCCGTGCACGCTATTTTTGAAGAACGTGCCATTTTAATTTTGCATGCTTTCAAAGCATACCTTTATAGTGTTGATTTTAGGTGATCCTCCCCCTGTTTTAAACTGTAGTTCTAAACTAAGAGAGAAAAAGAAAAACACTTTAAAAAATAAAAAATGTTTCTGGCGCATAATGGATGGTCAGACCATCATATATGATGATTTTGTGTGAGCAAATAGGTCATAAGTCAAAGTAAGTGTTATGTAACTGGCTGGCTTTAACAAACTTGGTACAACTGTAAAAAAAAAAGTCTATTTCTTTTTTTTTATTTTTATTTGGGCACTAGGAGAGGCTAGCTACCCCTTTTTCCAGTGGCCTTACTTTGTAGCAGGTTGATTAAAAAAAACCTACCCAACATAACAACCTATGCTTTCAAGATATGAACCAGTTAATTTGTGTAGTGTTTTGTATTTTCATGAAAAACTTCTTCGGTCATTCTGGATACTAAACACTACACACCAGTAAATCATTAGTTAACACTCTAACTGGATTCTTACATAATTGAAAAACGTTCCTGAGTTAGTTTAGATTTTTGTTTAACTTAATTTTTTTTTCTTAGAATAGTGTTATTTGGCGTAGAGCTGTTGAAAGATCTGAAGATCAGTATGAAAATGGTTTGAGGCTTTTTCATGTGAAGAAATAAAGCAGTAGTGGGTTTGTACTCCTGTAGCAAAACTGAAACAACTGGGCAGACATTTAAGGGTTCTCAGTGACTCTGTGCAGTGCTGGGTATTGAAGTACACCCAGCTCCTGAGCTGGAGGTTATGTGCAGGGGTCTTTGTGCTGTGTGTACATCGTGGTGATGGTCGTGTGTGCTGTTTGATGCTCCTGCACAATAAAGTCCACTTGCTACAGAAAATAACTGCAGCTTCCAGACTGCTGAGTGGAAATATTTTAACCATCTACTTGTAAGATAGAAGCAGGAGACAAGATAGACTTTTTTTTCTCATTGCTGTGTGGTTAGCTGCTTTTAAGTGCTATTCAGTAACTTCACTGATGACTACTGTACATTTGTTTTTAAAGGGTTTGGTTATGCATCTTTTACTACTTTATTGTAAATTGCCTTTCTTTTGAGAATATACTCGGCGTTCAGGTATCTGTAGTTTTTAGTTCCTTGCCTCACAGGTCTTTTTAAACTGTTTTATGACTCTTCTTTTGTTTTGTCCATTCTATGCAAAGTAATATCTAATATTCTGCCAGCATTAAATATAGATGTTTTTAAGTGAAAATATTTTTGTTTTGGTAGGAATAGTATTTAATTTTACATAATTATTTTGTCAGACTCTGTTGACTTATATTTTTTTCTCCTTGCCTTTTTTTTCCTTTTTTATTTTTTTTTCTGTATTATTCTCTTCTAAGCAGAAACTCCAGCAGAGTTTTGGCAAAATGTTCTTTGGAAGCTTTTTTTTTTGGAGGGGAGGACACAGGGGGTGATATTATTGTAATTTACATAATATACCAGTAGAAAGTAGTTGCATCATGTACAGTTTCTTAATGTGACTGTTCATTGGACTTGCCTGAAAATGATCTCTTAAGGGTAAATGGCTGAGCAGAAATTAAAAGCAGCCATGTATTTGTTTCTCCTTTTGTTTTTAGCTAAAAGGACTATTCAATATGTGCTTTACGTGAATTTCCAGACTTACTGTATTTTATTTATTCAGCTATTTAAAAATAATGGTTAAAGTATTCTTTTCTCATCGCTGCTGTCAAATCTTACGGCTTTGCAATTCTGGTTTCCTGTTCGGAAAGTGTGGATAGAAAACTCTTAGTATGGAGGAATATGTACTTGGTGTATAAAATTTAGTATAAAACACACATCCCAAGAGCATGGGGGACTGGCTCTGGAGTGTTGTCAAAAACATACTCTAAAAAAGCTGAAATACACTATTTCGTTCTATTTGGGCAGATCCAATTTTAGGAATTACTAAAGCTCCTGGGACAGGGGGTGTTTGAAGAAGTACTAAAATCCAGTTTGACAGTGGGCCTTCAGAGCTAGTCTTTTATAATTCTGTCTTTCCTCTGTGAAATCCTTTTGGCATGTTGAGGTTCTCTGGCAGGATCCCAGCGTGTGATATCACAGATATCAGATGTCTTCTTGCGATTCATGGCATTTGCTGCGCCGCGCTGGTGCTCCCTGGGACGGCCGAGGTGAACCAGGAAATGTCACGGAAATTCGGTGGGGAAAGCGTGGCAGAGGAGCTGTCACGTGGCTTTGGGAATAGGTGAGCGCCTTCTGTTTGACAGCGTTCACGTCTTTGTGTTTGGTAATCTGATGTGGAATGTATTCAGCAAACAGATGAGTCTTTTAGTGGTCTTGACAGATTTTTTTTATTTTTTTTTTCCTCCTGACATCTCAGATGGAGCTGAGTGGCGAAACATCACAGTTAAGCTTTGTCCTTTGGAAATATCTTTGATTAAATAAAAATGGAGCGCAATTATATGTGGCCTTTCTCGTTAAATTTTTTTTTTCATCTCAGTGTTGAGGTCCAAAGCCAGGCACAAGCATAGATGATATCATCATTTGGAGGATATTTGGCTCCTCCATAAGGTCTGTTGGAAGTTAGTCATAGCACTCTGCGTTTCTGTCTGTCTCTTCAGGGAAGTCTCCCTCTTGTTTGTACTCACTGGAGAAATGTTACACAGAAGTGTGGCTTGTGCTGATGGTGCTTTTGTAATACAGCTCGGAAATAAAAGATTTCACGCTGGCCTCTTTGTCCCATGATTTCGTCCTGATTTCCAAACATTGAAAGGTGAATTCTTGTGTAATGTTACTTAATTAGAAAAGAAGAGTCTGCTTGTGTATTTGTTTGTTTAGCCAGAACTTGCAGTTCTTGCGTATAATTCAGTTTCAGGAATGAATTAGTTGTTTTCGATGGAGCTCAATATGTTCCTTCCAACCACAGTCACTTCCATGTTGTTTTTACTCTGGATCTTCTTTTTCTCTACTTATTTATTTATTTATTTAATTATTTGTTTTCTTACTTTTAATTTCTAGGCCCCCATAGTATAAAAAGAGATGGTAGGTTGCTTTTGGAAGACTCCATTCAGGAAGAAATGCATATGAGAGCAGGTTATTACTGCCTGGTTTATATAGTTTATATACAGTTTATAGTTAACCAATTTGCAGTCCCTGTTAGCAAGTAACATCAGGTGCCATAGAGAAAAATGGGACAAATTCTGAAAAGGGCAGTTCTGGGAATAATCATTCCGTGGGGGATGTGTTTGAGGTGGAGTTTAGACCAGGAGGAAAGGGAGCCGTATTTTTTCCAGAATTCAGAAAACCTCAAACAGAATTCTTATTTAGGCTTACAGTTCTGCAGAAATGTGCTGCCTTTGAATCAAGAGACTTGTGAGGGTACTGAGTTTAATACAATTTGAAGGCTTTTTTGAAGCAGGAGGAACAGGGTGAAAGGATGTATTTCGTGGAACAAAGAGGATGGGGCATGGGGAAGGGATGGGTTGGATGGGACCACACAAGGATGGTGTATCTGGAGCAATGAGAAGAAATAAGGTTGGAGCTTTATTTTAGTCACCTTGCCCTTAGGCTTGAGTGGGACAATTTTGTCAGCATGGTTTTGTGGCACTGTTGAGAATGTATTTAGCATGCGAGAAGACACCAGTAGTGGTCAAGGAGAGTGATGAGGGAATGAATGAACCTAGAATATTTTCTAACCTTTTCAAAGGTCCTTGATCTGGGTCAAATAATAGGTGTGCTAGGTGTTGTCACTGCCATGTCAGCCTTGCCTTGTGTACAGAAGGTTTAGTCACAGCTGTGGCAGAAGTCATTCAGTGTATGTTAAGGGCTGCCATAAAATGGAGGTCAGGATTGAGCATTAAATACTGCTGTTAACCTTTGAGAGACTGTTCTCGTTGGAAGCATTTCACTTTGGCTTTGCTGTATTTTAGTAGAAGGCTGATTGCACATAGGAAGGGGTACAGAAACAAGGTAGAGAGCTTTTGGAAGCATCGTGGGTTTGCAGTGCTCAGGAAAGAGGAGCCCAAAGTTACAGAAATACTATCTGTAGAACAGATGGGAGATGGAGGTTGAGGAGCATGGACTTCAGTCTTTCTCTTTCACCTTAATCCACCTTGGTGAGGTAGCTTGCCTGTAAGCAGTGCTTAGTCTTATGTGTATTTTTTTGTGTCTTTTTGTATCCTTATGTGTCTTTTCATTTCTGTGTCCCTGTGATCTTTGTTTTCACCTTGTTAAAGGAAGCTAAGATTTTTAAATTAAGAAAAATAAACAGTCTAGAGAACCATGTGAAGACATTTTTATGCAGCTCCAGAAATAACAACTATTACTACTTGAAGTCTAGTTCTTGGAAGAAGCGAGTGATGGTGAGGAAGTCTGGAAGATTCCTGAGGTGGTTTGTTTGGATCAGGGTACAATCCTGCATTAGCAAATTCTTGAAACTGGGCTGGGGAGAGCAGTCTGCCTTGTAGATTTTGTTCAGATATTTATTAGTCAACAAGATGTAAAATAGTTAGACACATCTCTTTTTTTTCCCTCTGGTATATTTGTCTTCAGGTAGTAAAATCCACCTAGAATGATGAAGAATGTTTAGTTGTGAGGAGTTAGTAAGTTAATTACTTTCTTCCATTTTTCAGAAATGCATGTAGATATTGAACCTGTCTTGATGCCTGTGGTTCAGTAACTGAGATGGTTGTGTCACTTTTCCACAGAAAGTTTTAGAATCCTGGAGCTGAGCTGGTGAACAGCTTCTATTTCAGGCTATTCTATTGCTTCCCTTGGGGGTGTTTTGAAATCGGTTGACTCCAGTTTATTTATTACCAGAAAGTCAGAGTTTCTGGGCTGTGCTGTGTAGCCAGGAGTTGCTCTGGCCAGTTCTGATATCTGCATTCACCCATGTTGATGAAGATAGTTAGCTGCTGTTTTCTCTGGTGAAAGCTGAGAGATGTAAAGGTTAGGGAGAGGTAGTTCCCCTGATCATTGACAGACCTACATACAGTTGATATCTAAACCATCCTATATTATATTTATTTCTTTCCTCATGGCTGCCTAATCTTCAACATCTGCTGCTGACAGCTTTGCCAGTACTACAGAGGAGTTTTCATTATTGATGCCTCTGGACCTCCAGATAAAGAACTGTCAGTGAATAAGTACTGTATGGATTCATTTAATTATTAATCAGCATGATGGGGTATTCTCTAAGGTACACAATTCTGTTTCAAAGACAAGTCAAGTCAATAGAAAGTTTTCCATTGAAATAAAATAGTCATGAGAGTAAACATTCATCAGTACAAGTAAGAATTCGATAGCCTGGACTGTTCTGCACCTACTGTTTTGAATAGTGCTAACCAATTGCTGTTCTGCATGATCAAAAACTGTGGGGAGGAGGATGCTTCAGAGAAAAATAAACCAGGCGTTGTGGAATAGTTTTTCATTCTTCAGATATCAAGAAAATGTGAGAACAGTTTTCTGTCAACTTGGATTCTGTGAAACAGTGCTAAGCTGAAATCACAACAATTATAAGTTGCATAAACTTGTTCTTGATTTCTCTATTATTCTTTTACTGGCCAATTAGTCATGTTTTACTCCCACTGCTTTGCAGAGGCTGGCAAGAATCACAGTCCTGTTGTGTGCAAAGGAAAAAAAGGGGCATTTTGGGGTCACTCAGAGAGAACCATGCTTATTCCTGAGCTAGATATGTATTTCATGCCTCTGAGGCCCAGCCTACTGATTTCATCCAGCACAATCAGCATCTGGAAAACTGATATTAGGTGTTCAGTTTTATCAGAGTGATGTAAGGCTGAATAATTTTGCATGTAGTACTCCATATCTTGTCCTTGCACTTCTCACCAACTCCTGTGCCACAAGTTTCAGGCCAGGAGGCAGGCAAAGGAGAGCTGCTTAGTTGGCTTTCTTGGTGAGTAAGACATACATTTGTAGGTGAAGAGTAGTAGACTTTTTCTAGGGTAGGCTGTATTGCTAGGACTTATTTGCAATGGAAAAGCCAGTGATGGTTGTGTTCTGTGCAGCAGTTTATAATGGCAATTTTTTCTGACTGTTCTGTAACATCTTCTGAATATGGAATTGCTTCCTGGAAATTTGGAAGATGTGCTGTAGTGGTATAGTTAGGGGCAGAAAAGCAGTGGTGGGGGGGTCATGTCTCTTAAGGCTCTAAGAGAAGCAAGGATGGGAGTGGGTGAAGTGGTTGCATTTTAGGGAGTTCAGTCTGCAGAATCCTTTCAGTGGTTGCAGCTTGGACTGAAAGAAGATGTATCTTGAAATAATCTCTCCTGTAATCTCCTCTCCAGTCTTTTCAACAGCCTGCTAAGCCTGCTAAACTCATCAGAACTAAACTTTCTGCAGATCATCCTATACCCTGATTCTACCTGAGCAGCAAAAGTGAAATTTACTGACAGAGCTGCCAGTACACACACTCCAAGTCAGAACCATCCAGGTCATGGCATTCTACATAATACACTTTGTCTTTCACTAGGTTTCCTCATGAACATTGACCACATCCTTATGGAAAGTAGATGGGTGAAATTAAGCAACTTTTAGGAATGAGGAAGAGCTTGCCAACAGTCAATGAACACCAGCTGTTTTTCATAAAACTCCTTCCTTGGCTCTTTGGTCCTGGTATTCAAAGATGCTTGTCAAATTCCATTAAAAAGATGAGCCTGAGTGCTCAAAGTCAGGACTTTATCCAAGGTGAGGGGGCAGAATAACCTTGCATGAGTCTCTCTTGGTAGTCTTCAAATGACAAGAAGCAAACAATTATAAATTCCCTATATAAAGGTAAGGTTAGAATGCTCATGAATTGGGTATTATTTCAGATTAGAAGATAGCAACAAAATGTCAGGTGATTGTATTTACAGGACAGAGGGGCTTTAACTTATTTCTGATGTTGTGCAAGAAATTCAATGACTTAGGAGGATCCATGGATCTGCCAGGAGAGCTTAATTTTGCTTAAATACAGGAAAAATGGATGTTCTTTGGCAGTGAAAGCATCTTGTTAAAAAGCATGATTGTATGACATGAAGTTTGCCTTAAGGTTATTGTTTTGCTGTGGTAGATAATGACCTGAGTAGGGGATAAGGTATATAACATTTTCAGCACAGTATGGACAAAGATCCTGGATGGGGAGGTCTGTAGGAGCTTGGGCATTTTCTTTGCTGCCCCCCATGCAGAACTGAATCTCTGGAAGCCCACATGGGAGTCTGTGGACTCAGAAATCAGGAACCAGTCTTTTGGAGGAATGAAGCTTCTGTAAACCACTAAAAGCTGCATAGTCACAGGTTCAGTTTTCAGAGTACAGGATATTGAGTACAAGGCTGGAAATGAAGTTCAGTGTTGCTGAAGATGAATTTTTCGATGTGACAGTAATCTGGGCAGTGTGATGAGCTTTCTTGGTTCAGTGTCTGTTTGTAAAATAATTTAGAGAAATTACTTATTTCACAAGAGCATCTGTGCTGGGTCAGATCAGAGATGTGGATGTCCCATCATCATGTTTCCTGCAGTGGTTTATAGGAAAGTAAGACAAAAGTAATTTTGTAATGATACTTCCCCAGACCCCTAATTGCAGGAGATTGGGAAAGAACTGTGGGATTTGTGGAGTCAAGGACAGTGTTGCTGTGTCAGATCTGTTGAGCAGAAAAATCTCCTTTGAGTGTGTTCAGCCTCTTCTCAGTCACACAAACTTCCAGTGTGTTGGGCATGGAGTTCCACAGTTCGGCTGCAGAGTGTGAGAGCAGCAGGGATTTTCTTGATCCTTCTGCCTGCTAGCATCAGTGCTGTGTAGTAAGTGTTGGAAGAGACAGTAAATGCTGATTTTGTGATCACCTTTTCAATGTGAATTGTGGTTATAATTGTCAGGATGCATGAAAATGTATGTGTGGGAAAACCAGACTATGTGCTTTCCAAAGATGTGGTTGACAGCGCTAGGGCACATCAGGGAAATTTTATTTAAACTGGAAAAAAAAATTGTATGTGTGTAACATGACTGCCTTATGAAGGCAGTAAGAGACAAATAGACTCCAAAAGCAGAATTTCTGGACTGTTAGCAAGTTTTGGTGTGGTTCTTAGAGCAGGAATTTTCTTCACTTTTTGCAGCCTTAAGGAACCACGTTATCTTGTTTTCTGATGTTAAATGTCTATTGCATAGCTTAGGTTTTGATTTATTCTATTAGTTAAATAATATTTGTATTTGGATAATGAACCTGTTTTTTATATAACATAAATTGATTTAATTATTCTGCGTAATATGTCTCCTGATAGAACTGGTTATTAGTGAGTTAAGGTTTCACACTTGATGACACTGATGTCTGTGGGTCTACAGATCTTTGAAACCCCCAGTGTATTAATGCTGTTATCAACCAAAGCTGCTGCAGCAGCTTTATTTATTTTTCCTTCCTCAGGGGTACCGTAGAGGCCAGTTGGAGCATTAGCCACCAAATGCCAAGGTGGCTGTAGAGTAACTGCAGCAGCATTTCAGCATCTAATGGACCAGGTCACGTGCAAAGCCTCATTAAAATATGATTCAAGTATCCCCTTTTGTTTGTGCCGTGGAGCCAAGCCCATGCTGGACCCTCCATTATGTTTGTGCTGTGTGCTTGGAAATGCCTCCTGGTTTTTGTGAGGCTCCTTGTTCACCCCCCAGAGCCCAACCCTGTCCAAACCTCTGCTGAAGAGGTTCCCTATTCCTCTGCCCTCTTCCATCTACCTCTGATTAAATGCCAGGAAATGAAAATGGTGTCTGCTTTCATTAAATATAATGTGCTAAAGACAAATATGACGCTTCTGTTGTTGTCTGGGGGTGTCTCCTGCTTTCCTGTACCTCTGCTTTTTAACTGCTGAAGACTGGGGTGTGGAGTTTTTTTTTGTTTGTTTGGGGTTTTTTTTTCTGGTATTTAATTAGTAAGCTAGACTTGCAGTTAAAGAACAGCATAAATTATGTTGGTAATTTGCCATGACCACCTGTGGTAGTACATAAGTAATGAGAGAATAACAAAAAGTTACAACTGAATTAAAAAATAAAAAGGATTTTGTTACGCTTTCTAACACAAGCCTTCATAGCTCGTCTGGAAGCAGTAAAAAATGGGCTGTTCCTTAGGTTTATTTTTTGTGAAACATGGAAATCAGTATGCTTAAAGCTAAGACTCATAACATGAATCCACAATTTTAGTTTTGTATCTTTGATCACATACAGCCTTGACAGTACCCATGGACAGCTTAAACTTACTGAAACATGGTGTAGTTGATTAAGTCCTGTGATCAGTGTAAATGACTGGAGAGGGACAGCAGACTTCTTGTAGCCACTGGAATTTGAGCAAATGAAGAGTATTATTTCCAAATCAACATGTTGCAGAGGAAGAAGGGATAGAAAATGCTATAAAAGTTCTTAGATCTGGCTTTTCTTTTGACACTCTGTGAAATCAGATGATTTGGCACTTGTAACTGCTGTGGGTAAGAGGCGTTCATAAGAAATAAAATAAAATGTATATGTGGCAGTGGTGGGGGAGGCGTCTGTTCTGAAAACATCTGAGATGCTGGAAAACTTGTCCCCAGTGGGAAAGAGAAATTGCATAGCTGGCACTGAGACTCGCTGCTTATGCTTATGTGGCCATATTTAGAAAAGGATCAACACTAGGAACTGAATTATTAGAGAAGTGAGTGACTGGAGGGATTGAACATAAAGGAAATTATTTCTATCTCGCTTGTTTGTTTGAGTTGGGCCAGACGATGCTGTGGGAGGGCTGCAAACTCCAGACTTGCTGCCTGTGTGGAGTGAATCTGGAGATGAATTTGAGGAGGTCAAACCTTGTTTGAGCTCAGTCTCCTCCCTACCTGGGTTTGGAGGTGGCTGCCTGCAGGTGGAAGATGAGCAGGAATGGAAAGGACCCTCTTGACTTGGAAAAGTCTGGAAGGACTTGATGGAGCGAGATGCAGGCTGTGTGTGGTGCTGTGGGAGGCTTCTGGTTGCAGTACATCTTGCAGACACTCGTGTGTGTATAAGTAAATCAAACAACAGCCAATTAAAAAACCAACACCACGTTTCAAAGAAGTTGTATGTATGAAAAAGAAAGCTGTCTTATTAAAAAATACTCATCAGTGGAGCAGCACAGTTCATCACAGTCATTTGCATCTATGTGGCAGTTTTAGTTTATTGTGGTTTTGTTGCAGAACAACTGATTATCTAAATAAATTAAGTAATTTGGGGTGGGGGAGATTAAAACAGCATTTCTACGATGAGATCCAGGAGGAATGCTTTCAAAGTTTTTAGAAGCACTTAAACTACCCTTCCCCCTCTGCCTTTTTTTTTTCCTCCCCCTTTAAGAAGTGGTTCTTTTTGTTCCAGTCATCAAGACTCATGTTGAAAGACTTATTTTTTCTGGTTTTGGCAAAATAGTTGATCAGCGCAACTGGCAAGGAACTGCTGTGGAGCAACAAAGAATTTCTGTGTAGCTCAAAACTCTGTTTGAGGCCATCTTGGAGCCGTTTGTGAACTGGAGTAGAAACTCCGAGTAAGAAAAGCCATTCAAGTTAAGTTGCACGTTTTCCTCCCCAAAATTAGCATACCAGAATACTTCACTGCAGTGTTTAGAATACTTTGTACAAGAACTAACAGTAAGTTGAAGATCGCTAACTGAGGATCTGTAATGATGCCAACTGACTTTTTTTTTTTTTTTAATGAAAGCTTTGTATACATAACAGGATGAGTCATCACTGGAGAGTTCTGAAAGTGTTTGGCATCCCGAAGAATCCTTTTGTGTGTCTCTGCCGCACAAAATGAGTATTTTTGTCATGAAACTCTGCCTTAAGAAGTACTGCAATAACTGCAAGCTTTAGGGGGAGGTTTTCTAATGTGGCTTCACTTTCTATTATTGTTTTAAAAATATTTTGGTATTCTTAGATCTTCCTGAATAATAGGATGGAAAATTCTAAATACTTTGTTGGCTATTATTTTTTTTTTTCTGTGATGCAGCTTCAGGCATACTTCTATTATAAATTTGTTTTTAAAAGTGTATAATAGGAGTTTACTGTTTTCCTTAGATTTAATGCAAGTATTAAAAATCTGATTGTGGGACAATACTGTTAACTCATTTAGCTTTATTCAAATTGAACCAGGGTACCTGTAGTAAACTGATAGTAGCTGCTTATCTGAGTCACATTTATTTTATGTACATTTTCTTTTGATACATATGTCACATTGAAGAACTGGTTGGTCTCGATAGTTTTTGTTATGTCTCTTTGAAATGAGTCTCACAAAGTTAGAATTTTTTTCTTCTGTGTATTAAGAACATGAGTAGTTGCTGCACTTACTCAGAGCAACTCTGTGATAAAAAGAAAACCTTTTTTACTGAGGTGTTGGTGGGTAACGTGTCAGACACCATTGTGTTTGGCTCATGATTTTCCTGATGATGTGGAACCTGGTTCCTGTAGTCTTCCATGTGTGAACAAGGCAGCAGAGATGGAATTTTGCTGCTGGTGCAATAGGGTAGCAAATTTTATCTGAGATATTTGGGAGTGCATGACATTTTTCAGAGATCTTTTCACCCTGCCATTCATTCTTCAGCAGTATGTTTTCTAAGATGTGCTGTCACTAGTTTTAAAAATCAAATTCATTGATGGATTCTTTCATGGTTTGTTGTAATGGTGGTATATTTATTAGCTAGTAGGTTCAGCAGCATTAATTTTTATTATTTCTTTTGAATTAACCCGAATATAAAATTTATGGCCAAAGGAGCTTGAAAGAACACAATTCTTCTTCAGAAAAATTCATACAGAACTCATCAGAAATTTGTAGGATTTCATAAAAAAAAGCTTTTATAGCAGTTTAGAATTATATAAGCTTTTCATCTAAATGCTCTGAATTATGCTGATAACAGAATGCATAAAAACCAAAGGGCTTTGAGACAGTCCTTGACAAACTACACAGGTTAATTACTCAGCCTTGGATGTGCAGGTGTGATGGTTTTGAGTCAGACTCTCAGACTCATATATTTTTATTTTAATGTGCACATCCAAGGCTAAGCATTTAATCAGGCTTGCATTTGTCTTGGAAGAGGAAGAACAGAAATGTATTTAGCTAATAAAGTTTATATTTGGTGATATTTTATATTAAGCTTAGCCATGAGTTCAGTGGCATTGCTAAGAGATTCTTTTTAATGGTAGAACACTCTGTCAGTGTTATTGTTTTATTTTTTAAGCTGAAGTTCTTATGCTGTGCATTACCAACTTAGTTATATTCTGCAGGAAATTAAGTGCTGGGGTGTGATAATGTGGGGTGTGTCTAATGAGACTCAAGCCCACATGTATTTTGTGTGTGGAATGGAAGCTAAACCTCAACTTCTGATCTCATTTTTGGAAGAAAGAAACCCTCAACATATCTGCAGATTGGGATGTAGAGTTGGCTGTAAGAAAAAAAGGTGTTGGGGTGTGTCTGTATATAGAGGAGGTAAAATTTTTGGTGTTACTATTAACTTCATTTTCCTGGCATCTTCTCAGAGCTTTCATTGGAAGGATCTCTGCTTCAAAATACTGTACTTTACCCAACAAAACATTATTTCCAGCTGTCTAGATTAAGAAAGTTTCCTTTAGGGACCCTAAACCAAGCATGTTAGCTTTACTGTAGGATCCAAATGCAAAGAAGAAAACCAATATTTGTCCCTTTATCAGATGACTTTATGTGCTTATTCTGGAGTTTATGGGGCCTGGAATTTCTGTGAGTCTTTATTTAGTCTTTATCCTTTTTTGCTTTGAGGTTGACATTTCTTTTCGCTATGGTATAGATTTAAATTTATAAATTTGTGCCTTTATAATTTTATAGTGATAAAATTCTGTATGGTTTAGAGAATTCTTGATAATACATCTTGAACAATTTTAACCTGTTGAAATAATTTGAGATTTAAAATGGTTCAGGTATGCAGGAAAAAAGACAGGTTTGGTATAGTATTAACATCTTTATCATGTCAGTAGCACAGTCAGCAATTAAATATCTCCTGTTGTGCCACATCTGCTTTACTTGTCAATAAATCAAACCTTCCACGAGTCAAGGCATGCCATATTTAGGTGACACACTCACAAAATTTAATTTTTACAGGGAATACTCAAAACTGCCCTAATACTTTCCAGAAGCTGAGATCCAGGAAGCCAGCTTTGTGTTATCTTCATGAGAATTTTGTGCAAAACCAAAAAAGTCTAAATATAACCAAAAAATTGATAAAAAGGAGATTGCTTAACAGCTGTCTAAAGAATTAATGTTGTGATGTGTTAGCGCTGAGCTTTTAAAGATGAGAAAATAAGGGTTAATAATTCATTTTACTTACGGTGCTTGCAGCATAATTTACAAAATGATAGGTGCAGATAATCTACAAATGTTTTGTGGAAATTCAGAATGAAAAAATCAATACAAATGGAGCTGCAATTCCAGTGTGTTTGAAATTGCTTGTATCCAAGAAACAAGGAGTGAAACCCATGGGAAAGGTGGGAGCTGGGTGGAAATAGTTAAAGGCAGACTTAGGGATTAGTGTTGGGTTGGCCTTGCTGTTAATGAGCTGGAAAAAGGTGGGAGTTAATGGTATTGACAGACAGTGTGGAGGTAAATGGATTTGTCAACACAAAGAGAGAGAAAATGGAGAAGAACACGGGGTAGGAATATACAAAACAGGGAAGAAGGAGGTTCCCCCCAGCCTGCCCTAAGAGATGGAGCAGCCACCATTGATTGAGTCAGTTTGGGCTGATGGGAGAGTGACAATCTCACAGTAAAATAGTGCTGAAAGGGCACAGCAGATAAATGAATGGGGTTTTTAAATAATATTTTAATTACTTCAAATACATGATGAAGATGAATACGTTATTGTTTATTTTGCAATTGCACTGTGTTGAGATAGCAGGCATGTCCACGGCGCAGTGCTGCTTTGAGACAGCAGTTCATGTTCACACCTGAGTTTAAACAAATGCATCGTGGGGAAAAAAGTGTTGCTGGTAAAATAGAGTAGTTGAGAATGAAGCATATTTAAAACTAGCAACTTTCTTTTTATATGTTAAAAATATTAAACCTGTTTTATCTTGTAGATGGTGATGAAAATGTAATGGTAGGCAGAGATTTTTTTTAATGTTTTTTAGGAACTTTGAAAAGAAAGTTATACTCAGAAAACAGAGGGCAATTTTATAAAATAGATTTTCTAGTGATAGTATCTGTAGTCCGCAGTGGATGAAAACATGTAATAACTATTACCATCCTAAATAAGTAAATAAAATTATCCACTCTTGAACCATCCCAAATGTAACCTCAGCTGCTCTGCAGACACAAACATCGAGACTAGACTAGCAGCATTTACCAGCTGTGTGTAAGAGCTACACTGCACGTAAAGGGATTTCACATTTTATTATGTGGGAGGGATGATGTCAGTTTGGTTGATTATGCCCCTTTCAAGCTGCTGTGATAATTACCTGCTTGTTACCAGAAGTGTCGAACCCATTTTCAGTTCTTGTTTGCTTTTGCTGTCATGCCCTAATTGCTACATAATTTTGTCCCTGCCAATTACTACCTTGGAGTTGAATTTTAGAGTGAAAAAGTTGTAAGAAGCAATAAAGTAATTGTTTTTTAGATCTGGTAATTTCGGTAGAATATTTTATTATGCTACAAAGTATATTGGAATACATACTGCTCACTTCTGTGAGATAAAGAAATCCCATGGTTCCCACTGAAATGACAACAGTGTGGAAGGCATGACTTTGGGGCAGATATGGATACTTTTTGTTTTAGAAATAAAGACATTTGCTGTGTTCTTTAGAGGCAGGAACTCTTAGGTTTGGTGGGCTCTTTTTTATTCTTTCCCTTCCTTTTCATCCTTTTATCCACTTTGTTTTACAAGTTTCCTTTGATGTAGGTATTAGGTCATCTGATGTGGTCCTTTATCCATCATTTTCTGTGAGATGTAATGTAAATGGATTTCTTTAAAGGTGCTGGGCTTAACAGTGTTTTATACTCTGATTAAAACTATTTGTTTGAATTATTCAGTGGAATAAAGCCTGCAGTAATTGGTTTAAGGACTGGCTGACCAAGCACTTTGTTGTCTTTGGGAGCTGTCATCGCTTTGCTTTGGGTTTTTTGGGTGGTCCTCCAGCAGTGAAGTCTGGTGTTAGTCATTATTAATAACAATTACTGCTGTTGAAATCTGGATATGGAATGACATGGATGAGCACAGGGAAGAGGCAGAAGAGCAGTTAAAAAAAAATGCTCTTCAGAATAAGGAGAGGGGATGGTGTTGCCATGTAGAGATTCAGGGATGGGGTTGCAGTCCAGAAAGGAGCATTTCTGGCAGGAGGTTTGAAGTGTGGGATGTTTGTGGCTGTGCACTGAAGCTCTGTTTATCATAGAGATTGTGAGATCTGCTGCTGCCATTTCAATGTGATTCAGATATCCATGGCTGAAAGACCAAAATACTGGCAAAAAGTCATGAAACAGACCAGAGATTGTAGAAAGCTTGGAGAAAATTGCTTTGGGGAGGAAAGTAGAGGTGCTCAGTCTGGTTATGGGGGTGGGGGATTTAAACCCTAAAAACAAGTAGTAGTTACAGAACAGTGAATGATATCTCCAGCAGAGAAAATACTGAGTTCTTAAGGGATCCCTAATGTAAGAGGAAAAGGGACAATAACCAGTGGTTGAAAGCTGAAAGTTCACAAAGGAAATGAGCACGAATTCAGAAGGAGGAACAAACGACAAAGGGAATGGCAAAGTGAGTGGCTTTCTGAAAGATGGGCTTCAATCAATTTGGGTTATTGAGTGATAGTTAGGGATATCAGGCTCGCATGGATAATGATTCTGGCATTGTGTCCCCTGAATCTGTGAGCAGACTTCTGTTCTGACAGCACTCCCTGTAGCAGCTTTGCCAGGGATGGTGTAATGAATGTTGAACACCTTTGTGGTTGAGGATTCTTTTCAAATGTTATCTTTAATATATTGATTGCAAAAGACAAATGGTTTCTGAGGTTCTGAGTGCAAGGCATACTTCAGTTGTAGTTCTTTTTGTTAGCATAAAGGCTTTCAGGGACTTCAAGGAGAAATTTCATCGTGCAAAAATACTGCAAAAAAAATTATGCAGAATACTGTTTAGGAGAAAATAATTCATTTAACACTGAAATGTGTGTGGCTGTGAGCTAGGAACTGCTCTGTCCTGTCGTGACACCAAGGCAGTACTTGGATAAATATGAGTAGCTTTAGGGCCATTAAGTTTCACGTATGTGCTTTCCTGTTTGTGTCATCTTCACAAGTGGTTGCCAGTATAGCTCTTTCAGAGCTGCTCTGCCAGCTTTTTATACCTGAAAGTACTTCTAAAACATTTGATTAAGATAATTTTTAAGGCTCCGTGGTGTGGTCTGGTGAGTAGAACTGAATTTCCATGCTGTAAATGTTAATTAGAAGCATATGTGTATATGTAAAAAGCAAGCTGAAATAAAAGTATAAATATCTAAGAAACTGTCATTCCAGAAGGTCTGTGCTCAGAAAAGATTAGGTAAATATACAAATAGTCCCATTATAAATCAGCTGCAGTATCATTTCTGATTATTTTCATTACTTTTTTTCTGGTGGTTTGCAAAAAAAAAGAAAAAAAGTTAGGAAGCAAAGGAATTCAGATTATGATTTCCAAATCCTTTTAGACAGCATTACTTGCACTGTCACTAAAAGAAGCTCCACTGGCTTTATTTTCTCTTCTCCTTCTTCAGTAACCCTTTCCTACCACTGCTCTCTCCCTGCTGCTTCCAGCACAGACATTCAGAACCTCTAAGGAATGAAGCAAACTGATGGGGATGAAAACTATCTCGCTTGAATTTGGGTATAAATTCAATCAGTGTTAATTCAACCTAGTATAATTTGTAAGTTGCCGGGTCCGCACGTTTGAATCTTAAACATTTTCGTGTTTTTCTCTTAGATTTTGAGAATTGGTTTTCTATTACATTAAAAAAACCCGCATTTTAATGTTTAAACTGAGTATATTTGTGGAGCTGGAGAGAAGCTGCAGAACCTGAGGACGTTGTGCAAGTTGCAGGGCAGTAAGAGGAATGGGCTTGCAGCCTCGTGTCCTTGGGTGGTGGCCTCCAAGGAACCTGACCTGGAGGTATCAGTTGGTCCTCTTGGATGACTTCCATTGTAGTAGCTGCTCTAGCAGGGTTCGCTGGGGACGTGCCCCTCTCATGTGACACGGGGACAGTTTTGTTTATAACTCTGACCTGTATCATATGACGTAGGCTGAGCAGTAGATCACTCTGGTGCTGGCAGTTCTGGCGCAGCCTGATCCCTGCTCAGCCTGGGAGGGTGAAGGTGGTCCTTCACTCTAGCATCAAGTGCTGGAAATACCATCCTTTTATTAACTTCACTTTTTAAAAGGTTTTCTTTAAGAGCATACTAAAGAAATGAGGAAATAAGGCTTGAAAAAAATAATTAACCCCCCTCAATAATTAAAAAATATAGCATTAATTCATTTTTAATATTAAAGGGCTGAAGTCTGGCATGGAGAAAAAATATACAAACCAGCTTGGTATAGTTGGTAGTGGTCTTGAATAAAAATAGGTGAAATTTTGAGTATATTGGTGAACAGCAATGATCATTGTCCCAAATAATAATGGTAATTTAACAATTCTTTGAACAGTTTGAAAGTTCTCTATTATAATTACTTGGAGCTATTTGTAAGCTATCTGTAATTGTCAGAAGGCAAATTTATGTCTCCAGTTTAGAAGACTCTTCTTCAGGGATGAAAAAAAGGTTTAGGCACATTTTTGTTAGCAGAATTTCTAACAAAAACCTTAGAATTTCTACCTCATCAGCACCCCTAGAGATTGATGTGCCTGTTTATGCAGAAGCTTTTAGACGTGTTTGAAGATCTGTATTACTTGTGCCTGTGCTATGGAGTGTTGCTTATTATGCTACTTATATTGTTGTTTATATTTCACAATAGTATTTCCAGACTTTTATTTACTCTGGTATAAAAATAGTTTCCATGATCTGGCTTTTAGGTTTTATGTCTAGTTTGAAAACAATTTTGTTTAAAGAAAAACAATTCATGTGAATTATAAATATATACTGACACCCATCTGATTCCATTGCCCATTTTCTTCTTAGATCTGTTTTTATTCTTCTGAGGTTTTCCAAGCCTTCTGACTAAGTTTTAATGGATTTTTAATTAGTGAGCAGATCTTGTGTTTTTTCCCTTTGGCTTTCCTAGGTTTAGCAGTTTTATTGAAAGAGAAATATTTCATAATACTTGTTGACATTATCTGAAATAAAAATGTATTTCTTTATAAGGAGCACTAAGGGTGCTAACAGATGGAAAAGATACGTGGTGATATGACATTCATTTCTGTTGTGTTTTTTTGCCTGTCTAAATCCATTTTAGATGGGTAATGACAAACTGTGGTTGACATGCAAGAACTGCTTTTCTTACATGCCATCAATTAATTTGAGTATTATAAAGAAAATTCTATCTAATGTATTCTAGGCCAGCATCTTGTATAAAAGCAGGTTATTTATAGCTCTTTGGGTACTGCCCTTCCTTTCATGTCCTGATCCTTCTAGTTGAAGCTTAAATGCTTGTTTAGAATTAAATACACTGAAATTTTTGCCCAGAGGTTCTTCTTTGCTTTCCATAAACATAATTTCAGGTGAAACTGGTGGACAGATGCCTTTCTCAGGAAATCCTGTAACACATAGGTAGGGAGAGAAGGGTGTTGGCTTTTTTTTTGTTGTATTAGTGGCATCAGAAACATTTGAAAAACACAAGAAGGAATGGAGTTATTGTCCATGTAATCTGCAGGAAGAATTGTGTTTGCTGTGAAGTCTGAAGACATTAGCAAAAATGACTTGAGACAAAAGATTCTGAGCTTTATTCGATGAGAAAGCATGAGATGTTCTGAGCTGACTGATGCATTTTGATAGATGTAACATCTGGAAACCTCTCAAAATGATGTAGTGTGAGTGTGGTTATTTTATCTAAAATCTAAGATAGTTGAATATTTGCATCCTTTTTTGAGTGTCCAAGCTGAATTAATGATGAATAAAAGCAGTGGTTACAACACTGTATAATCAGTGTATGCAGGCTGCTCTTGCTGGGTATTAAAACACTTTTCTGAGTAAAAACTTTAGTATTTAGTATTAGACAATTGGATTGTTTGTACACCTGCCATGTGTGTGGCTGAGTGGCAGAGAGCACAGCCTTCACCTGGCACCTAAATATATCCAGTGAGGAGATTTAACTTAAGGAGACAAATGCACTTTGCAGGAATCTTCACGATGTTCCTGTGATAAGACTCTGTCAGACTGCAAAGTTCCAAAAGGAAATCTTTGAAAATGACTTCTAATTAATGGTGCTAAAATTACAAAAATCTGTTCACAGAGACCAAAACTTCTACCAAGTTCCAAGTACTTGGCAGCTGTTTCTCATGCGTGATGACTCAGATCCGCTGAATTTTATGTACAGGATCTTGAAATCACCAGACATGAGAATTACAGCCCTCACCATTGTGTTGTGCCACCCTTATTCAAAAGAGGGTAGCAGGCAAACCCTGCAGCGTGTGAAAGAACAAGGAGCTGGATAATTCTTAAAAAAGACATGAGCTTGGTGCTGATGTGGGTAAAAAATTCTGGCCACCATGGCTTTTCACAAGATTGGAGGAGTTGGAACTTGGCATCGCCCGTCGTCATGGAGAAACAAATCTTGTGTTCAGATGGAAGTGGATGCTTATGCTTCCCATCAGGAAAATGCTGTGTTGGGTGCAGGAGCATATTTTGATGCAGTTTTGTTGTCTTAGAGGACAGAGGAATGAGGACAGGAGCAGTAGTGAATGGTGTGGGTTGAATTTGTCACACGTGAAAGTCTTGCAGAGGTTAGAAATTTGTGCTCTTGACAGTGCAGGTGATCTCTCAGCTGTTCGTGTTGCCATTTCATTCTCTTTGTCAGAAGAAAACATGTGAAAACAGTCAGTGGACTTGCTAAACATTATTTAGCAAATTTACCAAAGAGCTTCACACTGTTGTCTGAATTACAAAGGCAGAGCCATTATCAAGTCTAGAGCCAGGTAGATAAACAGAATTTATTGGGATTGGAAACTTGCAGGTGCCTCTGCTTGGTAGCTCTTGGTGCTCCCAAACAGTTGTCTTAATTTGATTCTAGAAAAGGTTTTAAAAACTACTGCAAGTGCTGCAATTCTAGTATGTTGTTTTGCATGGTTATGTTAGTGAACATGGCCAAGTGCATTGGTGACAAATACAGAAAGGATGTTGTTTGTGCAAAGCTGCAGATACATAATGTGTTGTAATGGCAACTGAAATTTTTTCACAATTTTTTCTGAAAAGTGCATAATTGTTCAGGTCTGCACGTAAAATGTTTTGTGTTACGGAACTAAAACTGTAAACGAGGCTCCGTATCAGTGGGAATGTGGTTCCTGAGAAAGAAGAACCTGTAGCAGTTTCTGATGCTGTGCATTGCTGGGTTAATGTGACAGATAGTTGACTGAAGGCAATTTTCACTTACAGAATTTATAGATGTCTAAGCAGTCAGTTTGAAAAGTAAAAAAGAAAGCTAAAAGATCTGAAAGCCTTTTATATGATTTCTCACTCTGTTGTTGGAGCTGTCTTCAAATCTGAAGTCCATACATGTAGATCAGGCAGCCTGGCTTCATACTTTGAACATCTAACTCAGATTTTCTCATGTGATGGTGTTACAAAAAGGTGTGCAGAAATCTCTGCAATGTAGTAGGGTTATTGTCAATGTCTCAGGCCATATCTGGCTGTAGCAGAGCTGTAACTTCCTGGGTATTTTATGGGCTCATGTGAAAAATGTATTATTTTATGTACCTGCAACTATTAATGAATTGGTAATCAGTGATACTGAATCTTCCTGGTGTGATCTTCGTCTGGTGTGACCCTCTGTCTCTCCTGCCAACCCACTGAGGATATTCTCAAATGGGTAACAAGTTGGGAAGAAGATTTCATGGTCTTTATATTGTTAATAAAGCTCTGTTTCAGCTATGATGGCCTTCATCAGCTTTATCTCTCAAAAGAGCAGTTCCAGACTCAAACTGAACATCTGTAAATAGCATCAGGGATGAACAGAGAAAATACTGAATATTATGGTGGCTTTGTCCAGATCAGCCTCATCACTCAACAGAGTGAAGCTTCTGTCTCCTGGATCTGGTGGCCTTCTGCAAAACTGAGTTGAGATTAAGATTTTTCAACAGTGTGATGACATTCCTAATGCTCTTTGATTTGGGTAGACAATCCTCTGATGAGTGCCTGCAGGCAGCACATCCTATTTGCCTTTTCTCAATCTCTTATGGAAAGTAATTTTGCATCAATATGGGCCTGAGAACCTCCATAGTACAAGTAACTATGTGAGGACAATTGAATTCAAAAATACAGATAAACCAAACTTCACATTTGCTCAAATATACTAATTTATTTGGCTTTTAAATCATTAGAACTATGCAATGCAGATTCATTTAGATTCCAGCCTCTCAGGACAGCCTTGTTTCCTCAAGAGCTCTGCATTTACCTGTGGATTTCCTTTGCATTTGCTTACTTTATGTCAGCACTGACTGTACTCTAGAATGAAGGCAAAGATGCATCTATGATACTTGGCACAAATAATCTTAAAGAGAATTCTATTTGCATTTCTTTGGGCAGTGTAGGAAATTTTTGACAAATCTCCCTGTCACAGGGGAGTACTGGAAAAGTTAAGCTGAGAATTGTCCAATGGAGGTAGGTTCTTTTTACGCTTTTTCTCAGACATCTTGATCTCAAAGGCTATAATATTTTTTTCATGTGTTTATTGCTTTCAGTACTAACTGCTTTAAATATAGATGTGAAAAAGTTTCAGCTCTGAAGATGCTTTAGCCTGAGTAAAGGAATAATGTTGAGTGACGGAATAATGTTTTTTAGATTGTTACTGCTTAGAGGACATGTAAGATGGGAAGTTGCAATGTTTTGGTTTTAAATATAAGCTGGGTCACTTCTCTTTGATGCAGTATTTTATTTAAAGATTATTATGTTTTATAAATTAAAATTAGTAAGAAACATGCTTGTATTTGATGGTACCAGGAGAGTAATAGGCAACATCAAGTGTATTTTTGATATGTTTTAATAATGAAACTGAAGGTTCTGCAAGTTCTATGACATTTTAATTAAAGTCTGGTTCAGCAGATGTTAAAACAAGAAAGATTTCACTTCTCTCTATTAGTAAACGGTCAACTTTTTGTCACCTTTCACTTGTCATGTTTCTGTTGCACATCTTTCCCATGCATCAGGATTCCTCAGCCTTTAGTATAAACATCTATAACATAAGTAAATAGAAAGAAACTACATGTTGCATTTTTTTTATTTCCATGTACAAAAGAAAACACAGGGAACATTTTCACCTATTACTGATTGCTCAATTAAAAAAATCCTGTGAAGAATCTTGTAAATCAGAATCAGTTTGAAGCTGGAGTCAATATAAGAGAGAGTTTCCTATTTTAGGCTTGTTAATGTTTAGGGCTATTGAAGTTTATTCTAGCTAGATGGCATTTTCCTTGCTTCCAGAGCTGTGCTCTTCTTTTTATCCAGACTTGGATGTAGAATTTTCTCAACTCTTAGAAGTAATAAAGAGTATAGTAATATTTAGAGAGGGAAAAAAAAATACCCCTTTCCTCATAGGTGTTTCCATGAACTGATTCTTGCTTGCTGTGGTTCTCTTTGCTTGGGGCTACCAGCTGAACCTTGAGTATTTTAGCCTCTACTTAAGCACAGTTAAACTTTTACAGCTGTATTTAGGACTCCACGGTTCAGTAGTAGTGTAGTGGGAGCATGTGGCTTTTGGACACCTGTTAAAAAGATTCTTGAAAAGAGGGTAGCAGCTTTCACTTGTGAAAGTGCCTGGGAACATTAATTTGTGACTAGCCGTGCTGATGGCAGCACTAATTGAACCTTTTTATAAATCATTCCTGTACCATCTTCCAGCACAGGGCTGTGGACAGATGTTCATTTAACAAGACATCTGTGCTGGTTTAGGATGTTACTGTATCCCAGATGTTGCACTGCTTTTTAAGGTTATTAGCCCTGTTTTATATATTTAGTGCCATCAGTTTTGCTCCATGGTTTGCAGAGCGTACGAAGGAAGGTGGTTTCTTTTCTGAATGATGTAGAGGTTTCAACATTTTGGAAAAAGGAGCCAACTCTTGAGTGGATCTTGTACACCAAGATCAAGTGGATCTTGTTTTCTTAAGCCTGGAACAAACTGCACAGGGTGAGTAGGATAGTTCTGATAGAAGGTCTTGAACGAGCTGTCCCATGGTTTTGTTGGTAGCAACTTAGGGAAGACCTACAGAAAGTTGGTGTCTGGCAGTAACTTCTGGGTAATCATAAACTAGTCCTGGCAGTGACAGGCATCTGAGGATAGTAGCTTTGTCAGTTATTTCATGCGTTCCAGGAAATGTTGGCCCATGGCCTTATTCCTGAGCACTTTGTGGAAAGAATGAGTAAGATCCAAGATGTACTTTTGACCTACATTGTACTTGTCCAGTTTTGGTGCTATTGCTGTGACTTTTCAAAAAACAACAAAACAAAACACTAAAAAAAAAGCCCAAATCATGCAGAAAAAAAGAAGAAAAGAAATAGTATTTCATTACTGTCGGGTGAATAAGAGACTTTTCCATTTTCTCCCGTGCTGCTCTCTGTGCATTCAGCAGAAGCTGCTCAGGTACCTGGTGATGTCCCAGTGGTATCCAAGTCCTCAGGGCTTTGAGGCAGCCTCAGCAGGGCTTTCCCCCTGTGCAGAGGGAGCCCTGTGAAAGGTTTTTCTGGGCTTTTCTTCCCCCTCAGGGCTAAATTTAATTAGTTGCTTACCCAGAGAAGAATTACGAGATTTTTGTTTACCGTGGTATATTTAAAGATGGAGATTAATGAAAGGCATTAGCTGAAAAAGCTAATTGATAAAAAAATTGAAGAGTGGGTCACAAAGGATTTGGATAAATGACTCTGTTTTATCGAAGGAGGAGCAAAATTATTGTAGAGAGTAATTATATTCATGTATTAATAAAAAAGTCTAGTTTGTTGTTGACTTTATTCCATAAAATGCTGAACATGCTTTAAACACTTCAAGAAGTTATATTTCTCTCAGCAGATCTGTTCTTTTGAGCAGAAAGAGACGTGCTCTTGGTTTTTTTTTCCTTGTAAATTGACCTCTGTTGTAGGAAAAAGGCGGGCAAGGAAGCCATGGCAGGGACCTTGGCAGCACTTCAGCCCCTGTACCAAGCTCCCTGCCTGGCCACTGACTAATATTTATTGTTTTCTGCCAGAGTGTGCATTGGTCAGGCTCTGCCTGTACATTTTGTTCTGGGTCTGTTGTGAGCTGTAGGAGATGTGGCTCATCTGTGTTCAATATTTCTGAGCTGCTGGGGTGATGGAGTTACTCCTCCTGGTAGGAAAGTTTGGGGTTGGGCTTCAAGATCTAGAGCAGAGCTGAAGCTGTGGTGTTCAATACAGCAATTATGTTTCAGGACTGCCTGGCTTCGTGTGGGTGAAGGGCAATAGTCATGGGCTGTTGTTTCATAATTGCTTTAAAACTCTGAAAACTGGCCCTCCACACCGGCTTTCCCCTATTGCCTTCTCACATCCTCCTTCAGAAGGATGAACTTGAGAAGAAACCAAGTTCCAGGCAAAGAATGGAGCACAGGCTGCTTTTCCCACTGTATTTAAGGGCAAGTGGAAATAAATGTAGAGAAAAAAACCAAAAATTAACAGGGTTTGTCAGTGGAAAAATGCAATGTTATGCAAATCAGCCCAAAGCTTCATGTATAAAACTATTAAATAAAATGTTTAAACTTAATGCAAATAGCATGAAACAATCCATTCTTATTACAAATGCTGATTGCAGCGATTAGGTGTGCTATATGGCCTTCTCAAATGGCATTTGCTGGGGAAACACTAAATTATAGTTGTCAGTACAGTGTATATTTAACTGTTTTCTGACTTGAGTTATTTTTTGCTCTAAGCCAAACATAAATTTGTAGGCTATAAAATCTCTTCTGATGATTGGGAAATGAATGTAAGCAGCAAAAATAAGTTAACGATATAATCTACCGTGTTTTCTACTGTTTCTTCAGTTTTATTTAAAACCTGCACAACATTAAGAAGGCTTTTTGTAGAATATTTGGGGGAGGGGAATGGCAAGGAAACACCAGACGTGGTTATGTCTTCTGCTGAAAGAAGCAGCTATGTTTAATTAATTGAAACCTCTGCTTTTCCTTGGTGTTAAATAGGTTCCTAAAATACAATAGTGAGTTCAAGGCGTGAATACTGCTCTTGTTTAAACAAAACGTTAAAAAGACATTGTGAGGTACTTTGGTGTTTAATACATGAACTGTAATTCAACAGAAAATCTAAACTCATCTTTAAATTATTAAATAGACATAAACAATCATCATCTTCCACTATCCAGCAAGTTTTGTCTCCAGGGTTGTATTGGGGAATACTGAAAAGCGGTATCTATGAAAAAGTAGAATTATCATTTTTGTTTGTGATGATTTTGCAGTAATCCTTGTTTAGTATGGACTTGTAACTTTGCATTGCAGACAGGTAGTTGGTAGAAGAATAATTGGGATGGGATTTAGAAATAATCCCTGTCCTTAGCTGATTGTGTTCTGTAAAGCTTTTGAGCATTCCTGCACCAAGGGAAGTGTTTTCACTCACCTGCATTCCTATCCTTTCACTGGATGATGTGCTGGGATGTTGTGAAGAGCTGCAAGAAATTTAATACTTAAATGCTTTTGTCTTCTTTACCTGCTGCTTAGTTTTTCTCATTGTTAGAGGAGTGTTACCCTCCTTGCTGTATCTCAGTCTTGCTGGAAGAGCCTGTTCTATCCAGTGGCTGTGATATTCCATTTGCTCCAGTCCCTACTCTTTGTTGTGGATGGGAATTCATCTCTCTGACCATCTCAGATGCTGCTGCCAGCAGTGTTTGTGTCCTTTCCACTTCCAAAACATGTCCCCATTCTGGCCAGCTCACTGGTCACTGTACTCCTGGATGGGCTGATGCTGTGGCTGCAGGGAGGAGTGCAAGACACTTTATCTGGTCACTGTGCAGTTTATTCTGGTTTGAATTCTTGTGAAACATGGGTTGTAATCCCTAGGATTCCATCTGTGCTCACGTTTTTCAGCATTATCCTGAAAAAACTTTATAGGGATGCCAAGAAAAGTCCTCCTGTCCTTAATCTCTTCTTGCTTTTCCCTTTCACCCGGCTCCTTTGTAAATTGAGTGGGAGGTTTTCAGACTTCGGTTTGAGCCTCATTTTAATTCTTCTTTTCCTCCTTCACAGAGACTAAAATGGTTCCAATACAATCTGAAGGGATTGTCTTGCTAGGTAATCCAAGAGAATCAATCCTCTTCTAGCAGGAGAGCAACCTGTGGATTCCAGAGATGGTTCCAGTTCTGCCTTGTTCTTTGATCCAAGAGAACCAAAGGCTTTGCATGATAGCATTTCTTCTGTAGCTGATTTAGCAGATCCAGTCCTCCGGAAATAGTTTGGACGGACCAAAGTGCTGTAAGAGACTGTACAAAAAAAGGAAATGCTGGTTTTGGAATGATTTAATCGCTTCAGAAAAAAACCCAAAACCTTTTCTCCCCAATGCAGAACTAAACCCAAACCTTTCAGAATGCTCAGTGAAAGAGGAACTGGAGGGGTTTTGTCTGGGGGGGCAGGCGGGGTGCCCGTGCGCTGGCCTGCCGATTCAAGGCGTGTTGGTTGGGTGAATGGTTGCCTGGGAGCTCTGGACATTGGAACTGCTGAGATGCCCCAAACTGCTCAAAATTTGTGTACTTGGAATCAGAAGCTCCCAGGGTCTCCCAGGCTTTCCGTCAGCATGCCAGGCAGGTTGCCAAGTAGCCTGAAAATTTGGGAGGCGAGTTGCCAAGCTCTTGGCTCCCTTTCAAATGGGCTGCTGAACAGCTGGGAATCTGGATGCCTGGGCTTCTCAACAGCCCACCATGATAGTTACTGAAGAGCCAGGCAGGGAGAAAAGGCTGGAATTTGTGGCACAAACCTGTCTGCTTTCCGTCAGACCTTGGTTGAAATTGAAACAAATCTGCCAGGTATTTTAGTTTTGACAGGCTGTCCTCACGTGATGACTTTTTTTAATGTGATGACATCTAGTCATCTCTCATAACATTTTACTTCATCTGTCAAAATATTGTTTCACTGAAAATAATGTGTGTTTCAGTTTCATTGCTTTAGCATCATTATTATTCTATGGAAATTTCTTCCAAGGGTGCTCTGCGTGGATCAGTCTCTATTTTATAGTAGCTGCTGCCCAGATTTTGGATAATGTTCTCTCTTACCTCTCTGTAGTTAAATTTTACATGGAGCAGACAGGATGCTTGTGTCAAAATCTGGCTGAGTTAGTCTGTTGTTTGATCAGTAAAATTCATTATTGTATTCTTCGTGTGAGAAGAATCAGAGAAACTTAAGGGACCAGCTGCTGATTCATGTGTACCTTGCTGGGGACAGAAACCTAGAGCGGGGACAAAGGGGAGGACTCCCAGTTTGTACAAGACTGAAATAATGGGTTAGCTTGAATGTTACATAATTAAATGCTGACATTCATCCCTCAGAATGAAGTGATTTAAATCCTAATTTTACAAATGCTTTCAGTCTAAGAATTTTTTCCTTCTTATGTTTGCAGGCCTCGGAGTAGAGGAAAAACTGCAGTGGAGGATGAAGACAGTATGGATGGTTTGGAGGCAGCAGAAACAGAAAACACTGTGGAAACAGGTACTGAGAATATAGTGCTGATGCTCTCTGGGTATTGCTTCTCTCTCAGAAATGCATTTAGTTATGCAGGACTTTGGTAGACAAGAAATACTTCTTCCATTTAGTAGTACGAGATGTGCCATTTGGGCAGATTTAAACCTTGATATTTAAACCTGTATTAATTGAAAGCTATTGAAGCTATTATTTTTAAGTAGTGTAATGGGAATCTCTTTGTAATGTAGATATGTAGAGGTTCTTTTCCTACTTTTGCAAGGCTGTATCTAACAAAAACAAATGCTCTGAAGTGGCAGCTGCTGTTTTTGGAATACCTGCCAAAATACACTACTACTTATTGACCTGTGTCTTCAGCTGACTACAGCAGTCTATATAACAAAGGGATAACCAGGATAACCAAAGGCTAATGCTTCCTGCTGCTGCTTAGGAAACAGGATAAATCTCTGTTCTTGCTTTGGTAAATATTTGTTGTGGTGGTACCCAAATGCTTCAGTTACCAGAGGGAGCTCATTGTTCTGGACCGAGTACTGTTGAAACAGTTTGTGATTTCTGTTCTGGCAGTTCAGGAGCCTAAAGAGACAAACAGATGAGCCAACACATGAGATAAAGGCCTTGGTGAAGAGCTGTCATCTCCTTGCCAGGCACGTGTCTGTAGCCATTTCCCTGTTTTTAACCAGAGACTGAGTGTAGAAGGATGAAACCCACCAGGAAAGATGATGCTGTGGCCACTTGGCAGAAGTTTGTTGGTTTGACAGAAATAAGCCTTGAAAATACATTGAAACGTAAGGATTTATAAATTTAATTAGGTGGCCCTGTATGTGTATTGAGAGAAGTGGAAGGAAGCACAGAGACATGAACAGAAGAAGCTGTTGGTCAGGGCAGAAATGGCCTGGAAATGTCATTTCTGGGTTAATGGAGTTGTTCAGGTCTCTCAAAGCTGCTGAGTGGATGGGGTAGAGTAGTGAAGTCCTTGAAGATGAAGTCAAGGATCTGTGCTTAGTGCAGATTTATAGGGACAACAAGTAGAGAACCTGAGAAGAGCCATTTTTGCAGCAGCATTTTTCATGGGCCAAGCAGGAGCTTGGCTGCTGTGGTGAAAGCCACAGAGGAGGAGGAGGAGGAGGAGGCTGAAATTCTCCTGAGGATGCTGAAATTATCCTGAGGATGGACTTTGTGTTTGCTAGATGTGGAATGGTGCTGGGAAGTCTTTGTGCTTGTGACTCGAGGCTTTGGGGAGTGTCTGGAGTGTGTAGTCACAACTTGTGTTGAATTCAAGTGTTAATGGCATGTGGAAGGAGCCTAAATTATAGCTTAATTCAGGGATGTTTTATTGTTTTATTCTGCCCTTTGTTTTTCCACCCCTTCAAATAAAACTGCTGGTGGTAGTGAACTTGGGTGATCTTTTGCAGCTTCTCCAAGTAGGTAATTACTAGTTAATAGGCTAATAAATTAGTATATAAGTGAAAAAGTTGGAGCAGGTATTTGTGTGTAGAAAAACAGAGCAGGGTAAAGGAAGACTAGTTCTAATTCTATTATTCCATCATTATTATTACGTTATGATGATGATTACTGTTCCTATCCTGTGTGGTAGAAGCATTCTTGTGGAAGTCCGTGAAGGGGGCACTTATCCTCTTAAAGTGATAAGTTTTATAAATTTTAAATATGTTTAAGAAAAATAAAAAGGCCCCAAATATAAATTCAAACCTAACAACTGGTGTACTACTGTGTAGGGAATTCAGTGATGGCTGTATTTTGGTTTTTTCGCTTTTGTCATTTTTAACAAAGTTACTCAACAGAAACGTGAGAATAGTTTCTGATTGAGAAGAGAGAAGAACACAATTATTTTTAAGGCTCTGAGAGTGCATATAGATAATTCTCTCCGTTATCTTTCATCAGAATAATCCTGAGTGTCACAGGTGGCTGATAGCCATTTCTAAAGGTGTGGGCAGCAGGAGCACTGTGCTGGAAACCCCCATGGACCACGACTCTGGCAGGTCTGCTGCTGGAAGTGAGGCACCATCACTTCAGTGCTGAGCCCAGGATGGATTTACTGACTGTGCTCCTCACTGAAAAGATGCCTAGTAAAAATACATGTCTGAAATCCCATTTGTGCAGGGGAACCAAAATAGACTTGAAAGAGCATTATCATGTTGAGCAGTTTGATAGAGACAGAATCACAATTATGTTATTTTAAAAGCTGGGCACCATGTGACGTGCTAGAGGTTTAATCATATTATCTGAAAAGGGTGCTGCCTCTAAAACTTACTCTAAGCATTTACCTGAGTTAGTACAAAAGTGTGGGAGAAGGAATAATCTCAGTTTGTTTCTCTGTTTAAAACTTCGATTAAATTGAAGGGTATTTCTATACTAGTTTATTAATCTTTGGTTCAGCTAGAAAAGGGTTTTATTTTCTATGCTTGCAAAGAATTGTCTTGCCAGAAAATTTTTGCAGTAGTTGGCAAACCAAAACACAATATAGTAATATTACAAAAGTTGAAATTAAATGTCTAAAGATCTTGACATTTGATTTGTGACATATTTTGAGTTTCTGTGTTCCTAGCTTCCTTTCCATTGCTAGATTTGTATGTTGAGAATAATCAGGAATTCTTTTACTGTGTGAGTCTGAGTTTTTGAGGTTGTTTCTGTTTTGTTTTATTTAATTAAGATTCATAAAATGAGAGAAGTACATGTTATTAATGTTGTATTCAGTATAATGAGCTCTGCTTTTAGGGAGAAGGGAGCAATGCAGGAGGAGTAAGAACTCCCCTCACAGGGAGGGGAAAAAGGATATGCCCCATATAATCCCACTGAAGATAAAGAAATCTTAGGTTTGGTAGCTGTCAAATCTTTTATGGGGAGAAAAAGCAAGGAATGTGCAAGTATTAAACATTATTTCCATTTGTAATGTTGACACAAATGTTTGTTTAAATAAAAAAAAAAGACAGAAATTCTTCCCAAAGGGGCTCTTTTGCAATGCTGAGGCACAGTCATTTTAATTGCAGTTCGGGAAACAAGTTACTGCCCTTCCCAAAATTCTGTAATCTCACATGTGAAGTGAGGCAGAGTTGGAAGCGGAGCAGGGTGAGCCGTGTGCTGCTCTGATCAGTTCAGTATGGCTGCTTCTCCTGCCAACTGCAGCAATTCCTGAGCCCTGTCCCTTTTCTGCCAAGTACTAAGTTCCCTTTGGTGTAGATGAATTCTTAAGGACGGAAAGAGAGGAGGAGGGATTTGGAATCGGAGAAAGGAAATTCTGGAATTTGGAAAAAAAGAGCTGTTTGGAGCTAAGTAAACTTTTTTCCTGAAAAAAGGGTGTTGACAACTGCTTCTACTGAATCAATAGATTTTCAGCTTCTTGTAAACCTCAGGACAGACTCCTTTCATTTACCCACCAGCCCTGTCTCTCTTGCTGATCCTTTGGCTCCTCACTTCATGTCTGTTCTGCTCTTCAGCTTTGTATTGCTCTTTCCAGCTGTCTGCTCCTTCATTTTTCCTCACTGTGGTTCTCCCAGTGATGTTACACTGATGTTTCTCTATCCAGCTGATATTGTGGTTTCCCATTCTTCCCATCATTTTGGCACCACAGCATCTTAGCATGGTTAAGGATGGCTGGGACCTCTGGGGACCATCTTCTCCACAGCCCTGCTCCAGCAGGGTCACCTAGAGCTGGCATGTCCAGACCTTTTATCTCCAAGGAGCTTTTATCTCCAAGGCTTGAGGCTCCACAACCTGCCCTGCACATCCTGTGCCAGTGTTCAGGCACCCTCACAGTAAAAAAAGGGTTTCCTGATGTTCAGGGGGAGCCTCCTGCATTGTGCCTGGTGCCTCTGGTCCTGTCAAACCTTCCAGCTGTCAACACCTTCCACTTCTCTGCTTATCAGTGAAAGACTTTTTGCTGCAAAATGCTGTGTTCCCCTCTGGATCCTCTTGTGCTCCTCATCTCTGTATAGAACATTTTTCTTCTGCTGAGTGAATTTCTCATGGCCAAGAATATACAAACCAGAAAATTCTGGAAAGCATGGGGCTTTGTGCACAGGGATCTGTGCAAATATAAAACTGCTAATCCAAAGAAAGAAATAATACACCAAGAAGCTCCTGGTATGCTTACTGTAGGTTTGGTAGCCCTTTTGCTACTAATGAAGACTTGGCTTCTGTTTCTTTTCCCCATCTTCTGTTAGTTTCAGCAAGTTTCTGTACTTGATATTTTCTTGGCTCTGCATTTAAGTTGAAACTGAATTCTGTATGTTAATTATCTGATTATTCCCTTTTTGTTTTTTTTTTTTGGAGAACACTTGCGAAATATCCCAACTCATTCTAGAGTCTGTAATTCTTCCTGTCTGTGTCCCATAAAAATGTTGAGAATCAGATCTGGGTGAAATGCAATAAAATAAGTTTATTTGAACTGCTGAATTTCTTGGGTCAGGTGTTGCTTTTGTTAACTGTCCATACCATGTCAACCAGCTCTTACAGCAGTGCTTTCTACCAGACCCTCAACTCCCCATGGTGTTCAGAGGCTTCTGATAATACATTAAAAAACCTGGATGATTTTATCAACCAGTAGTTCCTTATCTACTGTTAGTTACTGTTAGTAACATTTTTATTAGATCCAGTGATGTTGCCTGGCCAGTTCATTTCTTGTTGGACTTTACATTAACTTCCTGAAGATGGACCTTCCTCTGACCAGACTCATTTGTCTCTGGGCAAAGCACTGAAGAACCAGAAACAAATACTTCTCAGTGGAGGAAAGTTATTAATGCAGATGTTGCCAGGGATTTTTGGACTAATTCAGAGTCTCATCAGCTTTGAAGCAGCCTGAAAAGCACTTTCCTAGAGAAGAAAATTCTGCAATATCCTGCTTATTAAAGGAAATACAGGCATCCTTTTGCAGTCATATGAACCTTACTGAGTAGAGCCTGTCATTGAAGCAAAGCAAAACACACCTGAGAGCAAATCCTGGTCTGGGTGAATCAATGGCAAAAGCTCTTGGCAAGGTGTTTTAATACCAAAATCCAGTTTTAAAACCCAGGCAGATACTTTGGCCTCATCATTACCACCCATTCTCTCTCAAATTAATGAAGGGAAGAATTAACACCACTGAGCGCTTTCTTGTAGATTAAACTTGGCCATACAATTTGTGGCAAATATGTGCTTAGAAATGCACTTAAATATTTTTAAGGCAAGTAATATTCTGTGTACTCATTAGAAAAGGAGTAATTTCTTCTTTCTTGTGCTGCTGACTCTTACCTGCTCAGCCACTGGAAAAATTAGCAGAACTGAAGCATGTTGTTGTAATTATTATAAGCATCTTATTATTTTTGCTTTATATTCTGGTAATTTGTTTGTAATGAGGAAAGCAAACAAAAGAGGAGGTTACTTGATAGTTGCATTTAAACCATTATGGGCTTACTCAATAAAACCGTTTATCATCATGCACACTTAAAATGGGCCATTTAGAAAAATCTGATTTTTTTGCCTTCTGACTGATATTTGTGTCTCAGGTGTTTTGAAATCACCTGGTGCCATCTGTTAATTCCAAATCAGTTTTAACCTCACTGAGTTTTCCATTCTGGAGGTTATTTCTCAAATGCAACTCTTCTGGTTTTGCTTATTTATTCAGTAGTGGTTTTGCAGTTTTGGTATCAAACCAATGCTTTGTTAAACATAATCCGACAGGTTTTGAAAGTTTCCCAGGACCTAGAATTTTCAACTTCTCCATTACCTTGATGTTTGACTCTGCTGCTGTGTCATTAGTGATGTAATGGAAAATCTGCATGGCCATTACCACTCAAATACATTGAAATACTTGCATGTGCTTTGTGTGCTATGTGCTCTTCTCCTCACTAGAAAGAGGGGCTGCTCTGTGCATGTTTTGGTTCATAGAATCACAGAATGGTCTAGATTGGAAGGGGACCTCAAAGATCATCTTGTTCCATCCTTTCTGCCATGAGCAGGAACCACTTGCTAATTCTGTAGACTTGTCTTAATTTTTCTCACAGTAATGCTGTGTTGAGGATGACTCTTCAGTTGGGTAAAAGAAATAGAAGGGAAATTCACTGCTGATGAATTAAAATCACACTATAAATCAGGCTGGTGTTGTAGTCCCACAAACACCTACCCTGGTAGCCCTTTCCTAGGTCAGGTTCAAAGGGGAAGAACGTAGTGGGTAAAACTAACGTATTCTAAATAATAAAAGAGAGGTACCCATTAAATGACTCTTAATTCAGTAGTCATTCATGTAAAGGAACATGCAGGGCAAAATTACCATACCGCTTTTATATAAACAAAAATCACTCTCAAATAGCTTTTGCTACCTGAGCAAGTGGTGCTTCAGTTCTTCTGAGAATTGCAGAAGCTTTCCTAAGTTAAAGAGAGAAGGAAATTCTAGGAATTACTGGTAAAGAGATAAGTGGAATGAAGCATCAGCGAGGGTTTTTTTCCTGTTTTTACTGTTGCTTTATAAACCCGTGGCATGTTAAATGCCACGTGCAGTTCTGCTTTGCCTTCTCCAAAAGGATGAGCTGTAATTGGGAAAGTACAGGAAAGGCCAACAAGTATGACAAGAAGTAAGTAATAGCTTCTGTGTGGGGATCAGTTAAGGTAAAACCTTCAATCTGAAGTGATTTCACAGAGAGAAGTGTAATAGGATCTAAAAAAGAGTGGTAATGGAGAAAATGGACAGGGTACAAGGACTCGTTTTGTTGTGCAACACAGAAATTAGGGGAGATCAGGTGGTGTTCATAGAGTACAGGGGCAGGTGCATTTGCACTCAGCATCTACTGCAATTACAGAATTCATTGTTCCTGGATGCTTTGGGCATGAACAACTTGATATGGATTTCAAGAAGACCTAAATAAATGAGTGGAACAATAATCAGATGAGTGCTGTTGAATACCACTCCTGGCTTAGGAAGTTCCTCAGTCGTGGAGGTTCCATGTTATGGTTATCCATAATATGGTTTTGTGTTATTTGGGTGACCAGAATTACACTTCAAATGGTCCTACATTGAGAATCTTGTTATTGTTTTACAACTATTACAAAATTTTCATTTTCTGTACTAAATGTGTATTTTACAGTTAAGAGCAGTTAAGAGCTCATTTGAATGAAAATTATCAAAATTTTCTGTACTAAATGTGTATTTTGCAGTTAAGAGCTCATTTGAATGAAAATTATCAAAATATACAGTGGAATGTACAGGAAAGAATAACTAACTGATGGTTTTCTTCTCGTCTCCATCTAGCACCTGTTACAGTATGTAAATCAGAGAATTATATAATAGTTTTGATTAGAAAGGACCTTAAAGATCATCCAGTTCCAACCCGCCTGCCATGGACAGGGACTTGCAGACCACATTTCTCAATGCCCCATCCAACCTGGCCTTTGAGCACTTCCAGGGATGGGACATTCACAGCTTCTCTGGGCAGCCTGTGCCAAAGTCTCTCCACCTTCACAAAAAGAATTATTTTCTAATAGTAATCTAAAACTACCCTCTTTTAGATTGTTGTAAAAGATTTCTGCACCTAAGAGATCTGTGCATTTGACTTCCTCAGCCACTGGCAGGAGAGGTGATGTTGCTATCACATTGTGTCCAGAGCAGTAACAGAACTATGAACTCTGAGTAGTGGACACTTGTTTTGTTCCTAAACTGGGACCGTGAGTGAAACTTGCTAATTATAGTACTGGGTAGTGTCGTGGTTTATCCCAGCTGTCTGCTGAGTGCCACACAGGTGCCTCCTCACCCCCTGCCCCATGGGGACAAGGAGGAGAACTGGATCAAGGTAAAACCCCAGGGTTGAGGTTGGAACAGTGGTGAGCCCCTGGTACAGGTTCCCCAGAGAAACTCTGGCTGTCCCATCTCCCTGAGTGTTCAAGGATGGGTTGGATGGGGCTCTGAGCAACCTGGTCTAGTGAAAGGTGTCCCTGGCCATGGCAGGAGGTTGGAACTGGATGATCTTTAAGGTCCCTTTCAAGTCAAACCATTCTGTGATCTACTGGGCGTGGTGTTCTATGGTGTGGAGTATCCCTCTGGTTGGGGTCAGCTGTCCTGGCCATGCCCTCCCCTGGCTTATTTTTGCACCTCTTTGCTGGCAGAGCATGGGAAACTGAAGAGTCCTTGCTTTAGAATAAACATTGTTTAGCAACAACTAAAACCTCAATGTGTTACCAAAATTAAATCTCATCCTAAATCTGAAACTCAGCGCCATACCCAATACTAAAAAGAAAATTGACTATGCTGGCCAAACCCAGGACAGGGAGGCATTTTAAATTCATAGTTTGCATTCCCTTGTTAATGTTTCTTTTCATATTGTTGCTACACTGACCTGGTTTTTATCTGTCAAAACTCCTGGAGCATTTTGGTGTGTGTGTATTTCTGCAGACCCCTGTGGGGCTGTGCAAAGCATCTGGTCCTGTTGGCTGTTCCCTGACACAGCACTACCCCTTCCTTGTGCAAAATTAGCTGTGGTTGCCTTCAAAACCTCGTTACTTTCTCTCACAGAACATCTTGGTAGGCAGCAGTGGAAGCCCCTGGGATGTCCCTGCTGTGTTTGGTGATCTTGGTATTTTCCAGCCTGCAATACTTGGTGTTAGTGCAAGTTTTGGAAGCTCATGACATGTGCTTCATTGTCTGCCTAATCAGTAGGTCTGACAGTAAAGGAGTTAAACAGTCAACTTGCTGCACCTAAATATTAATTTAGTAGTAGAATATTAATTTAATGTTTATGACAGCTCTTTGGGTTTTGTTTTGTGGGGTTTTTTTAAAAGTGTCACTTCATAATGAGTATTATGAATTTTAAAGATATTTTTTTCTGGTAGAACTCTAATGGTATTTTTAGGTTTTGACTTGACAGGTAGTTTCTGAGTATGTAGAAGAAAACCTTTTTGGGTATGCTGATGTCTGTCCTTTGCCTGATTGCCACAGCAGAACCCACACATACATCTCCTTATTTTGCTTTGTGTTTACCCAGGTAACTTGTAGAATAGGGCCTTATGAAAACAGAGAGGGATTGTTTGTAACAAAAGAACGTTTTAGATTTTAAATTGATGTGGCTTCATCACATCCCCAAAGAAAGCTGTGATGGTCTAATAAAATCCCAGCCATCCCCATTTTCCTGCTTTCCACAAACCCTGCCACAGGGGGGGCTTACAAAACCAGGGCTTCCCTCCTGAGCCTGAGTGTCCCACGTGTGTCTCACATGGGGAGAGGTTTCCAAGGGCTCTGAAGATAGAGAGGGAAACAGGAAATTATCAACACAATTATTACTCAGAATGTTGTAAATCTCTACATAAGACATGTAAATAAGGAGACCAGCTACTGTTAGGAAGGTGGATAGTCAATCAGCTGGGGGTGCTATATGCTGTTACTTTCTTTGAGTGTTCTCTCCATTCTGCTCTATAAAGGGGAATAAAAAGAATAAGAAATCTTTGAATCTCTGTGAAGTGTTTTTCTCCTTCTTGAAAAAACCCAAACTAAAACTTGAGTAGTGTAAAAGCTAAGGACTATCTTTCCACCACTGTGTACATACTACTGAGGCAAATGTGATGGAAGTGTTAATTAAAAGAGAAATTTAATACACATGTTGTAAATCTTACCAGTCCCAGTGACTTCCCTGCATATCTGTCCCCTGTCAGTGTTAGGCAATTTGATTTTTTTCCCTTGTATTTCATGTCTCCATCCTTGGAGATGCTCAAAAACCATCTGGGCAGCTGGCTCTGGTGGCCCTGCTTGAGCAGGGGTTTGGACAAGGTGGGTCTGGGCTGCCTTCCAGCCTCTACCAGATGCGATTCTGTGAGTTACTCCAGTTGGATAGCATGTGGAATTCTCAAGCCTTTTGGTGGCCCATATGGACAGGAACTTCAGTGCTTGTACTCTGGGGTTTTTTTCTTTTAATAAGAAAAGTAAGCTTTTCTGTCCTCAGCATCCAGGTGAGAAAGAACTCCGGATTTAATTGTATTTAAGTAATTAAAAAAAATTAAGTGCAGTGTTTCCTAGTATTTTCCTAAAGTTTTAGAAAAGAATAATGACATTAAAAAATAACCTAGGGACACTGGGGAATTGTACAGCTAGTTTTTTTAAATCTTAGTCTCCCCACTAACTCACTGTACATAGGCAAGACCTTCATTGTGCCGGAAATAATCATGAAAAGAGGATGCAAAATAAAGCATTACATATGAATCTGCAAATGAGCTTCCCTTTTACTAATTATCCATAGATCCTTCATTCCCAGTAGCTTCAAAGTAGAATGCTATAACCAAATCTGATGATGTTCATTAAACATAATGTGCCAGGTGCTTCCAAGAACATCTCTGAGCTGTATCTGAGATGTCCCCTCACCAGGCCAGTGCTGGGATCCATCTACTAAGAAATTGACTCATGAAATGCAGTGCTCCTGTTCTTCCTTCATCTTCTTCAGGAAAACTTTCACAAAGTTTTTCCACAAGCAACACACAAAATTTTCATGCTGTTTAGTGAGCACCGTGTGTTTTCAGTCTTCCAACGGCATATTGAGGCACAGTTTGCTCTATTGCAGAGACAGCAACTGAGATGTTGTTTGTCTCATTTAGTATAATTTGGGTCCCTCCTTCTCTGGGGAAGCAAACAGCAGGGGAAATGCACCATAAGGATGTAAGCTCGTATAGTTGTCATGTGTAGTGAAACAATCTGTGTCTTCTCACACAGCCCAGAGTTCCTGGGAGTGACTGAGAGCGCCCCTGAACTTCCCAGTGAGCTGGGTGCCCAGTCATGGTAATGAGCTGAAAGCTGGCAGAGAGTAAATGGCTTTTTTCCTTTACTCGATTGAAAGTTTCAGCAGGCACACAATCAAGCCAGAGTTCCTTTTGCATAGTTTAACTAGGTTAAAGAAAGTGGCCAAGATGGATCAGAGCAGGGCCGGGGTTTCCGGTGGTCTTCCTGGAGCGCTTCAGGCGTGGCTGTCCCGGGCTGGGCTGTGGGGTTTGTTCTGAGTGCTTTGGCGTCTGCCTGTCTTCTAGGTGTTTATGTTTTGCTCTCTTCATTGAGGTTGCATTTAGAAATTTGGGGGTTGCTGGCACAAAATTGTCCTTTGGATCCAGCATTCTTGGAAACGCACCGCGGACCGTTGTGAATGGCTCCGCTGGACACTGCCTGCTTCGGGAATCTGCATCCAGGAAACATCCAGGGATGTTTGTTCAGATGTGCCAAAAACTGAGGGTGTGGGGTTTGGCTTTATTTTCTTTTGTTTTCCGTACTGAGACATTTGCTATTACAAGGGATGCATTCCCAAGGGGATATTTATTTGGTGTCGAATCATGATCCAGCATGTTTATTCAGAATAAGTTGATGAAAGGGGTTTAACACAAGCCATTGGGATTTTGGACATAGTCACTTTTGGATGTTTCAGGTGTCCAGAAACCATTTCAGATGTATGTTACTGAATTGTTTAACTGAAGTAGGAGATACAGTTTCAATTTATACCAGCTCAGATAAATACTTGGAACACTCAGTCAAACCAGGAATTTTTTTTTCTTTATGTTGTTTCTCATCACTATGGTTTGAGGTGTTCACTTAAGGTGTTAAATGTTACACATTGTCTTCCTAAATGAGTTCACTTTAGGTTAAATAAAAATCTTATTTCAAATCTCTGTGCATGAAACAGGACAGATTTCCCATTTTCCATGTGCTGTAGCAGGCATACGATTTCAGTATTTCAGACCAAGCTGCACAGTTTTACGTTCTGAGAATTTTCCTCTCTTTTCTTGGTTTTATTTATAAGATTAAAGCTTGTAGCAGGTTTTTATGCATGCCCACCCATGTGGCAGATTCTTCTACCCTTTCATTTCTCCACTTGTCATTTATCCTTTGCAATATTTAATTATATTTTGACATGTATGTTAATTTTTAAAAAAACGCGAATGCATCTTCTGCTGAATTTTTCTAAATAATCTGCTGTTTTACTCTAACTGGACTACTTTGCAAGAGCTGTTTGTACTGGCCTCTGAGCTCAGACCCATGTTCACTGGGAATTTTGAAGGAGACCAGAATGGCACTGCTGTGAGACAGATCTAGAAGCCATGGACATAGGCAGGATGAGGCACATGTGTCTTAAGCTGGATATGTCAAAGCACATCTGTCAGAGTCTTGTGATTTTTATGTTGCTTAGGTTTCAAAATCAAGGGAGAAGTGCAGAAACACCAAATTCTGTTGCTGTACAGCCTTGAACCTTGTTCTGTGCATTCTGGTGCACTTGCAGCAGCACTTTGCCATGTCCTTCTGGTAAATCCCTGACTCACTCCAAGCAAAGGGGGAAATGATCGGGAACAGGATTTAAAGTTGCACAGACAGTGGCATGTTTCATGTTTCAGAGTAAAACCAAACTTTGTTGTCAAATCTAGCATTGTCAGCTATGAATATATTAATTTTTCTGACTAACAACTAAGGAAATGTAAAAGTATGCTAAAAAATTGGTTATGTTCCTTCAGTTCAGAATGAAGTTTAAGCTGGTATAAACCACGTCCTTCATTCCTTCACCTCCTCAACCCTGTGCCAGCACAGTTAGTGTAACCAGGAATGAATTTGCAGGGAATTGAACTAAGTTGAAGGTAATAGAGGAGGAAAAAAGGTTTAACATACCCCAGAGTAGTGTGCTCACTGTGATGTTTGTTCAGGGCTGACACAGCAGGTGTGTGAGAGATGTGGGGAGAATGGAAATGACTCCAGCCTTGTGTGAAGTTTGTCACTGAACTGTTCTCCCCTCACCCCATTCCTCATTGCTATTGAACAGCTTTAGTTCACAGTGGTACTCTGTGTTATAGAAATAATGTAAACATCCAGTTTCATGTTTTAGCTAGATGTGGTAAATTCCTATTCTTCTAATTTTTTTCTTAGGCAGAAGATACTTACATAGGTTAACCTGTCTGTAAATAAAATGGATGTTTTCTGCACAAAGTAAAGCTTCCAGATGCAGCTAAAATATTAAATATTTTTATTTTTGTATTTTTTTACCCAGAAGTCAAAGAGCAGTCTGCAGAAGAGGATGCCCAGACAGAAGTGGAGAGCAGCAAGCAGCTAACACCAGTCCTTCAGCACTCCGTGTCCGAGGAGTCCGCGAGCTCCACCGCCTCCGTGGGTGTGGAAGCCAAAACCAGGTGAGTGAGAGAGCAAGAGGAGGTGGCTGCTGAGTCAGGGCAGGGCTGGGGCTGGGGCTCTGGGGTGCAGAGTGCTCGGGGCACAGGGCTGGGACTTGCTGTCACTGCTTTGAAGTTTGGGGCTGGTGCCTTAATTGGCATAAGGAGGGAGATCAAGGTGAGGAGTGCATTCCGTGAGTGCTGTCCTCACAGTGCACTGGGAAACCCTTGAGTTACAGCTTATTAGCTGGGTAAATGAAAGGAGGTGTAAGTGATGGGAGATAAAATGTGATTACTGAAGCTTTCCTGCTGTGTAGGAAATGGTGTATTAGCAAATTTATATAAAGTTATTTTTTGATGTTGCAGCTTGTATAAGTGTATTTTCAGGAACAAAGTAAACCAAATGTCTTGCCATATCTACTGTGTTCTTCCTTGTTTTGGAATTTATAACAGAGAAAATAATGTTTGTATTTTTTTAACTTTTTATTAATACAAATTAGACTAAAAGCAGTGAAAGTATTAATTATGTTACATGAGGGAAACCAGAGCACGCTGTCTGTGATCACTGTTGAAATTGTGTCACACAATTCTAGCAGATGTTCTGTGGTAAGAGCTTCTAACCCAGTTGCAGAAGATGCTCTTACGAGCTACCAGACAGTTGCAGGTGTAATTATATTTTGACAGACTTGGAGAGAACTGTTGTCATCATTTCTCTTCCTCTTAATCCAACACAGAGCATATTTTCCATGCACAAAAAATTACTTAATCAACTTGATGCATAGATAATTTTCATGTTTTACATGCTCACAAACTTCTTAGATTCCAAGAGCTACTTTCCTTCTTACAGAAAATTCAGTTAAATAGTTCTTGTGCATATACCTGAGTGAAATACGTAAAAATGTCTGTTCTTGATGGAATTTTCCAAGGCTGAGATTAAATTGCACTAAATACTTGGAGCAACTTGAACTGAGCAGCTGTTTTCCTTCATTATTTGACCCTGTTTTGGATAATTTGCAAAAATTCTAGTGCTGTTTCATCCACTCTCTGTTCTTCTCAAGGTTACTTTTTTTGCTGTTATCATGAATATTTGATTACACCACTTTCCATAGCCATAGACTTGTTTCTTAAAAGCTGGACAACAGTCTCCTGAAAAAACTTTGGCCTGGTTCTGAGCCAGCCCTTATTTGCCCTCAACTTACTCTTCCTTCCAACTGAAAGTGTTGACTTTGATCACTCAGGATGGAATGGCTATTATGTGCTCATTGCTTTGGCTGATCAAAGTATTAAAAGGCTGAGTACTATTAATTTTTAATTAAAATAATAGTGATCAGACTCTGTCTCTGACATTTTGGAAAGAAATGTATTGAGGAGATATGAAACTGTTAACTGGGAATCAGAGGGTTTCTCTGACCCCAGGTAATTTTGATTTCAAGCTTAGATGCAGAATGGGGGTTAGTTGCAGAAGTCATTGATGTCTTCATAACAGTGGAAAAATCCCAAATGTCAGGGTTTCTGTGGAAGTGATCCTTGAAAAAAAGCCCCTTCTGATCTGTGATGTTTGATCAATCATTTGTGTCATGGTCTGTGTAGTCCTGCCACTGACATTGTGTCATGCAGGGGCTGGAGGACTGAATTCTGTGTGCTTGATTCTGTTTTCTTTGGAGAAAATAGTGTGTGAAATAACAGACTGCTAATGCTTTTGTAATGACTGGAGGAAATGTATAAAGATTTAGGATAAAGTGTGGCTCCACAGTGCCTTTAAACTGTTACTTGGGGAAGTAGTTTTAAAAGTGATTTCCAAATAATTCATACTCATCAGCTTCATCTCTTTCTTGGTAAGCTTTTCTGTTTTATACCATAAGTAACTTCCACTTTCTAATAAAATGGAAGAGTTGGTATATTTAAAAATAGCTTTAGGTATGTGAGACATAGGAGCATTATGAGAGTATATCATAACAGACAGAGCAGAAATTGCCTAGAAGACAGAGAAAAATCTAAGCCTCCATGAAAAGTAGATACAGGTGTAGGTGGAGCTACTTTTGCATTGCTTTTTCAGAATTGAGTTTAAGAAAATTCTCTGTTTCTGTCTTTGGTAGTGAAGATAAAGGAATTAGAGAAGCACAGGACACAGGGCATAAAATAAAGTCTTTTCCATGAAAAAAAAGAAACAATTTGCTACTGAAAAACATTTAACATAGTGATTTTAACGTAGTAGGACATGTCAAAACTAGGATGGGGATTTCAGCAGCTGAGAGATGAGCCAGAACTTGGCTTGTGTGGTATTTCTCTCTGGATCCTTCCTGAGGCTGCAGCTAAATAAAAACATTCAAGAGAAAGGCGAGAGAGCTGGCAAATTTTGGAACCTTCCTGAGGTGGGATATGGGAAACCAAGAGAACTACTGACAGCGAGTGGGATTGGGGCAGGGTATTAAATAACAGATTCAGGATTAGTGCTCAGAAAGCAATGTGTTAAAACCCCATTAAAATAAAGAGAGTCTGAGCCATACTGGGGCAGGGAGGCTGAAAGGGCTGAGGCGTGTGCTTGAAAGGAGTGAGTGAATTATTGACCACATGTGGGGAGGGGCAATAACATCAAGCAGAGATAAACTCCCAAGCCTGGCAGTGGCAGGAGTAACACTGCCAGCTCCTATATATCACGAGCGTCATGGGTTTTGGAGCCTTTTCCTTTGGTTGTTCCCTTTTTTTTTCTTTTTATAAGCCTTGTGAGAAGCTTCTGTCAGGCCAGGACTTCTGGCTGAGTGGAATCCAGCTTCTTCGAAAGGAATCTGCTGCCTGGGTTTGTGCTGCCTGCAGAGAGCAGGGGAAGTGCAGCCCTTGGGGAAGGCAGGGAGCCAGGAGCCGGCTGCGACTCAGAGCTGAGCCCACTTCCACCTTCCTCCTCTGCTTCCCACATTGGCAACCCCGGGCATTAAAAGCTAATGAGAATGGCCTAGAAACACAATTTCATAGCAGAACAAAACACCTTTTGATTCATTTTACTCTCTGTCTGCTCCCGGAGACTGTGAATCGCATTAATTGCATGTTTTCGGTCCTTTTGCCATAATCATGAAGACAGAACATTCTTCAAAAGTAGAAGCTGAGGTTTTCACACAGCTCTTTTTGATTTTGGTGCTTTGGCCTGCTTAAATATCTGCTCTTGTGAGATTGTTGCTAAAACTACAAAAAAAACCCCCAAAGAACTGGCAAAACACCTTCCTGCTTTCTTGCTTCACTTGTAATTGGACAAAGGACGTAATTTTCATTCCAGACCAATTGCGCCATTCCCTGTTATGTTGTTGCTGCTGCTGCTGGGATGAAATCTGGAGTGTGGAGATGGAGGGCTTGGGTGCTTTATTCCATCAAAAAGAAGCGGTTGGTGAACATCTGGAGATTGTGTGAAAAAAGAAAATAGTGAAAAAGTAGCAGTGAACTTCTTTATCTTTGTTCCCCTTTTTTTTTTAATTTTCTTAAAGCACATTACAAAATTTGTAACAGAACAACACCCAGTGGAAAAAGAAATTGTGGAATGGCAGAGAGTAGACAGTGGACAGAATGGTACTGCAGTGATGGAAGGAAAAGCTAGATCTCTAGGCAGGAGGAAGTTAGATAAAAGATTTAATATTAAAATATGTTTAAAAATTTGATGAAGTTGTAAAGTCAAGCACATGTTTTGAGGAGATACCAGTATTAAGATTAATTTTGAAACTGATTATTTCTTTTTATGAACATGTACTGTGACACAGTTTGTAGTTCTATGAGAATGTTTTTCTCCAAGGATAGTTTCTGCAGAGAATGGACTTATGCATGACACAGGGCATTTGAAGCCATTGCAGAGTTTTGCCTTTACATTTCCAGCTCTAGATCCATATAAGCATTTATGGGATCTTCCTCTGAAGCCAGTGATTGACATCTGGAAAGAAGACATAGTATTCCTTTGTCTTCCAAACTGAAGTCTACTTCAGCATTATGTTAATGACCAGTCTAACCCAGAGGGAAATTACTGATTTGGCTAGCAGGGCACAACTAAAGACTAAGACCACACACTGAAAAATGAGAAAAAAGTTAAATATTTACTAGTTTTCCATCCTGTTTGTTCATGCATTATTAGGGAGATGGTCTCAAGAAGAATTCTGTGACGAATCATTGTTAAAGCAACTTTTCCTTGGATTTATAGGGCAGGAAGGGACCTTTGGAACTCATCTAGTTCACCTCCTTTTCCAAGGCAGTTATCTACAGCTGTCATTCCTGACAAAAGCTTACGTAAACTGCTCTTAAATCTTCCAGTAATAAAAGCTCCATATCTTCCCTAAACAGTCCCTTCCAGTCTCTTTGTTTTTACTGTTGGAACCACTTTGCTCACATCTAACACACATTCTCCTCATCCTGGGTTTATTCCATTGCTACTCGTACCATCTGCCAAGGATAATGGAGGACAGCTTTGTGCAAAAGTCTCTCCATTTATTTCCCCAGCATGCTTTACCTCCTAACAGAAATCCCAAATTTGTTCCTACTTTCTTTGTAGATGATGTTTTCTTGAGCTCAGATCCTCCTTGCTGGTTTGAGTTTTCTCCAGATGGTCTGTGTCTTTCTCAGAGCACAGAAGGCGTGTCACACAAATGGGGCCAAAGAAGGGTTTCACAGGCAGCCAAAATCCTGCCTTTTGCTTAGGCTGAACAATTGCCATTGTGGCCATAATGTGTTTAATGCTCTCATGTAGAACTTGTGCCTCCTGGGATTTGACACCATAATCAATGACATTCATGGTTGGGCCTTTTAAGTTGCACAGACCTTTGCTCCATGATTTAATCTATTCTGTAGGAAGGTCCAACCACAGAAACCATGAAATGCCTCCTGTCCAGCATGAGCAGGTGCTCACAGGTGCTCCAGGTTTCTGGAATCCCACTCTCAGCCTCTCAGATGTTCTTAGGCAGTTTTTCTGTCTTATCCCCATCCTAAGGCTGCTTGTCTCCACCTGGGTCTGTCTGCCCTGCTGCTTACAAGTCCTGCACTGGTGAGCAGCAAGCTGAGCACTGGCAGGTCAGGTCTGATGCCTGGACAAGTTTTGTGTCCTCTGGGAGATGACAGACAGACAGAAGCACCCCGTGGCTGGCAGTCTGTCAGGCCGTGCTGCAGGGCTGAGGGCAGTACTCACTTGCAGCATGGCATGCCAGGGGTTGCACAGATACAGGATATTCTCAGACAGTGGTGGTAGTCTGGGATCTTCTGTGTCAGTGTTGAGTGAATACAGCATTTTCTCTCATTTCTTCCAAATACCACTTCTTCCTTTTTTTTTTTTTTTTCGTTTGGTTTGGTTTGGGTTTTTTTGGGTTTTTTTTGTCTCCAGCTTTCTTTGCCAGCGTCTTGGGGTTTTTTGTGTCGTTGAATGCTCATATTTCCATTGTCTTTGCTAATCTAAACTGCTCATCAGTTTTAATCATTGTTTTAAGGTTCACTTAGTTGAGGTTTACTCTTCTTTGTCTCTTTGCCTGATGTGCAGTTTCCTTCCATTCCGAGTAGCTTCTAGACAGGTGTTTGTTACACCGTGTTTCTTCTCACCTTTTTGTCCATTTTCTTGTTCATTTCCTTGTCAGCTGTGACTGTTTTCTTCTTGCTTCCTTCAGCTGTCTGATTTGTGTTGTTTCCCAGAGTCAGGAGTCTTATTTCTCCAGCACCTTCCATTTCCCTCTGTGTTGTGCCCTTCATTCTTTCCTTGCTTCCATACCAAAGCTGATGGAAAGTACAAGCAATTTAAATGGTGAGATCTGGACTCACAGCACCCCAGAGCTGTAGTTGCAGAGGTGATCCCTGTGAGTGTCTCTGAGCTTTGCCAGAAGGATGTTCATTCACAGGGAATGTTTTGTGCATATGGGGTCTGCTTTCACATTGGGACTGAGAGATTGGAGTGTGCTTAGTGAGGAGAGGATCTTTGTGCTCGTAGCTTCAATGTGCTGAAGCTCTTCTGAAGCACGTGGGCTTTGCTTGGTGAGCATAGAAGCAATTAGGGAAACAAGTTTGGACTAATTTTCATAGTGTTACAGAAAGTCTATCTGTAACTTCAGAAATTAATGTAGTGAAGCTCTTTAACATTTCACAGAGCAGAAGGATTGATCAAAGATCTGAAGTAGATTCCAGTTAATTCAGGATCCTTCAGTCTCTGAAAGGTGTTGGAGAAGGAAGATAAACTTCAGGATCACAGGTGGAGTGGGGAAGGTGGCTGTATCCTGACTGTTCAGTTTCTTTTAATGCAAGAAGCTGAGTGATGCAAGTGAAACTTTTAAGGGTTAGATGCAGAATAAAAGGAGGTGATTCTTTGTACAGCAGAGAGTTGTCTAGAGTGTTATCCTTGCCAAAGGATGTGGTTCACTGAAACTTTAGGTGTGGTCAAGAGCAGACTGGGCAAGTTCATGAAAGGGAAACTGAGAATGAGTGTAGAGGAGTCACAGTTGACACAGGGAGGCCCTGAACTGAATGTACTGGGGGCATGGATAGTACCATCCCTGCCTCCTCTTCAATATCCCTGTACCTCTGCTTATCCTGCTTAGATGAAGCTTTCTTGAATAACTGCTGTTTAATGCCAGCTTGTTAAATGGTAAATCTCAGTAATTTTCAGTTAGTAAGACCCTACTTAGTATTTGTATGAAGCTCCCTCCAAGAGAGGGTGGCACCTCTGTGAGTTGGGTGTGACTGTGGCTGCCCCAGCCCTGGAAGTGCTCAAGGCCAGCCTGGATGGGGCTTGGAGCAGCCTGTTGTAGTGGAAGGTGTCCCTGCCCTGGCAGGGTTGGAGCTGGATGATATTTAAGGTCCCTCCAACCCAAATCATTCTGTGTATTACATTTTAATTACCAAGGGAGAGAATTTGGTTTACACAGACAATACTTTCTGGGCACAGATGCTTACTGAAGGTTGAAGCTACAGGACTTCTTATTCTTTGACTTTTGTCCTTCAGAGGTGAAGATAACTCTCAGAATTGCATGAGTTGCCACTTTTCAGGTACAATTAATTGCATTCTGTAGGGGATTGTTATTTAAGTGTACAAGTCAGTTCACATGGACCTTAAGGAGTTATCTAGAGAGCCTTGGGTTAGACCTCTGAATTCACTTCTTTTGGCATTGGCATTCTGGTAACTCCTTTTGCATCTAGGGTGTGTTAAACCCTAACTGAGCTTTAAATACTTGTTTAAATTAAAGCTGACACAATTAATGGTGAATAAGAATGTATTTTCTACATTTCAAAATGTCAGTAAGATGTTGTTATTTTGGTTGTGTTTGGAGGGGAATGTTTTCTTTCTTTCAACTGAGAAGAGTATCATTAAGTTGATTATATGGCTGTAGAACTCCAACTGTGCTGGTTTGAATAAATTGGAAAGCAGTTATTGTCTAATGCAGTTTAATTGCTTTGTATAAACTTTTAAAATTCTTCACCTGAAGTTCATATGAACTCTGTCCCACCTTATTTTTTTTAAAAAGAATTATGCTGCATAAGTTAAATACTTACTTTAATCCCAAATCTCTATAATAGTATAATCAAACCACTTCACAATTTCAAGTTGTTCCATGATTCAGGTACCTGTTGGAAGGAGATTGTGCATCAAATGTTTAAATACAGCTTTTAGCAGAGATTTTTTGCTTCTTTCTGGTGTCTCCATTTGCCCTTTCCATCCTTGTCTCTCCTTAGTGTCTTCAATCAGAAGGGTGATTTCTTGGGTTGTTAGTCCTGTATCAATGTGAAGCTGTTATGTCTCACCTAATGAGGTTTCTTTGGTAGTTTCCTTTCAAGCTTCCTTATTATTGAGGTCCAGATATTTACAGAATATGTATATGATGCTGAAGAGCTTTATCAGAATCTGAGTTTTAGATAAACTTTACCTCTGTAATATCTCACATATATTTGAACTCACACTGATCCAGATCCCCGGTGTTGTTTCAAGTCAAATTTTTTTTTTCTTCAGTTAAAATGCAGCTTGCAGGTATTGATTTGAATTTACATAAATGATAAAATGGTGGATCTTCACTAAGGAGAAGAACACTTTACTCTTTAAATAACACAGCATAAAATGGGAGCAAAGGTATTTCATGCACTGGCACAACTTGGCAGAGCTAAATAAATAGTAGGTCCCCTGTAGTGTTTCATTTAGCCTTCTAGCATATGTTAAAACTACTAACAGGGTCAGGAGAAAGAAGAATTCTCAAGGCTAGTTCTTATCAATCTGCTTCAGTAATTAGCACAAATGATGCTCTGAAGTTCTGTTTTGCTCCCAAGTACTCCATTTCACTGTGATGAGCTTAATTTTAATTGTGAAAAATAGATGTTAAAAACACTGTAAGTTTCTGTAGCAGGTAGTGTGTGAAAAAGACATCCTGAAGGTGTTTCCAGGCCTTTAAAAACAAATTCATAGCAAAAGTCGCATGATAACCCTCTTTCACTTTCTTTTTCAACCCAAAACATGAATGAAAGAAATCTTTATGCTTTCCAAGTTGGGTTTCTTTTTAGCTTTACTGAAGTTATTATCATGGTAAATGGCAGTAGTGATCATCTGCAACTTAGTGTTTGATATTGAGGTAATGGCTATAGCTAGTGGATCTTACTGGAACTGCCATGCCTTGCATTTTCTCACATATAATCCATTGTTTTTTCCTGTTTAAACTTGGTTTTAGTGGCATTAATTGGAAAAGGTGAATGCATAGCAAAACTCTTTGGTGATACCAGTCCCACAGTAGGCTGGGAGAGCTTTCAGAAAAGTTACAAGGTGAGCATCCCTTGATCTGAATCCAAGAGTTTGAATTTCTCCTGCTGTTGACAACCTCCCCTTTATCTCCGTGTGATGCTTGGATTCCCCTGTGCAGGCTCCCCTGAAAGAGGGGCACCTTTAACACCTCTCTGCAGAACAGGCAGCTGCAGGATTTCCTTTAGCCTGCCACCCTCTCCATTGAGTACTGAAAGGGTTGGATAACTTCAGGCATCTCGCTGGCAGATGTGCTCAGCATGGGCCATTCACTGTCTTGCTTGGAAGGAAGTTGTTCCTGTGAGAATGAGGAAGGAGGATTTATTCCCCCAGCTGCATACGTGGGGGTGTGGGAGCATGGCAGTGCCCCGTATCACTGCAGCTTGTGGAGCATTCTACCCATGTGTGAAAAACAGGCAGGAGAGTGAGACTGAGATACTGTTGAGGGTCACACAACCTCCCCTGGACACATCTGGAGATTTCCAGAAGCTGCACGGTGCTCACGTGGGCACAAGTGCACATGTGTGAGATAGGAGCCACAGCATAAACAAAAACATGTTTGCCTGAGCCAGTCTGCACATCTGCTCGTTATCAAGGAGCCTTGGCTGACACAGGATTACCCAGTGCCATTTCCCAGCTCAGAAGGATCCAGGAGGGGCCTCTGCTTACTCCTGGAAGTACATCCACAGGTGTTGGTAATCCTGATGCTAAGGCTTAATTCTGTTAAAAAATAATTTTGGGGGACTCTTAGTTTTACCTTACTTCTCCAACTGAATATTTGCAAGCAAACCAGATGTTTGTCCTCCTCTGGTTGTGATTTAATATTGTGCAATTAGTTGCCCAATACTGCATGTGTTGAAATGAAGTTGTTTCAGTGGGAAAGTCTGTGTTTTAGGATGAGTCCTGATGACTGTCATCAGTCAAGTAGAGGAAATAGTGACTGGTTTCCCTTCCTTCAGGATTAAGTGGCTGCAGGGCATTTTGTTATCCTTTGTCAGAATGTGGACAGGGGAGCATTACAGCACTTCAGATTCTTGTCAGAAGGTTGAGTAAATTCTGTGTAAGGAAGAGACACTGTGGGGATGAAATAAGGACCTGTAGAAGAGAGTGGCTGTGAAAGAGTGATGGGATCAACATGTTTCTTGTTAGAAAGGTCATCCTTCAAATCCAAGGATCCAAGTCTGGATCTCCTCCCTTGGCTCAATGGGAACAGACATTAGCTTCAGACATTACCAGCTTTTCTGCCTCTTACTGTGTTCCCAAAACTCAGCATGTCTGGTTCATTCTGAACACAGTTTTTCCTCAGTGTTTTGTGTTAAAATTTCTGTGCATTCAAATCTACAAAATCCTCTGGGATGAGGTGAGGGATGGGAGCATCTCCTGGTAATAAACCACCTCTGGATCTTTAAACCCTTATAAGAAAGTAGCATTTGTCATGGGAAAATAATGTCATTTAAGTTGAAGTTACAGATAACGATGAACTCACATTTTGGGTTGGAGCACCTAAGATATATCTTAAATGGAGTACTGTTGAGCTGCCTTTTTTTTTAGTAGCTTATAAAAAGATTTGTGACACATTGTCTCTTGCTTTTTATCCCATTTTGAATTATCCTGTTCTTAAAATATGTTAATTATGATAACAGATCTAGGGTTTGATCTTCAGATTTGCCAGTATCTCTTATTTCGTTATCTTCAATATGAGAGCTCTTTTTGCATCACAGATTTAGATCCTCTAATTGCATATTGACATATGGAAAGTAGATTTGTAAGTACTTTCTGCAGTCCTCAGATGATAAGAAAAAAATCTCCACCTTCTGCCCATACAGACATAACTTAAAATATTTACTGAGCACTTAAAGCTAAAAGGCTAACGTGGTGGAACTGGCCACTTTGTATGGCATGACAAGCCAGCAGCTGTGGCATGTCAGGGGGCAGGAGATCTCTCCAGCATCCCAGCAGAGGCAGGGAGTTCACTGCCACTGAGTGTTTGTGGCTGTCTGGCTGTGGGTGCAGTTGAAGCCCCTCTGCTTACCCCCCTGGAAAGTGTGAAACCTTTTTTTGTATAATCTCTCCCCTCTATCTCAGCCCATGGTGTCTCTGGGCACGTTCTGCTGCTCCTGTCTTTGACTTTTGCTCTGTGTGCTCCCAGCCTTCAGTGGAGGCTGCCCCAGCCCCCTCCCCGTGGCGAGCACTGGGTTCAGCTGCATTCCCCAGCTCTGCTGGAGCAGGAGCAGCAGCACAAACCATATGATTCTTGACAGCTTCACAGCTGTCCACAGCACGCTGCAGAGGAGCTGTGAAACTCCCTGCTCCTGTTGTTTCACTCCATCCTGCCTGCAGAGTGCTGCTGCTGGAAGTTGGGATGCTGGAGCTGCCTTACAGGCTCCAGAAATACCAGCGTTACTCCTGAATGCCTTTTCAAATAATACCACTTGAAAAGTTAGTTTATTTTTTTTCTTAATTACTGTTTCGTATTTCTCTTTTATAGATCTTAACATCATTGCGTATTTGCTATGACTCCACTTTAAAGGGCTTTGTTTATTTGTTTGTAATTATCCTCAGGTCTTTTAATGAGCAGTGATAGTCTGTCCTAACAGGATGTATGAATAATTATTTATTCCACTGTGGATAATCTTGTGTTTGTAACTAGTGTAATTTATATACCACGGTGTTGTTGCCTGTTTAAATCTCTTAAGTCTCCTCACAAGTCTCTCTAGTCTCAACCAGCATAAATAGCTTTGCTTTCCCTGCTTAGGAACTCTGCCTGTGAGTCCATATCAGGTTTCACTGGCAGTCCAGTGGTTACAGTCACTGACAGACAAATAGTAGTATATTTGTTACTCTATCACACTGAAAGCTAGCTATGAAATAGACATATGTACTGTTCAGTGTAACTTTTCACTGCTCTCACACTACCTGTATCCATATTTTCTTTGAAATTTTTTGTCTTCAGATATCTTTTTCTAAAGATTTCCGGAACGTGTCAGCATTTGCCGTCAGCTCCGGGGGTTGTGCTGGCTCATGCTGGTTGTGTGTTGAGGCAGATCAGTGAGGGATGTGCAGCCAAGGCCACGAGATGAGGACAAATGTTTCTTAACAGTACCATAGGAAGGTGTAATTTCAGTACCATGAATGGGACTTACTTATCTGCCCACCAGCCTGCATGTTCCCAGTGGTTCATCTGCAGTCCTACCTGTCAACCATAAATAAAGGCATTTGGCTTAATTCTGGGCTTCATTTTGGGCTCATGAAATTCTTCTCCCTTCCTTAGCATCTGACTGACTGGTATTGCCAGTAGTAGTAGACCAGTTCAGTTTTCTTTCTTCTTTTTCTTTATTCCTGTTTTTGCTCTATGGCGTGTGCAAAAGGAGCCATCCCAGAGGATGCTAAACCAAATATCAGAGGCTTTGCTGGATTCTTGGGGTTTTCTGTTCTGATTTGGAACTTTTCTTTTCCACTTCCACTTTTTTTCTGTTGCTGTTTTTGTCTCTACAAGCTGAAAAGCACAGGAGACTTTCTTTCTCCCCCCAGAATTTAGTAAATATTTTACAGCAGTTTAGCCTTAAGGTTTTCTCTTCCTCCCACTTCACTTCCCTCCTCTCACTCATGCAGCACAGACTGTCCCAAATCCAAATGTGCCACCTTGGAGATGCACTGAAATCTATTTAAATGGAATCCAGGCATAACCAAGCCTCTATCCAAGTGCCTGATTCCCTGAGGCATCTTTTTGGGGTCTTTGGGGCACAAATATGAAGAAAACAGAATTGCTCATTTAAGCATTAAAAAAAAGTGTTAAATGGCCTTCCTTTAATGCAAACTGCATTAGTTGCAGAAGTTCACATTTTAAGTTTGTGGGTATGTTTATTATAGAAATATTTTTCAGTAGCTTCCATATGATGTGACACAAGGAGTGCTGTCAGAGCTGTCATTTCAATCCTGTCGCTGTGTTGTGCATGTTAAAACATAATTGCAAATGGTACAGGGTATTGCAGCGGTCACGGTTCTGTAAATATAAAATTCCTCCAGTAAAACTTTTAGACATAATTTTGTTTTTAAATATTGAAGTAAATGAGGATGGTTGCATTTGTGCATGTGGTGTGCTCTGGCATGTGTGACTGTAGCCATTGCTGTGGTTTTCTCATTATTCCATCTTTCTCCATGTTAGTAAACCTTTTAGTTTATAGTATTTATGCATTGTGTTACACATGAGCTGTATGTGCTTCCAGAAAGGTGTGCGTGTTGTAATGTTCTGTGTGTTCTGTAACATTTTGATGACTTTTAGCAAGCATGTGTCTAGACACACAGAATTTTGGAAATTCTGATAATTTGAATATAACATGGACATTGTATTGTTTGCTTCCTTAATCAGTTTTGTGAACAGAAAAAAAAGATATTTTAATGTAACTGTTAATTAGCTGGAAATAGTGTTTCTGAATGCTGACTTCTGATACCTGACAGCACATAGGAGCTTTTATTGTCTTGTTATAAAGGGTTAAATTAGCATGAAATTTGCTCTTTGATGGGGTATCCTCTGCTGGTTTTCCCCCCAATAAACAAGTAATGATCTTCCCTTTTACAGCGAACAACTCTGCGCCTTTTGTTACTGTGGAGAACGGAGCTCATTAGGACAAGGAGATTTAAAACAATTCGGTCCCACTCCTGGGTATGTTATCCCATGGAAAAACCAGCCTTTAAATAAGAGTGAAGCCAGCGACAGCACCGATGGAGCTTGTGAGAGAACTCCAAGGCAAAACTCAGTGCTGCGCAAACAGAGAGGCCAGAAGAAGTAAGTCTGTCCTAAAATAAATATGTAGATTTATTTTATTTTGCATGAAATTCAGGAAGGATCTTTACTGGTTCTGTACTACAATAGGCAACTAACTTGTATTTGTGTAAATGCAGGGTTTTATTATTCAAAAATGTTTGTAAGGAAAACCAACATATACAAAAACCTAACTAAAAATAGAACCCCAGAGCAACCGACACGTGAGCAGTATAGCAGTGCCTGTCTTCTGCTTTTTAAAAAAGGGTTTGTTTCTTCCCCAAGTGAGAATCTTCACTCTGGAAGAACTCAGATAAGAGACATAGCTACTGTAAAACACAGATCTACTTGTGATGCTCATGTAAAAGTACACAAAAAGCGTGGAAGAGGATGGGCTTTTGACACTTGATGTGTCATGTAGCCTGGAATGATGGGCAGCCTCTGCCAATTGGAGCCTCTCCTTTGCCATCCAGCACCGGCTCTCGCCCTGGTGCCAGTGCTTTGGAAGGCACACAGCAGTGGTTCCTGTGGGGTTTGCTGGCAGCTCTCCCAGCCAGGGAGGTTTGGTCATGGTCCCCCAGCCTCCCAGTGGCTGTGAGAGATGGCAGGGGCATACCTGACTCTGCCTGGAGGTTGCTCAGTACATGGTGTGTAATCCCTGGTGAGGGCACTGGGGTGGGACTGATCAGAGCCACGTCTTTGTGGGCACGGGGGTCCTGGCACTGGGGCCCTGTGTTAACTTGGATTCGTTCAGGGTTGATGGTGGAATCACTCAGGGCTGTCTGCATGACAGAGTGGCTGCAGCCCTGGAGAAACACGAAGGGAGCCTGTGGCGATGCAGGGCTACAGGCCATGGCTACGGGATGGGCCGAGTGGGGTTGAGGGCAGTGTAAGGTTGAGAGTGGTGAGGAGCCACAGGGCAGTGTGGGATTGAGGGGTTGAGGGCATTGAGGGTCTGTTGGTAGTATGGGGTTGAGGGCATTGAGAGGCTGTGGATGGTGAGGGGTTGAGGGTATTGAGGAGCTGTGGGTGGTGTGGGGTTGCGAGTGGTGTGGGGTTGAGGGCATTGAGGGTCTGTGTGTGGTGAGGGGTTGGGGGCGATGAGGGGCTGTGGGTGGTGAAGGGTTGAGGGCGATGAGGGGCTGTGGATGGTGTGGGATTGAGGGGCTGTGGGTGGTGAGGGGTTGAGGGCGATGCTGGTGGTGTGGCATGGTGCAGGGTCGAGGGCAGTGCAGGATCAAGGGCAGTATGGACGATGTGGGGCAGTGATGCGGAGTTGAGGGCGGTGTGGGGCAGAGAGCAAGGTGGTGATAGTGATGCGGGACGGTGATGTGGAGCTGCGGGCAGGGTGACTGTGAGGGGTAGAGAGTGGGGTGATGATTTGGGACCGCGGGTGGTTCGGGGCAGGGATGCGGGGTGATCATGCGGGGCTGTGATCCGTGGTGGTGGTGATGTGGGAAAAGGATGGGGGGGTTAAGGGCTTGGTGTTGATGCGGATCCGTGGGCAGTGTGTGGCACAAACCGGGCATTGGGGGATTGGCTCTGGGCTTGGCCCTGCTGGGGAGCAGGGAGGGAGGCGGCTGCCGGCCGTGCCAAAGTCCCCGAGTCAGGACTGTCCGTGGCTGTGCTGCTGCTGCAGAAGCTGCTGAGAGTGTTCCACACTCACTGAGGTTGCTTGGGTGCACGTTGTATGTTTTTGGCATCATGTTGGTGGTGGAAAAGTGCGCACTGTAATGCTGATAGAGAAAAGTGGCTTTTCTTAAAGCTAATAAAAGTAACACCCTCGCCTCAGGCTGTATTCTATAGGTGTATGAAATACTTTAAGAGAAGTGTGTAGAAAGTGTGAGATTGCAGAGTAAATTGAGAAGTTCTGTAAACAGATTGATTTGATCTTGTGAGAAAGCTTTTTTATACAGAAAAATGCCTTGTCAGTTGAGATTTAGTTTTTCTTAAAGATCCTTTAAGTTTTGGTGTTGTGAGCAGCAGTTTGGTATGTTAGAGGAGGCTCCACTGTCATGGGTGAAGCACTGGCAGAGGCTGCCCAGAGTAGCTGTGGATGCTCCATCCCTGGAAGTGTCCAGTGCCAGGTTGGACAGGGCTTAGAGGAACCTCTGGGATAGTGGAAGGTGTCTCTGCCCATTGTAGGAGGGTTGGAACAAGATCCATTCCAACCCAAACCATTCTGTAATTGCAGTGGACATGAATGGTGTTCAGGAACCAGTTTTGTCAAACAGAACAAAGTTGACACTGTCATTAATGTTGACACTATCAACATTTAAAACCTCCTTTGTTAAGGAGGTTTTAAATGTTGATAGTGTCAGCATTAATAGGTTTTGGGGTAGATATTTTTTTTTATTATGCAGGTCATTGAAGATACCATGTAATAATAGAAAACTTTTAAGATTTCTTGGGTGATGCAAGGATGCTACTCTTTTCCCCATGAAATACATTTTAAAAGGGGTTTTAAAATGTATTTATAAATGTAATGGCTGAAGTAAAGCATGGTTTTCAGGAAAGCAGAGTTATCAGAGATTAAAATTCCAGTGGTTACTGTATCTATTGACAAATGCATACAATTGAGTTATTAATAGCAGAGAGTAATCAAGTTCAAAGAACCTTAGTAGAAAATGCAGCACCACCTTTCCTACCTATTGTTGAGGCATCAGTGATCAGGTCTCTTATCAGTAGGCCTAAATGCACACCCTTAGATGTCCAAGATATTCTTTAGCCTGCAGGAAATAAAGGCAGAATTGTTGCTTCTGTTTTTTTTTTAAATGCAGTAATCTGAGTTGTGTAAATTTTTTTCTGTTGAGATTAGAATTTGGGGAACAAATTAATAAGGTTATAAACCAGTACAATATAGTAGTCTTTATATCACTGCATTTTTTTAATCTCCCCTCCTTTCCTCCGGCTCACCCCATCTTTTTTTTTCTCTAATATCTGATGACATTGTATAAACATGTTTATTTCCAAGCAGATTTTGAAGTCATGGTCTTTTTTCTACCTTCTGCTCATAGCTGTAGTATTTTCTATAGGCACCTCACCTCTGGATGTTATCTCATTCTCAGTTCCAAGGGTTGGGCAAATTTTAATATCAAACAGAATCAAACTTAAAGAAGCATTTGTGTTCCGAAGAACTGAAAGAGAACAGGCTTGTTTACTGAATAGCAGCTTTAACTGGAAACTGTTATTGGGGAAAGTGTCGGGATAAAATATAAGGAAGACTTTTGTTCATGTTGATTTATATTCTATCATGTTAGGAGAAAATTGTACTCACTTGCCATGAGTTTTGGGTAATTTGTGAGTATTTGGCTAATTGGACAAAGAATGTGATCACTTCTAAGTTTGTTTTTCTGCTCCCTGCTACAGATCTCGATCGAGTATAGCATCATGTACAAGTGTGAGCACCCAAACTGCTTCTGACGATCAGGTTGTCAAATTCTGGGATGAACTCAGCTTAGTTGGCTTACCAGATGACATTGATCTTCAAGCCTTATTTGAGCCAACAGGTAAGATCTATGGTTATCCTCCTTTTTCTCCCTGTTCCAGCAGCAGTACAGTAGCCACAGTGACATGAGTGAAGTTTTACAGCTGTTGGTTTTTTGTGCTGTGGTGTTTGTCAAGTCTCTGATGGTGCTTCAGTAGCTTTTGCCCATGTCAGGCTGTTTTTTTTGTAGTCTTCCCTCCAGAAAAGAGAATCCTCAGCTTTGTGTGGGGAAGTATTTGCAATCTGCTGCTGAGCTCGTGTTTGGGTAGTAATACTTTCAGTATCATGATTCTGTTTTGGGGAGAAAAGGTAAAAGGAATGAAGCACAGCTTAATATAATTGTCAAAAATCTTAGTCCTCTGACATTACCTGATATCCTGCTGCAAATGTTACTGGAAACAATGGAATAGAAGATTTAGATGAGCAGTAAAGGCATAATACATGTGCATGCTTCCAGAAGCTGCAGGTTTTCTGTCAGAAAAATGTCTGGTTTATCATCTGCTCTTTAATTTCAATTGAACTTTTCTATAATTAAGTTCTTAATTACTTTTTCAGAAGGCATCTGTGTCCAAATGCTTTGATGCCAGTAGTCCATTCACCTTTTTTGCTCCAAAAAATGGAAATGCATTTATGTAATAATAAAAATGTCCTTCTTTCATGAGTGTGGAAATTTGTTTCAAGGTCTTATTAAAAGAAAAATAAAATAAAATCCAATGCTTTTGTTTCAGTAGTTTTACTATAGTGGATGTTGATGTGTGAGTGTAGATTTATCAATCTACATTTTTAAAGCTGCTGTTATTTGTAAATGACTCTTCCCAAACCCACTCAGAGATTTTTGGGATTTTTTTTTTTGGTAGCTTGAATTATTAAGTTGGCCAATACCTAAGTTCAACACCTAGTCTAAACCATCATTTCTAATTCCTGTATAAAGCAATCAGAGAATTCCTTTGGAAGTATACATCATTTGCTTTGTTTTTCCCAGAATTGAATTAGAAACTTCCTGTACCTGTTGAATTGTACAAATTCTGATTTTTTGTTTTTTGTTAGGTAGGTGTATCTCTATTCTGTGTTTGTGGTATTGACACCATTTTCTCAGTCTTTAATGTGAGTTTTTGTTCATGTTGTATTTTGAGCTTTTAAACACTTTGTGTAGATTACTAAAGCATTATATGAACATGTTCTACATGAACATACAGATCTCCAGTCCTTGGGAATCCTAATTTAATTAATATAATTTAACTCTTAATTTAGAGTACAAACTTAGACAAATGTTATCTGTAGTGAAATATAAGGTGAAATGGAACTGTGTGTGTGTTACACAAGCATTGAATGTAGAGTCGAAATCAGAGAATGCCGTGCACCCCAGTGCCATGATTACATGTTGAAAATTATAAACAGATTTAAAAAAAAGTGTGTTGTATATAAAAGAAAGTTGCAGTGTTTTTAGTGTCTGATAGTAACTGCAATATATTCAGTGTATGATAAGACGGGTTTTCAATGTTGCAACAAGAAATAAAAGGGGGAGAAGACTTCCCTGTTATTTCTGGCAAGTATTTAGTGCCAGAGGGGAGTTCCATTCTTGGAGGAAGTGCCTGACAGAGCTGTCCAACCCTGGCCTTTGTCTCTCTGCACTCCAGGTCACTGCTGGGCTCATCACCGCTGTGCGGAGTGGTCGGTGGGAGTCTGCCAGACTGAAGAGCAGCTAGCGCTGAACGTGGACAAAGCTGTTGTCTCAGGGAGCACAGAAGTGAGTAAAAACACTTGAATGCTCAAATCTCTGAGAAAACTGGGTGGGTAGGGTTGATAAAAAGACAAATGCAATGAAAAGTGTGACTATAAATATCCATGTGTGGATCTCTGAGCTCTAATTTATAATGAGGTTTCCTTGGGCAGATCCTTGTGCTAAAAACTTGAGTTGCAGTTTATTAAAAAGTTTTATGGAGTTGCACAGGAAAAACATTAATTAGTTTTCAGGTAACTAGAATGTAGGAAGAGCCAGGCTGACCAAAACAAATTAGAGACAAAAGAAAAGTTGAGTTCAATTAGCAAATACTCTGGTAGGTAGAGGTAATATTTATTGTACCAGTTTATATCCTGAAATTATATGAGGCAAATACAACAAAAAAATTCTCAGTTACTTTCATGCCAGTTTCAAAAAGGAGGTTAGTATAAAAAAAGCCAGTGTTTGCCATGAAAACTTACCTTGATACTCTAAACACTCATAGAAATACACAGATAAATATTTAATCTTTTAAATTGAAGTGGTAATGTCTTTGGAAAAGTAAGTGCCTTTGAAAAGGATGAACTTGTTCTGGTGTCATATTCTGATAGCATTTTGAAATCTTGGTTTTGCACATTTGTTTTGCCACATGTAGCTATTGTTTGGTCATATTTAATAATGCCCAAGAGGGTTTTTTATAATTGTATTATTTTTATATTAAATCAGCTATGCTATCAACAAATATTTGTAATTTTTGGTGGTTTTCCCAAGGTTATACTTAGGCCTTCTTTCACTTGAGTCTTCTTGCTTTTCATGCATTTTAATAGAAAAAAAAAAGTGGCATAAGATACCAGTAGATGTTCTCCATCATTTGGACTAAAAAGGTGCTTGACATCAGTCTTTCAATACAGGCCATAGAATACAGCTTTCTTTGTACCTTTTTCTATTCATACTAAGTAAGTGCTTTATTTTGAATAATTATTTAATTCCTGTGTTTCTGCTTTCAAAATAGGACTATTGAAAATGAGTGAACCTGACTGTATTAAGTTCTAGATGACCTTGAAAATGTTAAAACATTTGTGTGCATATATGTGTATGTATAAAAAAAAACACAGTAAGAATTGAAGGAATATTCAAAATTGAATACTTTTTTTTAGTCTTTCTGCTGAAAGTTTTTGCCCCCTTGTTTTTGGCGTGCAGTCATTTTGTGATCAGCTCATTCCTGACTGTAGTCATTTCTTTTAACAGAAATCCTGGTTGAGCTGTTCAAGTTTGGGTTTTACTGTGTTGAATTTCATCCTGTTCTCGTTACTTCGTTATTTCTTTCTGTCCAGTACCTTGCTCCTTCCCTGTGCTCAGGGTGATTGTGCCTCACCTCTGTCATCAGCATCTTTTCAAGTTTTGCATAGATGTTTACAATGGAATTACTTATCTACACATTTTTTGAAGAATGAACATCTCTGGTGTTGCAGTTTCCGTTCCAGCCGTCTTTTCATGTGCTGTACTGAATCTTCCCTGCTGATCTTTTCAAATTCTGCAAGTAATGTTTAGATCCCCCTGTTGCACATGTTTCATGACAATGCAGAGAGAGGAGTTTGAATTGTCATTCTGTGTGTTTTCTATTCAGTCTTTGCTGAAGCCGTTGAGAAACTTTTTTTTTTGTGTAGTTCAGCAGTCAGCCAGTGAAGAACGACATTGATTTGGTTATTCTCTTTCATCCTTCTTGTGATATCCCCAGGGAGAGCTGAGTAAAGGCACAACTGTGATTCTAGAAGAATAGCTAGATGGAATTGGACTTCTTTATCCCACTATCACACCAGGGATTTGTTTGCTTTTTATTTTATTTTTTCAAAAAATAAGGACCAAACTCTTCCGTAGTTCTCTGTACCTGACTACAGAGAAGTGTAATGGTTGCTTAAGGAGTTGGTGAGGAACTGGCTTGGAGCCCAGGAAATCCTGTGTTTGCTTGGGTCCAGGCTGCAGTGCTTGGTAATAATTCTTCCACTACTTTTAAAGTTGTTACTAAGATGAAGAAGGAAAAAAAGTATAAGGTCCTGATTGTCCTCTGTGGTAGTGGAAAAGCTCATCTTTGTGTGAGTTATTTTAAAAAAGTTTAAAATGAAAGGTGAATTAATTAATTGAAAGTATGAGTTTGTGTTTGCAGCATCTTGTGCTTCTCTTCATTTGGGCTTCGTTCTAATGGGACATTCCTGCATTTTAAAAGAAGAGTTCTGTTCAGATGTTCTCAAATCTGTTGGCCATGCAAAAGCAACTGTGTGCTCAGGGCATAGAGAAAAATAGTTTAAATAATACCAAGCTGTATGCTGTTTCCTCTGCTTGCCACCAAATTTGCTTTGGGTTTGTTGCTGTTTGCTTGGTAGGGGATTTCTGTCTTCTTGGAAGTCCTTTTGGCATGAGGAACTGGTTTGTGATGTGGTCTGCAGCACTGCATTTTTCCTTTACTGGGAAAGTACATTTTCTTTTCCTTCTATTCATGTAAAAAATGCATATTTGAAGTGTAACCAACTTTTGATAATCCATTGGTTTAGGTATTTTTGTTTTTGGAAAGCATTTCAGGCCTGTTCTTACCTTGAGGAACTCTTTAATTTGTAAGCTGCATTCATGTTTCTCATTAGTTAGGCTGCCTATTGTTTGCAAATCTGCTTTAACTGGATGTGACAGTGTTTCTTATTACTCTGTTTACCAGTTGAGATGTCCATTTGGCTTCACTGAACTTGTGATTGCATTAGTAAAGCTTGTGTGGACATACTCCACTGACCTGTTCCAAAATACATATTTTTATCCATTTTGGTTTTATTCTGGGCCCTTCTTTGCTGAAGATTTAAAACACAGCACTACAGAGATCTCAGAATGTGTGAATATCTCACAAAATACCCTGCTTAGCGTGTCTTTCTTCTTCAGCTCTTTTGATTTGCTCATTGTGAAGGCCTGGCAAAGGCACCTGACCAGCTTGTTTCATGTATTTGTGTCTAGACAGCGGTGGATTCTTTGTCTTTCTTTCAAAGCCTGGGGTTTGCCATTCTTTACTATTCATGAGTGCACAAACCTGCATCTGTGAGGTGTTTGAAATCCTATGTCAGGTTGGTTTGTGACAAGGGACAAAGAAAAGCTGGAATATACAGTCACATCTGTGGTGGAGGTGCCTCACTTCAGCTCATTGCTTGTCTTGCTTATCTCAGCAAGGGAGAGCCATGGATTTTCTCAGAACTGCTTTCTAAGTTTAGGGAGCCATAAGGAAGAGCTGGTGATCTTGCTGACAAACCTAGTGCCAGAGCTTTTCTCAGGATGATCCTAAGAATTCACCTCATTATCCTGGCACAGTGTGTAAGGTAGAGCCTCGACACCCCAGTGTGGCAGTGCCTGTCCCCCACTACTTTAATAGCATTTCATGGGATTTGGGAGTCACTTTGTTTCAAGGTTTGAAAGAAAACAACTCTTCAAAATATCAGTGGGGGAGAGAAAAGTTCAGTGATTGGTTTGATCCAAAACTTCACTCAATTTTTCTTATTCAGAAGATCAGAATATACTGTTTTGCTCAATATATAAGATTCACCATGGTAAAGAAGCTGTCACATTGTCAGCTTAAGGAAGATGGACTTTATTGGTGTTTCAACAGATATTTACTGTAAGATGCAAAAACAATGTGAATTGTAGACTTAATAAGACAAACTAAGCAAAAGAATCTCATCAAACAGAAATTAGAGGTTTTTTTCTCCCTGGAAAAAATACAATAGATGTGGACAAGTGGAGTTTACAGCTTTTTCTTGTATTTTTGTTTCAGTCTTTTGTAACTCTCCTGCTTCCTCATACTTGGAAATTTGAACTTATATTATCATGTAAAATGTAGAGGCCTTTAAGACTTGTATTTGTTCAGCTTTTAACAAGACTGGTTTCTGAAATAGTGGTTCCCGAAATATTTTCAGGTATTTTTAAGTAATACTTCATAATTTTGATGTTTATTTTGCATGTATTGAGTAGGTTGCTGTTTGTTTGTCTGCAGTCAGCTGAGGAAAATTAAAGTTTGCCAATTACCTCTCTTACATTGTCTAGCTATAGCTACTCTGTATGCTACTGAGTCCCAAATCATGTGGACTGCTTTTTGTCCCCCAGTATGTAAATAATTCAGAAAGTGAGTTTAAGTAGATAATGTATTTAAACTACTTTTGAACAAACTGAGCACAAGAAAGGAGTGCAAGGGTAACTTTCCCAGCCAGCTTTCTCTTCTGATAAGATGTAGGAAGCAGTTTCCAAGTTTGGGAGAGTTTGTCAAGGACATGAAAGTCAAAGAAAACAGTGCTGGTGGAAAGCAAGGAGGAGGTTCCTATCTGCTTGAAGACTGAAAAGGAGAAACATGATAGTAATGAAAAGTCTATTTAAAGTTCTTTGCTCAAGACTTGGTTGTACTGTGATGCCTACCAAGCTAGATCAGAAATAAATAAGCTGAGGGGAAAGATGGGGAACATGTTTACACATCTTTTAAAACTGTCCATGTTTTGGATGTATTTTCACCCCTTAATCTAAGTGCTCTTCTCATCTTGTAGAAAATTGTCCTTGTTTTTCATGGTGTGCGTGTTTTATTTGTGCTGCTTCAAGTTGAAAACCAGTTTGGCTGAAATGATACTTTCTTTTGTTGTTCCTTGTATGTAAAAGTGAGCATCAACATCCTAATGCACTGTTAACTTCATACACTGGGGAGGATTGTGCCCATTTAACCACAGCAATTTTTCATTTGGTTTTACTTTTTGTTGAGAAAAAACTGTATCAGAAATGGCTTAGATGACAGAGATTGAATGTAGGGATGGTGTTGGCTTTGTGTATGTCACAACCCAGCTGAACAGAGCATGGAGTGATGTGGGGTTTTTCTAGATAGAGTGCAGAATTTGCAGCTCTTTGATGCTTTAAAAGCTCCCTTCTTCCTTTTTTCATTATTGGAAGAATGACTAATTCTTAAATCCAGAGAAAAATGCATGAAGAGAATAATATATTATAATTTATACCATTTCTAGGTAGTGTCCTCTGCATTTGCCCGTTTTTCAAGGACAAGCTTTGTAACATGAAAACTAAATGAGCACCTCTGGGATTTAGAAGTTCCTTTCTCAACCCTTGAGTTTTTAATGGTGCTTTTGCACACAGCAGGCACTTGGCTTCTCCTCATCTCCCTTCATTACAGCTTGGGAGGGACTACCTGGCTGCTCTTGGGAGTGGCTTCTGATTTTATCTTATTGAGTTTTTTTTCCTGTAGTTGCCTTTGTCCTGCAGCTGAGGAAGTACTGCAGGAAGTTTTCTTTCAAAATAACATCTACTTTTTTTTTTTTTTTTTTTTTTTAAATGGGTTGCTGTCTCTTAGAGAGCTCCAGCACAGAAAGTGCTAGAGAAAGACTGGAGAAATAGTGACATACATGTCACCAAGAAGACACTTGCATGTGCTTTTGGTCAGTTTGGTAGTTTCATTCAGTTGCTGGCATGTTTTAGATGTAACAGTTCAGCAAAGAGGGCTGTGGACTGTTCAAGTTTTCCATGAATTTCCCTGCTGTTATTTAGAGTTTCTCTAGAGATCTATAGCCATTTCCCTGCTGATGAGGATAAGCATTGTTTTTAAAGGACCTTACTGACTGAGGGTACAACTTTAGGGATAGTTCAACACTGTAAATTATCTTCCATGATTTACTCTGTTCTGTAATGGTTTGGATTTTGGTCACTTTAAAGCCAGATCCTTGTTGTCTCGGAGAATGTGAATTGTTCTTAGAGCCTACAAATGACATCAGAAAGCCTGTGTCAGTGGTTTTATAGCTGTTTTTCCCAAGTTCTGGAAAGCAGCTGTGGTAACTTTAAATTATTGGAGTTGGCTCTGATGTACATGTGTAATTCTTCTGTAACACCTTTGTACACCATAAATGATGTCAGTACAGCTTTGGTAAATCTGTTCAGGTGACAGAGCTGCCATGGGACCTCTGTGTGTTCAGATTTTTTGCAGGTCCAGCAGTTCGAGAACAGATATTTGATGCTTAGTAAGACCTACAACTTAATTCTTGTTAGCGTTGTCAAGTGAACAGTGATTCAAGTATTCTTTCATTTGAACCAAAAGAAGCTTTACCATAACAAGGTGCTGCTCATCTGAGCTCACAGGCCATAACAAGGTGCTGGCTTGGACAGGACATTAAAGATCATCCAGTTCCACCTCCCCTGCTGTGGGCAGGGACACCTTCCAGCCAGGTTGCTCAAAGCTCCATGGCTTCAAACAGAAAGAGAGTAGGTTTGGATTTGGTTTAGAGTGGAAGGAATTATTTCCTGTGAGGGGGGTGAGGGTTGGGACAGGTTGCCCAGAGAAGCTGGGAGTGCCCCATCCCTGGAAGGGCTCAGGGCTGGGTTGGATGGAGCTTTGGGCAGCCTGGTCTGGTGGAAGGTCCCTGCACGTGCCAGGGGGTTAGAGCTGGAGATCTTTAATGTCCCTTCTGACCCAAACCATTCTTTGACTCTGTGATTCTGTTTTTTCTTCTGCAGTGAAACATAGAACAGAAAAATGTAAATTAAGTTCTGACAGAAGAGTTTTGTTACCTATCAAAACACAGCACCTTTGAAGCTACAGACTTAAGGACTCAGCTTTCAAAACACAGATTCCATTTCTCATGTTGTCTGATGCACCACATTTTCTAGAACAAAATAGAATACATTTTTCCAAATCCCTGCTGGTGTTTAAGACAATGAAGTATTAGTTAAAACTGAGTAAATGCAAATTAAGAGCTTTGAGATTCTTTTCTTCTAGTACATTTTTGTAATTATTTTGGCACCTAAATTATGGATACCTTGGGATATAATTAGACTCCATGCTTGTATGTGAATCTTTAGTGGTGTATTTAAAAGTTTGTAAGGATTACTGTAAACTAGACTGGTCTGTCTGAATAGTTATAAAGTAAGAGACAGTGACACATGGGAAATATGTGGCTGAAGTAAAGGCTAAGCACATCTGATGATTGAAGTGGTCTGGAAATAATTTTAATTTTGAATTTTCGATTTTTTTAGAAAAACTCGTTTATTTTCCTAGTCTTTCTGAGAATACTTCGATACTTGGATAGGACTGGGTACATGGCTGAGGGAAGGGTTGTTAGTAAGGGTTATTGTAATTGAGGTTTATTGAGTGAAGAAGTGGCCTGTTTTTTCTTTCTCCCCACCGTATGTTGGATGGATTGATACTTCAGATTTGTACTGTGTGGTGTGAGATACTCTGTTATCATTAATTAACTTTCCAAGTCAGCCAGCCAGTGAAAAAAATAAAGGCATACAAAGCTACAATATTAAACTGAAAGTATTTAATTAAAAATTTGTTTCTAAAATAATCTGAGCAACATTACATTTTTCCCCAGACAAATTTTATTTAAAATAAATACTGAATTTTTAAGTAATTTTCCCATAATTAAAATTTTTATTACTAACATTCCAGTAAAGTCAGTACTATGCTTCAGCCTGTTAAGGTCTGTGGGATTTTTACAAGTGGAAAAGTTTATTAGGAATATGAAGAAATACTTATTTCAAGACTCTATGACACATGTCCACTTTAGCACTTTTTAAAATCATCATCTCAAGAAACAAAAGATGTTCCTTTCTTTAGATACACAAAACACTGATCTGTTTATGTGTTAATGTACAGTAGAGTATCAATATACCAAATATCAGCAAAGTGTTTGATTTAGAGCTTTTTCTGGGTATGAAGATTTATTTTTTTTAAGAGCTTTTTCTTTTTTTATGGAGTTTGATTCTTATCAAGTGCAGATATTTAAATGTCGTTTCCAGTCTCTGTAGTAGTTCCTTGTTTGATAACCTGTTACCAGTGTGATTCTGACCTGTTGCCTGGAAGAAGGAGCACATGGTCATGTGAAACTTACTTAGCTATTGTTATTTTTTTTAGATTGTCTTCATCATGTTTATTGTATTTGCAAGTGGAAGGCAGGATTCATATTTTGTGAATCACAGTTCAGAGAAGAATTTGCCTTTTCAGATGAAGCAGAACAAAAAGTGCACATTTTAAAACAAATTTTATTTTGAGATTTTTTCTTTTGATGCGCTTTGTCATAAACCTTCTGTGAAATAACAACTATGTTTGTATCCCTACCTGTTTGTTTCCAGGTACATGAAAAAAAATACTGTGAATTTGTGTGCAGATCAGGTGGTACTGTCAGTGCACATTGGAACTCACTGCTTAGAGTAGAACTGAGTCTTGTTCCTTACTTGGGCCCCAAGAACCAAGTTCTAGAGCCTGCCCTTGCCAGGGACAGTGACCAGTGCATGGATGCTGATATAAGTTTTAGGTTTAAGTAATAAACTTATTTTCACAGTAAGCTAGGATTTTTCATAATCTATCACTTCTTTCCAAATACAATTTCTCTTGCTTCCATTGCTCTGTGTCCCCTACAGTTTTGTACATCTGAACAGAATTATGGTGTCATTTCTGGCAGGTGAATCTACCTAAGTGATCTTTCCCTTTCTAACTGCACTTATGGAATACAGCAGCAAACAAGAGAGGAAAATACTTGGGTTTCTTAGGCAGCACTAAGTGTCTTTCCTTAAGATGGTTTGTGTGGCTTCATCTGAAGGGGGAAGTGTTTGATTTTTCAGCCTGATCCGTTGTTTTTCTCTCCCAGAGCAGTGGTGCTGCTGGGTTCCTGCTCTGGAGCCAGGGGGAGGTTCCAGGGAGCACTCCCATGACACTCAAGTAGGAAAGCAGAGCCAGCCTTAGAGTTTTCAGTGTGGGTTTTTTTCAAGCTGAATGCTTTGAAAAATGCACCTTTCTTGAACTCCAGATGTCAGATAGGTGGGTACCAGAATTGGGAGAGAGACTGTGGCTACAGAAACGTTTCTGAGAGAGTTTTGATGCTGAATGGGTGATAGGCACCGAGGGCAGGCTGAGGTGTAGGAACCAGACAAAATGGACTGGAGCACAGAAAGAGACTGAGAAACAGCAACAGCCCAGGAGTGAAAGCTGAAGAGCCTTGCTGAGAAACATGAAAGGGCCTGTGTTCCTGGAGGAATTTCCAGTGCAGGTTTCCTTTATTCACTAACATTCACTGAAATAATTTGCTGGAGGCTCTGAAGTGAAATTGTTCAGTGTGTGTTCCAAACTGCTGAAGTGTGTCTCACAAAGACCTTTTCTTCCTCTGGCATGACTTGGGTAGAAAACACTTTTTTTCATGTGTCGAAAGAAATCCTCTTTTTTTTCTTCTCTCCCCACTTCCCTTGATGTATTTCATAAATGTTACTCTGAGCATTAAGGCAGTGACACAGCAGTTCACTAACATTCCATTGTAAAATTTTATAATCTGTGGGGGAGGGTTGTGTGTTAAAACCAGAGAGAACCTGATCTCTGAAGAGCAAAGAAAACCCACTGAAGGAAAATCACACTGTCTCTCCAATCAAGAATGTACTTTCTTCCTTGGTAATGTGTCATTTTGCTGGTAGGACTGACCCATTTTGGGGCTTTGCTGTAGGGAATGAGAATGCAGATACTTGGGCCTTCCCTTTCTCCTGTGCTCAGCAACAATGGCATAGTCCTTCAATGTCTACAAAAGAAAGAAAATGTCAGTGCAATGCCCCCAAACTCTGAATGTGGAACAAGAAAATAAAATGTCATTTTAAAATGTATGAAAAATATTAAGAAATTTGTTTAAATTATTATGCCATTAGTATTTTCAGCAAATAAGAAAACTGGAGCTCTATATATTTAAAAAGTCAGGAAACCATACCCGTCTCTTAACCAGCATGCCAGCAGTAAGTTTATAAAAATTTACACAAGGAATTGTGGCAGTACCACCAATCTCCTCACCTTTGTAGGTGTTTTAATGCAGCCCTCCTTTTCCAACATTATTACCACCTCACTCATGGTTGCTTCTGATTTAAATATTTTATATTCAGTCTTTTCCATAGCTCATCTGGGGTTTTTTATTGTTGGTGTTCAAGGGTCTAATTTTGCCTTTTGTGTGATGGTTATATTTATGAAAAAAGAGTAATCGGTCTTTTGGAGTTAATATTGGTTAGTTTCAGTCAAGGACAGGTCCTCATTATGCTTTGAGCATTATAGAAATAAAAAGGCCTCTTCAACAGCTTTCTCCTTAATATATAGCACAGGAATAAAAAGAAAAAATACTTCAATGGGACTAGTAGGTGTATTTGCTCAGCTGTAGCATTGTTTGCTTAGTGTTACACAACTGACTCTAATCTAGGTTTCACAGCAGTATCCCTTTTATATAGTATTTTATTTAAGCATGTCTGTTAAATTTATCATGAACGTGAGTCACATGTTTTTTTTGAATGAGAGCTTTACAGTCCAGACTCTTTAATGAAATTAGAATTATAAAGGGGTTCTGATTATTCCAGTCAAAAGAGTCTAAGGTTTTTTCCTGATTACTATAAATTATATTGTGGATTTTCATTTGGGATTTTCAGCCATCCTCAAAAATATCTTATAAACATGCTTTAAAACTCAGGAGTAGTCATATTAGTCTGTTGGCATCAGTTTGCTTTTAAGCAGTAGCCTAAAAACTGCTTCTGAGATTGGTGTACTCAGCAGCTCACAAAATCAAACCATTAGCAAAAAATAGTTTTGAACTCCCTGAAGAGTTTGTTATTGACTTCCATTAGTGTAAGTTCTGTCCCAGAGTTGCAGATTGAGCATAAATATTGCAGACATCAGTATGAAGTAGTGCCATTAATGCAGGTGTCGTAGAGTGTTTTTTTTAATAACATGCAGCAAATCAGGCATGAAAGAGGCATCTTAGGAATCTTCTCAAATGTGGAGCAACTGCCCATCCTGTGCAAGTGCATCACCTCAGTGGGAAATACAGACATTACTTGAATTAAAGCTATTTTTCCTAATAGGCCACTGTTGATAGTCATTTATTTATGTGAAAGAATTAATATTGTTTATTTTCATGTATATACTTGACCTCCCCATTCTGCAGATCTGACCTGGGAATAAAAAGTAGGCAGACAATAGTAGGTCTGCTGCCAGTAATGAATGTGTAGGTGTTCCATGAGTCATAGTCATGATTAATTATAAGAATCCTATTAAATAACATTAATTGAAGAACTGATGAAGTGGCATGTTCTCAAAGCAGCACTTCACGTACGTTTTTTTTTTACCAGTGTGTTTTCAGTGATATTAATGGTTTCCCTCAAAGATGTCACTTTCCCCTTCAGTACATCAGGGAGGAAAAGTAGCTGTTACGAAATAAATAAATATTTATTTTTTGAAGCATCTAACATGGGTAAAATGACTTGATACACTATTTTGCAGTGTCATGGTCTCACTTCAGATACATGTATTCAAGCTGCAATCTAGACTTTTTTTATAAAACTGCAAGTGCTTCCACATCTAGCCTTTCCCTTTGCATTTTTTAATTTATACTTTAGTATTTCCTTTCTGTTCAAAATTTTTTTTCAGTATGAAACTGCTGTGCAAAGAACTGGGAAGAATGACAGAATCTGCAGAATAAATAGTGAATCTGAATCTAAATACCCAATCCAACCAAATATCTGAGCAAATACTGAGGGCTTTTTTCCTTTCAGTTACTGCAGGTTGTTACAGAATATTAGAATTTTTTTGTGTGTTATTTCCAGGGAGATGTATTGACAAATTATAAACCTTTAAAAGCAAATAGAGAACTTTTAGAGAAATGACACAGGAAGACAGTTCAGTTGTTATTATTATTGTTTGAGCTTTGTGAGGGAACTGCTCATTTTCAAAAATGTAAATGGATTTGTACGTTCAATAAGTAGGAGTTTCATTTTTCTCAAATGTCACACCAGGTGAGGTTTTTTAATGAGAGTAACTTGAAATAGATGGCAAATCATTGGGAAGACTGTAACCATTACTCATCCATCACATCAGAATGTGCCTTGGGCACCTCCAGAATGTTTGCTTCCTGTCAGACCTACATGCTGTGATGGATAAATCCCCCAGAAAAGGTCGGCCCTGGCAGCAGTGCTCACTTGTCTGGGAAACTGAAAGGTCAGGATGCTCAGGATTCTGGTAGGACTGGAAGCTGAGCATCTCACTAACCTCTGGTTGGACTTTCACTCCTAATTTTACGTGATCTTGTTGTGTGTGTTGCTTCTGGAAGTTCATTTCTGCAGGTGAGTGCTCTGTTACAGTCTTAGGCACCAGTTAAGTGTTTTTCAGCCTTTTCTGAACTCCTTTAATTGAAATAAATCAATTTTGTGGTAAACCATCTCTTGCCTTAGGGGTGTTTTAAGTAAAATACTCATCCTAGTGCTGTGGCAGAATTGTTATCTTAACACTGTCACAGCATTAGGATGTCATCTGATACTGAGATTTCTATGCCATCAGATAAAATTGGTTTTAGAAAACAGTGCAATCATCTTGATTGTTTTAACCATCTGAACAGCTCTCTAATACTACTGGACTGCTGACATGAATTAGCTGAGCAGCCTGTGTCTCTTGAGGAGTTTATTTGTAGATGATGATGATGATTAAGCCCAGGAACCTCAGTGAAGTGGACTCTCCACTGTGTCAGCGTGGGGACAGTCTGTGTTTAGGGCTTGTGACCTTACAGCCTGGTCTGTGTGGAAAATGCCCTGTCCAGAGCATAACACAGAGTCCACAGAATCTCAGTCTGGCTCCTGCTCTCTCTCCAGGCTCCACATCTTTTGTTGACCCAAATTGTTTCCCCTTCACTAGCTCTGATGTGTTATTAATGTTATATCAATGTGGTTTTACTTTTGATAAAGGAACGGGATTTCCCCATTTGACTGTAAACATGGTGAGAAAAAGCTTTTAGGACATTATTCCAGCCCTAGTTTAGCTGTAACCAGCTGTAATATAAATATCAAAACCTCCTTGTCCTGTCATTAGAGATTAAGGAAAAGCATTATGAAGAAGTAGGACTGTGCTTGGTTTGACTTTGTGCCACAAATGAAACAGAAGCTTCATTTGATTGTTTGTACCTTTGCGTGTAACAATGTTAAAAAACACACAGAGTCTTGTAGTGGAAAAAAATGGCTTTAATGTTAAAGAGACCAAGTAGGAATTGGTGCTGGAACGGAAGAAAATATGTACATTTACTAAGGGAATCTGTGACATATAAAGCATAACACTAATCTCTGGCAGTTCTTTTCCATTTGATGGCACTAACATTTCTATAATTAAGAGCAATGGAATTATTTAGAGGAAAACTGTGTTATAAACCATTCTTTTTTTAATTGAACAGCTGTAATTTCTACCAATGGAACAAACTATATTATAAGAAAATGATTATTAGTTTAAAATGCAAAGTTAAATGAATGCAAAATTAACAAACAGATGGTGAAGAATTATTGTGCTTTATTTTACTCCTGGGTAAAAGGGCTCATGCAGGATTGTAAAAATGTCATCACACTTCGTAAACCTGAAAGCAAACAGAATTTGCAGTTGTGCACATCTGTTTTGGGACACTGCTAGAGGGTTAGAAGAATCAATGTTGTTTTCAAATAAGGGTATTCATCAAAAGGATATCATTTACTTAACAGTTATGGCTTCTGCTAAGCATCAGACTTAATGTTCTGTGGAATTCATTACAAAATTTGGCAGCTTTTTTCTTGACAGGCTACTGAGACAGCATTCTGCAAAACTGAAACAAACAGCCCCTTCTTACCCTCACCTCCCTGAAGCCCAGCTGAATAACCTGCTTCAATGTTTGACCAGTAATTTTAGGGTTTTAAACTCTAGGTCAAGATGTTGCATTTCACAATGCTTGCCCAAGGAATACCAGTGAAGGAACACGATGGAAAGACATGGGGCTTATTTATTTATTTCAGTGGCTAGTGAGTTAAATAATTGTATAATGTTTGGAATACCGTGTCTTGGGAGAAGCAACGGGACAAATACATATAAGTGACTAATTTAGTCAAGTTGAAAAAAAAAAGCTAAAAGCCCTAGCCAGATAAAACATGTCAAGTTTTTATTAGGGAAGAAATGATACTAATGTTCAAGCTGGTAGTTTCCAAGTATGCCACCTAATTGCTTTGTTTGAGCTCAATTTACAGAAATTAGTGAACTGAAGATGTAGGATTTTGTTTACGATGACTTTGTGCCATTTGGAGAGTGCAATTTAGGAGCAGCCAAGGAAATAGGAATTATGAACAATAAGGTACTGATTGCAGTCAGTGGGGAAGGAATACTAAGGAGGTGCTCACTAATGAGGAAGGTATTAAAGGCAGGAAATTCTTGCATTTTTTATGTCTCTACATAATCCAGAGATTCTTGTCACTCCATCCCTTCTATTACCTTGTAAATTATATGTATCATTGAGTGTATATAGTGACTTTCTGTTAAATCAGGGTAATGTATCTTCAAAATCTTTCTTAAAAGAGTGCATTATTAAGACAATAAAATGAAAACACAAAGTAAGGCCATGTCAGAAGACAGGTTGTCTGCACACAATTAACATCCTTTGCCCACAGTTTGTGTCCTTTGCACACAATTAATGTCTTTTGTGCCTTGGCCTGATTATGCATGTTTAATTATATGATCACATGCAGAACAGTTTGTGCCTAGTTCAGTCCATTGGATAGACATTGCTGTCTTGGTATAAACCTCTTCAATATTCCATTTTTTTCATTAGTGTTTAGTATGTAGGTGTGTAGACTATGCAGATACTGCTGAAAATAAAGAATTCCTCATTTCTGCATGCTTTTTTCACTAATGTGAATAACTTGTCTGTATTTTTTTTAATAGCAGATTTATATGGCCTTGTTATGTGTCTTAGGCTACATTTTCCCCCAGAGAAGTTGAATTTATTTATATCTGCTAATTTGGATGGCAAATTGAAGGCGTTTCAAAAATACTCAGACTTAGTTAAAAAGGTTGCACTGATATTGCAGTTCTTCCTTCACTCTGATGCAGTTGTGAGTGCACAATCTATGTGGAAATTAAGGCTGAATTTTTACAGGGCAAAGAAAACTCCAGGCTTTTAACAGTAAGATTAAAAATTAATAAAAATAAACAAAGAAAAATTTTACTTAGTGCCCTGCCCAGTATCATCAAGGAGCTTCATAGAAGAAATGAAACTACAACTCTTTTGCAGGCCATTGCTCTGTTGCCATAACTAAGTGCTTTGCTTCTCCCACAAGCCATCCACAACCTTTTCCAATATTTCTTTTTTATTCTGTCTGTAAATTAAGCAGTCTCACAGTAACAGGTTTCTTTAAGCCAGTGACTCCTCTTATAAGATCTATTTTATGCACAAAAATCCATGTTTGATCTGTACTGCTCCTTGTGTTTTAGTGCACACACGTGTGCGTGTCTGCCCATTCCTTTATCTGTGTCTCCACGTCTCTGTGTTGCTTTGTATTTGTCTGCCTGTATCATTTCCTTTTGTCAGGGAGAAAAGGAAAAGGCAGACCTCCCAAACTGCAGGTTTAAAGCCTTTGTGGCTACATAAGAGCACTGCCTTTTTTTCTCTCTGTAAATCAAGCACAGTCTCATGGGTAACAGATTTCTCTAAGTCAGTGACTCCTCTTATAAGGTCTATTTTATACACAAAATCCATGTTTGATCTGTACTGCTCCTTGTGTTTTAGTGCACACATGTGTGCGTATCTGCCCATTCCTTTATCTGTGTCTCCATGTCTCTGTGTTGCTTTGTATTTGTCTGCCTGTATCATTTCCTTTTGTCAGGGAGAAAAGGAAAAGGCAGACCTCCCAAACTGCAGGTTTAAAGCCTTTGTGGCTACATAAGAGCACTGCTATTTGAGCTGGCTGGCTGATAGTGATACAGCACTAGGTGTCAGAGAGCAGTGTACTTTTCCTCCTTGTAATCTTCATCCAATTTCAGTTGTCTCAGACTCCTGACTTTTTGTTCAGGTTGATATTTTTAGCCATTTCCACTCTTCATTTCTCCTTAACATTTCTCACCCCTTTTGGCTAGGTTCTTTCTGGAATGTCTCCCATCACCATTTCCTGAGTCTCATCACCCAAGTTCCTTTAAGGACTTTATCCAATTTAAGTGCCCATGTTTGATTAATTGGCCCTTCAAGTGTTACCCCTGCTCCTCCTCAGCTTCCATCTCCATCCATGGTTTCTCTCCCCAGTCTCATCAGATTCTTTCACACAGTGAATCCCTTTTGTCTCTTTGCTCCTTACTTGTCCATCTGCCTGTGTGCTGGATACTCCAATTCCCCACATGATTAAGTGACAGTAGTATCAGAATACTTAGGTCTTCTTTCCATTCCAATGGCTTTTTGTGCTTAGGCTTAGAGCATTTATTACAGACTTCCTCCCTCTAATCCTTGTCACACTGAAGGAACATTTGCAGGAGGTACATGATGTCCAGTCAGTGCTGGAAATTGGAGAGGATCAGTCATGATCAATGAGAGTAGGTTTTTCTGTGATTGTTCATTGACAAACTTGTGGAAGTGTTTTACATTAAAAAAAAGAAATAATTTTCTCAAGCTTGGTCACATCTGGATAGATCTGCAGGGAAAGGGCAGAAGTTGCATCCCCCACTCTAAAACATGACAAATTGCAAGTCCCATGAATGAGGCTGTTTTTAAGATGAACAGAATGTTTTTGTTAATGACTTTCCTGTTGTCAGAAATGGCTGGAAAGTTTTGTCTAAGTATTCCAAAAACATATAAGAGAATTTAGAGATGTGTTGTGAGAAGTTTACCCCAGCTCTTTATTGTTCAGAAAACTTGCAAAAATAGAAGAGGATTTATATGAAAGTATTTTTAAACTGTTTCTGTTAACGTCTCTTCTTTGATAGTGATATGCTGACAAAAACTTTGCTGTGGACTTAGCTGTGGTACCAGTAAAGAACTTGTGTCAGAATAGGACAGCTCAAGGCTGTACTCTGAATTTTGACCTCCCTGTGGATGTGCCCACCTGTGAACTGTGTTCCAATTCCAGCTGCAGGCAGTGGAGATCTGGCCAGTATTGACAGTGGAGCCTGAAAATGGTAACCCACTGTTTGGCCAACTGAATTGCCATGAAGTAAACACCATAAAATGATTAAGCCTTATTAAATATAATGAAGTTTGGATGTCCTTACAAGGCCTTGTGTCATTTGGAAGCACAGTGTGACTGTATGAGCAGTAAATTCTCCTTTTACTTTAAATGCCTTTATAAATGTATTTATGATATAACCTATAGAATGCTTGTGTTGCTTCTCAGTATATGATATAGGAGTTCAGGAGCTGTGCTGGATTTGATAGAAAGTTGACTTCATCCCAGTATGTTCTGCAATGACCAGTAACAGATGCCTAGAGATGATCATTAAACAGCAAGCATGTAGCAATGTTTCCCTCAATTATTTTTTTTCTCAAGCCTCCAACAATTTGTGGCTCAGCCCATGCTCTGCCAACACAAAGAAATGTCTACACACACTTCTTAAGACCTTCTGAGCATGAATCAAATGGAACTGGCACAATAGTCTGTTTTCTGAGCCTGCCAAAAAGCAGCCTCAAACCAAAGCTGATGATTTTTGTTCTTGCCTTGTTTGTCCTGGAGTTGCTGATGCTGAGGCCTAATAACCACAGTTTAAATTACATTAAACATTATTGACCTTCTTGTTGTTGACAGTCTAACTAAACAACAGGCTTGTGTGTGCTCTTCTGCCATGGTGGATATTAGATGGGAATTAAGGGTTGATAGCTGTGGAAAAGCTTAGTCTCACTCAAAACATTTACATTACCCAAACTCTTGCAGAAAGCAAGGAGGTGATTAAAAAACCCCCCTTTTTCTTCATGAAAGTGTGAAAAAAGCAGCAAAGGCAGAGCCTGTGAGGGAAGTCATATCCATGCAGTTCTGCTAGCTTATGTAATGATGAGTAAAACACAGCTCTGAGGCACCCAAACCCTTCCATGGAGCTTCTGAATAAACAGGGTTTAGGAACATTTCAGGTTATATGAGGAAGAATTTGTGTGTAATAAAGTTTGTATGTTTTCTCCTACCTATTTCAGGTTTTAAATAAAAAGTGGTATCTTACTTAGCAAACTTGATTCTTGCGAGTTTTTAACCTATTCACCATTATTACAAAAAACACCCCTCCAAAACTTGAGTGCTTTTTTCCCTCTGAATTCTTAAATGCCTTAACATCAACATAATTAATTTAATATACTTTTTTAATGGAAGTGAAAAAGAGGCAGCTGGTAGGAATGAGAAACAAAGTAGTGACTTGTAGAGAGCCTGAAATTTCCACAGTTAAAGGACTTCTGCTTTCTGCCTTGATTGCAGGCGTTGAGTCACTGTGTTAAGGTTTGAGGAAGAAGAGTAACTGATCTCTGATTGACTTGCTTGTTATAAATTGAAGTAATTTCCAAATCTGTGACATGAGTCATATAAAATTAAAAAGCTAGAAGGTAATTTCCAGTACTCCTGGAAAGGTGTTCTGTTTAGTACTTCTAATCAGTAGTTCATTTGAAAGCCATTAATTGTTTTTATGTTGCCATCTTACTGCATTGTGCTCTTTAGTGCTTTATGGTACTTAAACCAGTGTAGTTGACATGAGAGGTGCTAATGGTCATTAGTGTCTGCAAGCAATATAAAGCTCTTTCTAGATGATGGAGTAACCAATGAAGATTATCAGAACCACCAGGGAACATACTTCATTAATGACTGTTTATGTAAAAATTTCTTACTGCTCTCATTAATGACAGGTTTTTAGGGTCCCATTCTCTTCAGTCACAGGTTTGTATGACAGCATTTCCCTATGGCTAACCTGTTTGAAATTTGCTCTTACAGGTAATGAATTAAATTGTTTAATCAAGGACAGATGGCTTGTGTGTATTTTTGGTACACTGTCATAAAATTAAAAGTTCTTACTGTTCTCATAGGTTGTGTCACCTGATCTTTTTTAAAGAAAAAGTTCATCATCAGTGGAGAACTTGTCATTTTGCTTAAGAACATTTTAGAGTTCACAGTACTAACATTTAGGTTTAGGACACTTAACCAACTTGCCATGTTCTTACTCAAAGACTCTATTTTAGCCTTTCTTTAATATTTGTCTTCTAAGGGTTGTTACTTGTCTGGTTGCTGAGACTGTAGTCTATGCTATAAAGTAATTCTAAGGGCAATAAAATAATGATAAAACATGACCTCTGATTAGTTCTTGGTACTATCTGGATAAACTTTTACATTGCCTTACAGGCATCTTTTTATAATTTGAACGGGATTTTAGAGTACTCTAAAGTATGGAGCAGCAGGAAGGTTAACAAAAAGCTGCTGCTCTTGTCACCATTTTCCACTTTGGCCATCTGTTTCCAGTAAAGCCAGTAGGATTTGTGACATCAGCTGAACTGAACAAGGCAGAATTAAGGTTTTTGTTCAGCTGGTTTTGGTGCAGTTACAGTTGTAGCAAAGAGATTTTTGAGTTTTTGTCTTCCTGGAAATCTTCTGTGTGGTTTCTGCCACTCTTAATTCATGCAGGATGTTCTCCCATATAGCTAGAATACAGAGAATGTGATTGATCAGGTTTTGTTTTCTCTTGGTTCACTTATTTCTCTTCCACTCTATTTGTACAACAATGTAATATTTGAGCCAGTGGGATTAGTAAATAAAGGGATTTTTAAAATCAAATTTTAAAGATGGCGTAGCTTTTGCTTTTAAAAATCAGTTCCTATTCTGTCTGAAAAAGCAGATGTAAAAAACAAAAAAGTCAAAATTGCCAAGTTGAAGGAGGAGTGGATAGTTTTAAATTATGGAAATCACAGTAGTAAGAAATAACACAAGTAGGGATGGACTCAGAGCTTTCTTGCAATGGACAAGTGCACAAGGAACTTGCTGAAGGGAACAGTTGGTAACCAGTGAAGGACTTCCTGAGTAGGAAAATAGTCTGCTGGCTCTGCTTTAGTTTATTTCCTAGAGTGTACTATGAATAAGTAATAAACTATCTCTCCAGCTTTCTGACACCTTGTAAAGTTGGGGTTTTTTTCCTGTAGAATAGGAATGTAAAAATATTTGATCCATAAACAAAACAGTGTTTGTCTTGCCTTGACAGATGACCATTTTCTAGTACCTGCCCTTCGAATGCAGCTTCCACCCCCTTCCCATAACACCTTATTTTGTGTTGATACTAATGAAACTGGAGACTCAGCCTGTCCCTGGCTCTGCTGCTGTCCTCATATGGGCATGCATCTCATGGGCAACATGATTTATTGCTGCATTCCATCTCCTGCTGTCATGATGCCATATTTTAGCAGTAGTAAAGTAGTATTCGTTACTGATTTTATTTAGCAGAGCTTTTAATATTTTTGTTTAATTTAATACATTTCTGCTGTTCTTTTGGGGTCATAGCATGGGGCCTGGCTTCAGAGGAGTGTTGGCTTCTAGTGCTGGAAAAGTAACTCTTCTCACCAACATCTGCTGCCAAAAAAATCCCTTTGGGCATTAGTTTCTTCAGACTGCTTTATCTCTCTTACAAATTCAGCAAATGTTGATATTCTGTGCTTTTTTATTTGCTTCAGATGATACATACCACATTGTTTTCAAAGTGTGTTTCACTTATCTGCCAAATGCTTTTCATTGCCAGTGCAGTTTAGCAGATGGGTTTGAAGGGTTCAATTACATGTAACTTGGGTTTCCATTTTTCTTCCAGCATCTTTATGTGGTTCCTTAAACCAACATCAACATTTTTAAGGTTTTTTTAGTAATCCTGTAGTTTCCTAGTTTTCCATAATCTCTTCATTTATTCATAGAGCATTTGGGAAAAGTTGAATTCTGATTTTGTAGTTGCTACATACTGTGGTTGATTGGTGGTTTTGAAAAACAGATGTGGTATTTAAAAATGCCATTTATATTGCTATTTTATTCCATTATTCCTAGCTTTTAATAAATGTTGGATTATTTAAGTGCTTACAGCTCTATCATAATTTTCTTTTCCTGATTAAATAGCTAATAAGGGTCAATGATGTGATCCAGCAAAGTCTTGTTGAATACTTTTTTGAGGGATACCTTTTGGACCTTAGCTCCTCCCAAGTTTCCCTTTCTATTTTTTTTCTGTACTGAGTAAAATCTTAAAGTGTGGCCTGTAAGAGTTGTGTCTTAGCTAAACCTGTTCCATCTCCATAGGTTTTCAGAACATCAAGGACACAATAGGACAGTGGTTGTGTGTGATTTAGAGTGGAGCTGCAGTTCTTGAAGTTGGAGGCTTTGGGCTGTATTTTCATGGTTTTACATCTAAGTTCATGATTTACCTTATGCAGCATCCTCAGCAAGTGCTCACTGAAGGTATCATTTCATAAAAGCAGTTCCTTGCAGGACTTTGGTTTTGTTGGCAGTCCATAAATGTAATTACCATTGCTGCTGCCTTGCTCTCCTTCAGAAGTTCCACATTATTATTTGCTTTTCTTGTTCCCTCTCCTCTCCTCTGCATTTCAGCTGGTAGAGTAACAGGATGCACCTTACCTGTACTGTCAGGAGGTGTTAGACATGGGTAGAGGTGAGATGTCCTGCAGATCACAGGACAGACTAAGCCTTGTAGCCCACAAACTTGGCAGTAGTTCTCCCTTTAATTTCTTTGCCAGAGCATTTTCTCTCTTTACACTGCAGTTCTGTTTAGCATACACTAATATTTTTTTCTGTCTCTTGTCCATGAGTTGTGGTGCTGGCAGATATTTTTCTGAAGATCATTCATTTCATCTGGTTTTAAAGAATATGAAGGTAGCTGTTGACACAGGCAGCTTTGTGATTTGTATTTTCATATGGGCTGGTTTGGATATCTGTGGACTTGTAGTAGCACTATTTCATGCCTAATTTCATGCCAGGCTTTGAAACAGAGAAGAATTATGGTAATAAATATTGTCTGTATTCTAAGAATTAAGCAGATGCAGTACATAACTTTTCTTTGATTTGGTTTATGTTCATATTTGGATGTTACTTGACACTTCAGCTAGTAATCAAACATACCAGTGTTAGTGTTGTATTTTTATTGTGAAAAATGAAAGTCCCTGAGCTCAGTTGTTGCTGTATATTATGCATGCCTTCCTGTGAGCTGCTGACCTGTTTTTTCTTAAGTTTACTCAAAGTCTTACGGTGCTGTGCCTTAAAAAGTATTGTTGCCTTGGTGAAAAAGTGCAAAAGGATGTTACAGTGCTTCAGGGACTGTAATGAATCCGAGAAAGAAAAAAGACTGATTAACTGAATCAGAAAGGTGTGGGTGATTTTTTACAAGCAGACTGATAGACTCTGCTCTCTCTTGACTGGAGAACTGGAGGATCATTGCGTAGTTCTTTCTGAGAAATTATTTCTCTGGTGTCTAATAATAATCGTGCTTATTTATGACTTCTCAAAGTTTGGTGGTGATATTTATGTAGTCTTGAAAGGCAAGATGAGAAGAAAGTGCAAGGTTATGTAATGCATTATCGTCCCAGAGAGAATTGTATAATGCCAGTAAGATTTTTGGGAGAACATCATACTTGAGTTCCATTTGCATTTCTGATTACAGTGTCTGTGGTTTTGCATTACAGCTTACAGAGCCATGTGGTTTTTAGTCATAACCTATTGACAGCATGGTGTCATCTGCCTTTATTTTCAGAATAAGTCTCCAAGCCCCATTACTGAAGGCATAGCTCAAGTTAGATAACATAAGAATGAAAATGCTTTACTGTGACAAGAAGAATCTTAATTCTTCTTGTCAGAGTAAAGTGTTTAGAGCACACTGTGTTTGGGAGTGCCACTGAAAGAAAACACTACCCACTAGTTTCCTTCTCAGTATTCACTACCTCCTACTGGCCAAGGTGTTCATCTGCTCAATGAAGTGAGGGAACAGATCTGGCTAAAAAATTACAAGAAAAAGGGAATGAAAATGCTTTACTGTGACGAGAAGAATCTTAATTGTCAGAGTGTGTTTAGAGCACACTGTGTTTGGGAGTGCCACTGAAAGAAAACACTACCCACTAGTTTCCTTCTCAGTATTCACTACCTCCTACTGGCCAAGGTGCTCATCTGCTCAGTGAAGTGAGGGAACAGATCTGGCTAAAAAATTACAAGAAAAAGGAATATTTAAATGATTACTTGTGTTTGTTTTTCAGCGATGTGCATTTTGTAAGCACCTTGGAGCCACTATCAAATGCTGTGAAGAGAAATGTACCCAGATGTACCATTACCCCTGTGCTGCTGGAGCAGGCACATTTCAGGATTTCAGTAACTTGTCCCTCCTTTGTCCAGACCACATTGATCAGGCTCCTGAAAGATGTGAGTACACAGTGATCAAATGACACAATTAGTACCAGGTTTTATGAAAACTGCACTGTCATATCATCAGCTTAAGAATGCATTTGTTTACGTGCACTGTCACAGTTCACATACCCAAGAATTCATGTGTGTTCATGGATAGAAAAGATGTGAGTTAATACTCTTCTGTCTTTAAAGACCAGCAGTCCTGCACAGCAAAGTGTTTTTATTTTAATGACAGAACAAGGAAGAGGTTTACTGGTAAAGCTTGTCTTCTGTTGGGTTTTAGTTCAAATTGATGGACTTGCCTTGTCCTAACTCAAGTTAGAGCAACCTTCTTGCAAACACTTCAGTTAAATAATAGATCTAGGTCTGTTTATTTTGTACTTGTTCCACAGAGGAGTTGGTTCCGAAGCTCTCAGCTTTGTCTCGAGGAGAATAAAACTGTTTCTTTTGTAAGACTTCATTAAGGTTTAAAATGAATTTACTTTTGTTATGAGAAGATTGGTTGAGAAAACTGAATTGAAATAGTAGCTATTAAAGACATTAATTAAATTGGAATTTCATAAGAATGGTCAAGTTTTGTATGTGTAAGAACTGCTAAGTAATTTTTTTGGTTTATTGAATTGCTCATAAATTTGAACAAAATAATAATTGAAAAAATACTTCTTTTTAGCAAAGGAAGAAGCAAATTGTGCAGTGTGCGACAGCCCTGGAGACCTCTTAGATCAACTCTTTTGTACTACCTGTGGCCAGCACTACCATGGGATGTGCCTGGACATTCAAGTCACACCTTTAAAAAGAGCAGGTTGGCAGTGTCCTGATTGCAAAGTCTGCCAGAACTGCAAGTAAGTGAGACTTACAGGACATGGAGGAGGATGGTGTGAGATTTATGTGCTGTGGCTTTGAAATGCATATTTCATTAAATGTTTGGGGTATTTTTCCAAAAAGTGTAGATTATTTGCCCATCTTTTCTGTTATTATGCTATGTTAAGTAGCTGAGCAAACACTGGTATTGGAAGCTTTGTTCTAAAAGAGCTGAGCTGAAAGTCCTGTGTGTTTTACCCCTAGAGTTACCATTATCTTGGCAGGTTTTGGAAAGCAACAAAACATTCTGATTTTTTCCTCCTTTTATATAGAGGAGGATTTTTCTCTAATTTACCAAATACATAATTTTACTCTAGTGTCTTCACAGTCTAAGAACCTGTGCTTTTACTCAGCTGACAGTTCAGTTGTGCCTGTACCTACACTCTGGGCAGGTCTCCTGCATTGGGCCCTCTCATTTAATGTCTTTCAGAGGCAGATAAAGAGTCATTAATGAAAACAAAACTGTGGCTTGGTTGAGCAAAGAAGCAAAGTGACATGAGTGGCCCTGATTGAGTAGTAGCACCAGACAGAGACAATGAAACTTAGTTGCTGTGGCACTGTAAGGGTTCTCTTAGAAAACTCTGACTGCTTGTGGGCTCGTTCTCTTATAACTTAAGCTGATGGGCACTGCAGGGTTCTTTCGCTTGCTTGGATTTTTTAAAGGACTTACTGAAAAAGAAATGAGTTTTGTTCAGCTCTAGTCTGATCAGTTGGGACAGTATGAAGGAAAAAAAACCACTCTACTACTGCCTCATGTGTCTGATCAGTCAGTGCTGTCCTGTTTTCCAAGCAGAATACTTGGTATTTGCTAGCATTCACTCAACTCACTTCAAAAGAAGGGTGTTCCCTGATCACATACAGCAGATAGCAAATCTCCGGAATGAAGCTAGAATACAGAAGCATGTTTTAAAAAGTATCCCTGAAAATATTTTACTGGGTGATTACAGCATCTGCTAACAAATCTCCTCTTTAGTGGAAAAGCAGAGAAAATCAGGTATGTTCACACCCAGTCCATGGAACCACATGAGTTATGTCCTTGGGTCTGAGGGAACTCTGGTGGATGAAGTGACTAAGCCACCATCCATCATATTTGAGAAGTTTTGGCAGTCTGGTGAAGTTCCCACTGACTGGAAAAGGAGAAACCTAGACCTCATTTTTACAAGGGGAGATAAGGAAGATCTGGGGAACCACAGATCAGTCTCCATCAGTCTCGCCTGGCTGCCTACCAAGGTCCTGGAGCAGATCCTCTTGGAAACTGTGCTGAGACACATGGGACATAAGGAGGTGATGGTCACAGACTTCACTGAGGGCAAACAGTGCCTGAAAAATTCGGTGGCTGCTGTGATGGGGTTACAGAGTTTGTGGAGGAAGAGCAACTGATGTCACCCACCTGGACTTGTGCAAAGTGTTCAGCACTGTCCAACACAGTATCCTTACCTTTAAACTGGAGAGAAATGCATTTGACAGATGGAGCACGCAGTGGATTCGAGAGCTGGGGTCAAGGACTGAAGTGGAGACCAGTGATGAGTGTTGTTCTTCAGGGGTCAGAATTGGAGCTGGTGCTGTTATAAACATCTTTGTTATGATGTGGGCAGTGGGATCAAGGGCACTCTCAGCAAGTTTGCCAGCGACACCAAGCTGTGTCGGGCAGTTGATGCTTCAAAGAAGGGACCCCATCCAGAGGGACCTGGGCAGGCTGGAGAGGTGGAGCTGTGTGACCCTCATGAACTTCAACACAGCCAAGTGCAACGTTCTGCGCCTGGATTTGGGCAGTCTCAGGCACGAGTACAGGCTGGACAGAGGGGCACTCAGAATGGGTTGCCCAGAGAAACTGAGGATGCCTCACCCTGGAAGTGTTCAAGGCCAGGCTGGATGGGCTTTGAGCAACTTGGTCTAGTTGGGGGTGTCATTGCCCATGGAACTGGATGGTCTTTAAGGTCCCTTCCAACCCAAATCATTCTTTGATTCTATAATTTCTTCCTGTGGTACGGCAGTTCTTCACTATTATTGGAAGAACAGCATTTTAAGCATATCTTAATGCAAAGAGAGGGCTTTTTAAAACACCAGATCTCCCAGGTAATGAGGTAGTATCTAGCATGTATAATGCCAAATACTGCAAGGCTTTATCTAGGCAAATCTTGTTGCATGTTTACTTACTGCATTAATTTATTTAAACGAAGGCAGAACACAATGCCTTTAGATATTACCAAACTATTTGTCTTGTTCTCAGCAAATTTATTTTATCACTGGAATCTGTGGTGGAGCTCTGTAATACATCATTGTAGAAAAATTGAAATCTCTTCCTTTAATGTTTGTTTTGCTCTTGCAGTCATATTGTCTGACATTGTAGGAGCTCTGATAGTCAGACTTGATGGCTCCTTTTTTCCTTTGGAAAAACTACAGTCAGAGTATGATTGGATGTTCTCCTCAGAAAGAAATAAAATGTATATTGCAGATTTTGAACTGATTTCAATACAGAAAGGCCATCAAATATATCTACACATGTGTAAGTGAAAGTGGGCCAATATCTGGTATTCAGAATGGTTGCTCAGGCTCAGCTCTTGATGAATAATTATAGTGGAATGCAGTGGTATTTAAAAATAAATTTGAAGGCATTGTCTCTGGAGGTATTTGTAAGTAGTGTTTGCATATTTTTATGTGCACACCTGTGTCTTCCTGTTTAGACTTTTCTTGAAACAGATATTTTGTTGCTGCTTATTGAAGTAATTTTTGATGACTTGTTACTTTCCTTAGACACTCTGGGGAAGACAACAAGATGCTGGTGTGTGATACATGCGACAAAGGCTACCACACTTTCTGTCTACAGCCAGTTATGGATGCTGTACCAACAAATGGTTGGAAATGTAAAGTAAGTGGAAAAGTTTCAGAGTAACTCTGGTCATTTATAAGAGCCCAAACTTTGTTATCCACACTATGCTGTTCCAGGTGTATTGTGGGTTGCTGTTGCTGTGTAATGTAATTTGTAATTTTTGAAGGAATCCCACTTGGATGTAAATCCTCTGGCTCTGCAGCTGCTCTGAGGGGGGAGCTGTCAGTGCTGTGGCTGAAGCAGCCTATATAGGACAGTAAATCAGCCTCCATAGGGAAAAGAGAAGTGGAGGATCCAGGTGCAGTGGATAACCTGCAGTTAATAACAGCTGCTCTTGTGATACAATGGGAACAAAACTGTAAACTCAAAGCTATAGTAGTATATGTAATCTATACTTGAAGTCTCTTTATATTCAACTCCTTGCTTAACAAAACAGTTCTGCAGCTTGTGGGTTCCTTTGCATTTGAGGAAGGCAGAATAAATTTGTTGTTTTATAAGTAACTTTGTAAGAAATTGCAGTGGGAAGTCCTTGTATATGAGATGTATGTAATGTTACATCAGTTTGGGGCAGTCATAAGATAAATGAGAGCAGCAATAAAAAAGTTTTATCTCATAAGAAATACTACTTTCAAGTCAGGTCTAGTGTCAGGTAACTTCTTGCTATTGTGCAGGTTATTCATGCTCTGCTATCAGATCTTGGATAACTTTTTACATTATCAAGGACAGAAGCTATTAAATTTAATTCAAAACAGGAAAATGTCAGTTAATGGCAGTTCTATCACATTGTGAAATATCATAATTAACTACTAAATTCTTGTGATCTCTAGAACTGTAGAGTATGTGCTGAGTGTGGCACACGAACAAGTTGTCAGTGGCACCATAATTGTTTGGTATGTGACAGTTGTTACCAACAGCAAGACAACTTATCTTGTCCTTTCTGTGAAAAACTGTGCCTCCAAGACTTCCAGAAAGATATGTTGCATTGTCACATGTGCAAAAGGTAAGTATCCAGCTTTTGTTAATTTGTACTAGAATGCATGAAGCTTATGATGAGCTGTGTGACACTGCTGGGTTTCTGGGAAGGATGTACAGTACCACAGGATCTTGGGCAGCTCCTTGATCCTTCATCCCTAAATACAATGAACAATAGCAGGCAGCTTTATTTTAATCTTAGCAAATAATTATTAATTGGCAGTTACTTAAAGATATCTGGCAGTTACTTGCTGCAAGCTGCTGCTGCCTATTGAATTTAACTTATTTTGTGAGGAAGCAGAATGAAAAAGTCATTATCCTAAAGTTTAAAGACTCTTGTTTGCAGTGATCTGGGTTGTTGGATTTTTTTTTTATTTTATTTTCAAGTTAATATTTTGTGTTTATTTTTTGTCTTTTACTATTTCAGTAATTTAAAAACCCCTAAAAATACAGTGTTTGGAACATTTTAAGAACATAAACTATGTTTTGTATGCAGTAATATTGTATCTCACTGTGCAATATCATGATGATGCTCTACATCTTGTGGAGTCTGATTGGCTTTAGGGATAATTTAGGTGTTCATGTTTGTTTGTTCACTGTTTGACATGCTGACATATCATGCTTTTTCCCCTGAAGTTCTCCATAATCAAGCATTTGTTGAAAATCTCTGTTTCCCCATAGGAATGGGAAATAGTGTTATTTTTTAATGGATTTTTACTATGATGCTTTATATTTTCCTTACTAAAATCACAGTCACAATAAATTAAATCACAATAAATTAATCTCCCCAGATGGATTCACATAGATTGTGACAGATCTCCAGGTAGTGAATTGGAGTCTCAATTGAAAGACTACATCTGCACTCTTTGTAGACAAGGAGAAGGGGATCAGACTCAGTCATGTGATGTAATGAACACTTCTGAACTCATTCCTGAACCTGACAGTATAACAGGTAATCAAACTTAAAACTTCATAGTTGCAAAATGTAATACCTGTAGTCTCACCAAGTCTTTTGTGAACCAGCCACTCAAATTCTGCTCTGTGAGCAATCATCCCTTTGTTTAACAGCAGCTGCTCAGGCAGTCCATGGGTGGCTTCTCTTTCTGGCTTCAGGATCCTGGGTATAAACATGAAACATGGGCTAGTGAGCACCATAATTGTGGCTCTCAACCTTCCAGCTCCAGCCTCTCAGGCTGTAGCCGTAAACTTCACTGATTTATTTTGGATGTGGTACAGTTCATAAATGTATTCATTTGACAATCTGGCTGTTTCACTCATTTGTGCCTGGTAGATATTTTTGGAGACGTTCAGTTCTCCTGTTTCTCTCTAGTTGCTGGTCAGTCTCATAGTGCTTGTTCTCCTCACTTGATCCAGGAAGGACAGAGCAGTGGGAGCTGGACTGTGTTCAAGGGACAGGTGTTTATTTAACTAGACAGCTTTTAATAGGTGTCCTTTTTCAAAGCAGTGTATGATCAGTCATCTTATTTCTGAGACATTCTTAACTAAGTGGTAAGTGGAAAGTTGTATAGAAGTGTAAAGTATATTTTAAAAAATAAGTCAGTAACAGTAAGGAAGCACAGGGAAGGACTTGGATCTGCTTGATCTGAGCACAGTGGGTCATCCACAGAGCTGTGTTATAAACTCAAAACCAACAGTAAGGAAGTACAGGGAGGACTTGGATCTGCTTGATCTGAGCCCAGTGGGTCATCCACAGAGCTGTGTTATAAACTCAAAACTTAATGCTTTTGTGTATTTCACACCACTTGTGTGCTCTGTTTGGCAGCACCTACACTCATCCAGGCTGAATTTCCCTGGAGAAGCACAGCTGTGGTTAAATTCAGAATCAAGGTAAAATGTAACAGATTAACTGCCCAGCCACTGCCATGTGAAATTTTTGGGCTTTCAGCAGTGCTTGTGCACTGATCTTATGTTATCCATAAGTATCTGTGGTTTTGAAAGCCTGGTAAATTTTGGCAGGAAAGGGGAAGTGTTAGGCTACAGCAGAACTCTAATGTTTGTGTTCAAAGTGATGTTTTGTATAAACAAGTCATCCCTTTGATGTTAGCCTGTACATTACCTTTTGTGAGCAGTAAAGACATGATGAAGAAGGTGCTCCTGGAGGAAGGGCAATGACAGGAGGGAAATGTCTGTAAATGGGTTCACTCTGTCAGTGAACACAGCCACCAGTGTCCACTTCAGCCCTTGCAGGTCATTTCCCTTCTGAAAGCTTAGGAGAGGCTGTGGACTCCCAGGCAGCATTCTTAGAGCATTTTGAAGATGCCCAAAACAAAACATACACTGTCACAGCTCCCAGTCTCCTACAAAAACCCTTTTGAGTAAATAGCAGGTTAATCTGGAAGGCTGAAGTTTTAAGCAATGCTTCTGTTAGGATTTTTAGCTAGTAGAAACATTGACAAGCATGCTCTTGTCCCCAGGGATGGGGACAAGATGACAGGACTGTCATCTCACCTGCTAGGAGTAATCTGGAGCTGTTACATCAGTAGAGTCATGCAGGGTTTTATACCCAGGAGAACACTTCTGTACTTTAAAATGAGATTTACAGCCAATCTAAATGATCATTTCCTTGAAGTTAAAATACCGCTTTAAAGTTGGCAGAGTCTGAGAGCAGCTTTTAGGGTGCTAAAAGTAGTATCACCTAATAGTTGTGGGCTTTCTGAACTTAAGAAAGACTTTCTTGATGCAGGAAGCTGTGTTTGTTTCCCTGGGTTTTTTTGTGCTAACATCCATGGAGGATCAGTTCTCTTCAAGTTAATGCTTGCTGTATACTTTGTTTTCCATACTTCATCTAGTGCATTTTAATGAATTTCCTTAACTGAAAGAGCTTTTACACAAGGGGAAGAAAAAAGTATTTCCTCTTTCTGTGCTCTGTAATGATCCTGTCAGCCAAAAAACCTCTCAGTTGTGCCTTTTCCATGCAAAGATAAAGATATCTTAGTTCTAAAGTGGCAAAATTCAGTTTTCACGTTGTTGAACACATGAGGTGAAAATCAGTGTTGCCAGTGCTGATGGTAGATGGAACTTCATATCTATGCCATAATCTACTGTAGTATTTATACACAAATTTGCAGACTTCATGCTGTCAGTTCTGTTGAATTTTATAGACCTGGAATTTGAGAAAATTCTTTCTTGTATTGCTCAGGCTGTGCAGAAGTTTGTAACTCTGTGCATATTTTCAGTATTAGGTGTATGTAATTGCCTTACAGACATCTGAAAGATTCAGTGTTAATGAGTAAAATGTTCTTAATTTTTAAGGAGTGCTGTGTAGTCTCTTTACCCTTCTCACTGACCTGACTTGTTCTAAATCCTGTCATCATTAAATATCAGTCTCTCTTTAGCCAAAAGGTCAAACAGTGGCAGCAGTTGCTGATGCCAAAGTAGTAGAATAAACACAGCAATTTTAATAACTGTTTTGCTTCTCCTTAAGCTTGTACAAATGAAATGGAAATGGAAAGTGCTGGAGAGGATATGGCGTTTCAGGAACAACCCATTACAGGTCATGGCCCTGATCAGGAATCAGCTGTTGGGTGTGAAGGTAAGAAAGAGTTTTGCACTCTGAGAAAACACCAGGTCAGAACCAGAATCTTCTTCCAGTCATTAAGGTTTGCAGTGCTTTCTAAATGCAAGAGGAAAAAACACCTGGAAAGCACTAGGAGACACATTGCCAACAGTTCCATCTGAGCTCTCAAGCAAGTGTATTAACTTTGCTTGATAAAAGAAATGTTTTATTGAAGGGGAAGAGAGCCTTCAGAATATTTGTGTTGTTTTACTTTTGTTTGTTTGTTTTACTTTTTTGTTGGGACTGGCTTTTTCCAAGCTGGAAAAATAGTTCAGTGCTTTGTATGCTGGAAGTTTATTGTAAAACCCAAAACAACAATGACTTGTTGCTATTTCAGTACTGTCACTCACAGTTTCTCTTACGTGCTTTATGATTGTAACTCCACAGGCATCCTTTGTTAAGGGTTTTCTGGGGGTTTTTTTGTTTGGTTGTTTTTGGTTTGGTTTTTTTTTTTTTTCTTTCCCTTTGTAAGTAAAAGATAATCTTTGACAGGGTTGCAGCAGCTGATCATTTCTGTTTTGGAAGAAACTGCATCTTACCAAATGCTCCAGGGAGGAGCAGCTAAAGAAGGGTCAAATTCTCTAGGTGTGTTAGTGACCAGTATCAAGGGTCAAGAACTTGTCAGTATGTCCCATTCAGTCCCATTCAGATGTTAGAGAATGGCTGCTGTAAGGGGAGACAAGAAACTTGTATTTAAGGACAAAGTAAAAAAACCCCAGCTTTTCAGATTAGCTGTGATCACTCAGTTGTGCATCGCAGTGGTAAAGGGCCATAATTTAAACTGTGAAGAAATATTCAGAATAAAACATGCTGTCTATGAACTTAGTGGCTGAGGAAGTTGTAGCAGTGTGAGTTTAAGAAGAGTGCAAGTGTAATAGAAATAAATGACATGTAAGAGAATCAGGGCCCATCAAAGGAAGGTGTGAGAAGCCAAATTCAGAGCAAAGAATGTGGTTCTTTATAGAGTGGAACAAAAATTCTGGAACTCCTTGATGAAGAAAGTTATGGATGAAAGGTTCTTGATTTGGTTCAAGGGAGGGCTAGATAAATATTTTTGAAAGAAATTAATATTAGATTAATAACTTAAATTAAACCAGAAGCAGCCATTTTCATTTCAGTTGATTTCCTAAAGTCTGAAAGAGTTTTAGGAGGAAAATGGTTTTTTATTTGTACTTGTCCTGTTCTTAGCTTTTTGTAAGTGTTGGGACAGTAGCTTAAAATACATTAATTTGTGATAGCATGCATCTTCAATACACAGAATATAAAAAAAAAATTACTTTTGGCTGCCTACCTGGAAATGTGTGTTCAGTTCCTCAAAAATTAATCTTGGGTCTATTTTCTTTTAATTTACTCTGCTGTGTTTTTAGGGAAGAAAAATTATGAACTAAAAATATAGACTACTGTAAAAATAGGTACAAAGAAAGATGTGAGTGAAGTATATTTTAAGCTACATATTAAATTCACTGAAGTAAAGTGATATGTGTTGGCCTGCATGATGTGTACTGATACTTGTTGATCAGAACACCAGAAGTTTTTTTCTTTTTCACAGTGAGCCTTTAATATGGTTGTACTTAATTACAGGCATATCACCAGGAGAAAAGACCACACAACTGGAAGCAGAAGTCTCTGTTGAAATCAATTCAGCTGAAATGGAAATGTCTCCTAAAAAGACACCAGCATCTGGTGACAGTCAGAGTGAGAAATTGATGGAAGTGGTGGAAGGTGTTCAAGCTGTAGCACAGCAGGAGTTGGACAAACCAGCTGAAGAGACACAGCTGCCTCAGGGTGGTGTGGAGGTATCAGAAGTGTCCACAGCAGACTCTCGGTCTCTGTCCTCAGTACCTGAGACCATGACTGTGACACCAGAAATTCTGGAGACTGAAAGAAAAGGAGATGTTTCTGTCCCCGTAGAACAACAACTGGAAATAATAAAAGTGCAGAAAGATGTACAAAAGGAAGAAACCCATGAGAAATCAGAAGCACCAGCTCTTCTAGAAGTAGAAACTACTGCTTCAAATGGAGGTGTTGCAAATAGTTCACCAGTCAGAGACAAACCCATAAAACCACCAGCTGAGACATGCCCCTCGCTTCCCCCATCACTTAATGTAAACAAGACAAACGTGTCTTCCTCACCAGATGTTTCTCTAGACTTGCATTCTGCACGAGATGTGCAGCACAGTCAGCCCCCAGTGCTGCCTCCAGCTGCTGGGAGTGCTCTCCCAACCACCTACATATCAGTCACTCCAAAAATCGGCATGGGCAAACCGGCCATCACCAAACGCAAGTTTTCCCCTGGGAGACCCAGATCCAGACAGGTAAGAACATGCACTGTTCCATTATGTGTTTATTAAACTGCAGTACAACTCATCAAATTCACCTGTTTTCTTATAAAATGCATTGATTCTTCTGAGTGTGTAGTTTATTTCTTCAAGGAATTAATGTTCTGGTAAATAATGAAAAAGTCAGCTGTCATAAAGCTTCTCTGGTGAGAATTGAAGTTTCTTTTGGCTCATGGTTAAAGCAGACTAGAAGGAAATTTGTTGTGTTTTTCATCTGCTACAAATGCAGATAGACATGATGCTGTGCTGTTTCACTTACCTTTTAATGTTTTTCATATATGCATTTATTTTGGCTGGTACTTTCAAAGTGTGTTAAAGCTTCTTAAACTGGCCTTATAGAAGAATCTTCTACAACTCTTTGTCTGTTACTCTGCCAGATATTTTCTTGATCGACATTTCTAATGGTGTGGTAGATAATTCTGTGGTTTTGTTACATTAGGAAATACCATGCAAGAACTGTCTTGTACAAATCGTTGTGGTTTGACTTAGGATTAAATTTGATAAGTGAAAAGAATCCTCAAGGCTGTCACTTTCTGCAATGTCCTTCTCTCTATTCATGTTGTATTCCAGGGAAAATGGTTTATCAATCCAGGGTATTAATTTCTTGTTGATGAAATTCTATACAAAAAGTGTGTCAGTGTGACAAGTTAGTGTTTCACCTTCTCATCACAATATATTTCTGGTCTTTGGGACATCCAGGTTGATGATTTCATGCTTTTGTGGACTTAGTGTTAACAAAGCTTTTTTAATATACTGCACAGTTCTTTGAGTTTTTACATGTCATCTAAGGGTTCAAAATTTTTGCTTCCTAAGGTATGAGAGAGTGTTCTGGAAAGTTTTTCTGCGTTCACTGAGCTTAGGAGGTCTGTGTTTGTTGTGCTGCAGTTAGGTTTTCCTGGGTCACTGTACAGTCAAGTGTATATATCATATTTGCAGAAATATGTTAATGCTTTAAACAAATTTCTCTTCAGAACTCTCAAGTTCCTGCTCTGGGCTTTTGATGAAGGACTGAAAGCTGTTGAATGATGTTCTGTAGACTATGAAAAAAAGAGATTTTTAAATGTCCAGTTACAGGCAAGTGGGGTTTTTTTGAGCAAGATGTAATTGGACAAATCCACAATGTGGAAGGCATGTATTTAAATCACTTTGGATTGCAGACAGAAATAAGTTTAGGTTTATTTTATGGGAGTTTTAAATTATTCTTTCTGCTGAAAACATTCAGTTTTTAAAGAGTATGTGTTTTTCCAAATGGAGAGCTGTGCATAGGAGCAGAAGCAGAATCAGAGAATGGGTCAGATTGGAAGGGATCACAATGGGCCATCTGGTCCAAGCTCCCTGCTCAGGCAGGGTCATCCAAGAGCACATGGCACAGGATTGCATCCAGCCACTTTGGTTTCCTGTTACATGGGGATTCTGTGGGATAGTGTTGGAAGAACACTGTGTTAAATGGTGTTGCATTTATTCTGTGTATCTGAATTGAACAGAATTGGAATAGTTATTTTTGCTGTGGCACTGTGTACTGGAAAGCATAAGATTAAATCAGTAAATGGAAGGTATTCCAAATTGTGGCTCTGAAATAGTGGTAGGTGAAGAGTTGAGAGCATTCCGTAGAATAATTTTGAATAAAAAACAATAAACTTCTGCTGGTTTTGTAAATTCCATAAATATTATTTTAGTATTATTCCAGAGTGTGTTCCTTGAGAAATGCCTTGGTCAGAGGTATTTAATTTTCATTATGAAGATGTTGGTGATCACTTTTCCACAATACACTGAGTTGGTATTTTCAGAGGTTGTTTTAAATGAGATGTAAGAAGGCAGAGCACTGTGATGGGTTTGGATGTGTGCTGTCTTGGATGGGATGGCTTTTTTGCTGTCTTCACTTACATGGTATCATTAAGTGTGTTATTGTAAAAGGTAGATGTTGGAAAAGGAGAGAAAAAGAGTCTTTTTCAAGGATCAGTTGTTGTTACGGTTTTTATGCTTGGTGCTTGGTTGGTTTTTTGTAGTGTGTTTTTTTTTTTTTGTAATGAGGAGAGCTGTATTTTCAAGTGATTAAAGTTTGTTCACAACCCTAAAATTACATTAAATATTAAATTGCAAATCCAGCTTTGTGCATTTGCAATTGCAGTAGGATTCATAAAGCGTTAAGCAGCTAAACACAGTCAGTGGTAATTTAGTGAGATCTCCTGACCCTTGCTGACACTGGGTTTCCTTTTGTTATAATTTACTTGCAGCTGTGTTGTTCAATTTTGAGGACTCAAGAATATGATGGAGAATTAGAACTTCCTGTTTCTGTCACAGTACATAATTATTGCTGGGGTTCTGATGTAAATGAACTGAATAGAACTTTCTCTTCAGTGTTGTGTGGTAATAGGCATTAATTAAAAGCCAAAAATATAATTAATGCATCTCTTTGATGTAATTCATTTGTTCGTGGTATTGTGGAAATGTGTGTTTTTAATTAAGTTTATCTGACCAAGAATTCAAATTTTTCTGATCTACAATAAAACTCGGGTTGAATTTCCAATTTAATTCTTAACAATATGGTTCATGAATCATATACAAATCATTTTGTTTTGCAAGACTGAATATTTCATATTCAGATTTAATGTTCTTTTACCTTTTTAATCTTTTGAATATATTTAATCACTAGAAAAGTAATCTTCCTAAAAGGAGAATAATTTTGTACCTCCAAACTAAGAGGTGGTAATTTTAGTTGTTAAGTATTTTCAGCATGTTTAAGATCTTGAATTGTGACACTGTGAGCATTTTGCCTCCTTATAGATTGATGTAAAGATTGCTTCTTTGATAAATAGATTTTCTTTGTGTTGCTATACAGATTTTGTGTTGCCACTTTATAAGAACAGTTACCTACCATGCTTTATGAATTTTAGAAGTAATGAGGAAACTAATTAAAATTCAATGAAACTTTGCATTTTACCTGCTAAAACTGACACACTTTTATATTAAAAGTAGGGCTGGAATAGTTAAGGCAAATGTCTTTTGCCACAGACCTGCTGATGTAGTTGCCTATCAGTGTATCAAATTTCCTTTTTCCCCCCCATTTCTGACATGATGTCCCTGTTGTGTCAGGAATGTTCTGTCCTTGTGCCCTGAGTGTGAACAGGGACTTGTCCATCTCCAGGTCTGAAGGTGGGAAGGTTTCTGCCCAGCACTGTTCCCCTGTTAGAGGGTGATGAACCTCTTGATCTTCTGACCTGTCTGCATGATGACCACCAATCTGCAGTCAAGGAGAAAACTGGGATAGCAAAATCTTCCAATCCAGGGTGTTGCTTCCAGCACACTGAGTGGAACCCTCCTGTCAGGAGCTGTTCTTCTGTTGTGGGTTTTTTAAACCCCTTGGCAGAGGGGAGGCTTTGGTGGCCACCCCAAGCACACAGGTGCTCTGGGCACTAAGCAGTTTGTAGGTTGTGTGTCCAGTTACCACCTCGTGTGGGCAGAATTGTCAAATTGTTATTTTTTTAAAGTGTTACGTTGTCCATGTTCCTTTTTCCATGCAGGCAGAGCTAAACTCCCAGAAAGCAGATCTATGTTGAATACTACGGTGTCCACCCTGTGGGTTGTACCAGTTGTTGGTGTTTTTACCTTGAGACTTTTATCCATAATTAGGCTTTTACGTCACTGACAAGCTTTCTGTTTTGGGTGCCAGATCACTTGAGAGATGGCCCTGTGTTCAGTAAGTGCACCTGTTAGCAAGACACCTCTTTACAGTTCAAGATGAATGTATGTTTTGATGGAGTTGTTGATTCCAAAGAAACTCATTTCCCACACGTTCTTCATGGAGAAATTGCATTTCAGAAAAGGAAAAAAAAAAAACCAATACATTTTGCAGAGACATCTCATTTTCCTTGCTGCTTATTACTATTATTGTATATTCCAGTATTCAAAGGTGTAAATGTGTTTGGGCTTGCCCTTGTGAGCAGTTGTGAATAGTTGGGATTGTTTGTATGCATGAGGTTATTCCATATCAGCCCTGGGATTATGCTGCTCAGTGGCATTTTGGGGAAGGTAAACCCACACTTTTCATCAGTTCCATTCTCATCCTGGTATTCAATATTTTTTACTCTCAAAAAATTAGAATTAGGAAAATATACTGTCCTTTATTAATCTAATGTGTAAATTGACAGTGAAGTTATTTATGGTGTCTGTCTCCTGCAGTCTTTCTTCTGTGCTTGAGAAAGTCTTCCACAGATTTTACTTTCTATGAGGAGCCTCAGCATTTTTTCCCTTGGCTGTCTTAACGTTTTCTTCTCATTTTTCTTTATTTCTACTGACAGTCATACAATATCTCACCATGATGAGACTACATAAATAGGGATAATAATTAACTAAAAAGAGCTTGTAGGTACACCATATGGATTATATTATTACATGTACATAATAACATGTTCAAATGTGATACCACAGCATAACATGAAAACACTGGGGTGAAAAAAAAAAACAGTGGTAGGGTTTTATAATGTTTTATTTGTTGCAGACTTGCAGGAATGAGCTGCTTTGTTGATTACCATGGCTATGTTCCTTTTTTGTCTAGTGGTTTATTCATATCCCTTTTGTTTGCTGTGCTTCTCAGACTAGTTGTTGCTGTGAGTGGGGGTAGTTTAGCTTCAAAAGTCAACTGAGGCCATCAGTTCTTTCAAAATGTGATTTGGAATATAAAAGGAGATGTTACCACCTCCAACTACTGTCTTCTTCACTGATGCAATAAAATGTAATTTGTTGTTGTTTTGATTGCTTGTTTTACATTTGTATTAATCTTTGTTTATAAAACTCATTTTGTTGTGCTTAACCGTCAGCTGGAAGTAAATACTGATTTTAGGGCTTCTTTCAGTGAGAACCTAAAAATTTCCCACTTTCTACTCACTCAGTGAACTAATTGACTACTTAAGTTAATGTAGAAATGCCTATGCCTGCATGTGCTTTGCTTTTCAGATTTTTTTTTGTTGCTTGCTTTTTGCTTTTTTGCTTTTTTTTTATGTTGCAAAGTTTTATACATCTATTTTCTCACCTACCGTGTCCTAGGGGGCTTGGAGTACCAATAATACAGTGAGCCCACCTTCCTGGTCCCCAGACATTTCAGAAGGTCGGGACATTTTTAAATCCAGACAGCTTCCTGGCAGTGCCATTTGGAGCATCAAAGTGGTAAATAACTTGAATTTATTTTCATGTATCCATTGCTATCTTTCTGCTGTAGAGATTAGTGATGAAATTCTGTCTCTCACACCTTAATTAATCTTCCATTCTGTTACTCTTCAAGATCTCTAAAAATTACTGAAGCTCTGGAGGGTTCAGGTTAAAAGGTGTGAGCTCTCCAGAGCATACACTATGATGGCATTGCCTTGATTTTCAGTGGCAAAGAATACTTTGTATTACCCAAATTTTGTGTGTGTTGAGTACATCACTTCTTGTGGTTGGCTTTACGTGGCTGTCAAAATGAATTACCTGAGAAGGAAAATGTCTTTAAGACTGGCAGTCAGGTAAGCCAGGCATGGAAAGGAGCAGAGATCTGAAGGATGGCTTGAATTTGTTGCTGTGGAGAAATCTTGCAGAATGGATTCAAAGTGACATTGTTTTTAGCTGATGGGGGAATAAATAACAACTTTCCTACCTGATTAGATGGGCCAAAATTGTATCCACAGTGACATTTACTATTAAAAACACCTGAAGTAACTTAAGTAGAATTATTTGGTTTAAGTGAAGGCAAAAAAAAGCGAAATTATGAAACTGACAAATAACTGTAGCTTCCCAATGATTTAAGTTCATCTCACTCTAACTCTCATGCTAGTTTTATTTTGATTTGACATCAGCTTAGCTTTTGCTGCTTTAAGCATTAATTTTCAGCTTAATATTCAGCATTAACATTGATACAAGTATGTGCTTATTCCTGTTACTAGTTGTGTGAAAATAACAATACTGACACCTGTTCTGAAACAGAAAATAAGAAACTTGTCAGAAGAGTTTCCATGTTAAAAAGTTGATGAGTGTATGTCCTATGTGTGCAAATGTATTAGCTCCATGGATATCTAAGGACATTTTTTGTTTCACCTCAGCCTCCAGCAGCATCCTTCCTTTCACTCCTCAAATATCATTGTGTTACATTAACTTGGTGTGTGAGTCAATTTAATTTCTTTTTTCTTTATTAGATGGATGTTAATAAAATTTTAATATTGGGATCCTTCAATTCTCCCTTTAGTTATGACCATAAAGTTCAATATCTTCTTTAAGACAGGAGTTAGAATATTTGAGAAATACTGTAGGGAATTTTGAGCCCAGAGTGCTTCTTTCCATTCAAGGAACTCCTGTCTCCATCAGTAAAGACCCTTCATGTTTCTTGGTGTCACAGTCCCCATGGAGCTTTGTTGCTTCCATCAATGTTGTTTTACAAAGCAAATGTTTTGCCTTGGTATTAAAAGTATTTTGCAGCACACGTTTGGATACCCTATACTCTGTACTCCATACTTGGGCTGTATTGGGAGCTGAGATTATTGACAAATATGAAATGCAATAAATAATCTCAGTGCTTATTTTGTTGTAGGAAAGGTGCTTATTTGTACATGCTATAATTATCTGTTACACAGATTAGAGGCTTTGAGACACATTGTGAAGATATCTGATATATCAGCCAGAATTTGTGGACGTGAATATGTTCTTTTTCTCTCTGGAAATGATTAGGGAGGATTAGGAATCCTCTTGTGCTTAGTTCATTTTGAAATTTAAAAAAACCCCAAAACCAACCAAACAAAAAAACCCTAAATTTCAAACTTAAATCACTGTATGAATAACAGGTAATTATTGGTAAAAACATACTTACTCTCCCAAGGATAATTATAGTTGAACACACTGAATACTCCAAAGCACAACACTGTAACTCTGCCACTGCATCTTAAATAAAGAAGGGAGAAGAGAAGCTGTCTGTAAATCAAGTGAAGCTTGTGTAAGAAAAGCTTGACATTAGGAGAATGTTGATCTGAGTGTAATTGATAGAATTAATATAAAAAACTCTCTCTGTATATGCTGAATTAAGAGAGTTTCATGGAGCCAGCTCCCACTTTGCTTTGTGAGCAGGACTCAATCCTAATAAATTCCAGGTTTCACTTGATTATTCATAGTGTAAGAAAAAAATCTATGATTACCAGTAATCAAGTGTCCAGACCCTCTGTAAAAGTCCCATGACTGTCTGGGCTGACTGTTCAAAGAGAAAAGAAAAATGAATCATAGAATAATAGACGTATTTTGGCAACTTTGCACATGAGGTGGGGGGAACTGGTGGGGGAAATCCATATTTGCAGTTACTCCTGAGCAGAATATAAACATTCCTGGTTTTGGCTGCTTTCTCACTGAAGATAAAGGTGATCATATTATGCCATGTAAGTAATTAAAGGTATTTCACACAGATTTATGCGGAGATTTAATGATCATGCCCTGGTGTGCTTGTACTCACCAGAAATCACAGGGTGTTTTTTATTTATGTTTTTCCCTAGATGAACTGAACAAGTTTTGAATCCCATGTAACAAAAGAACTTGAGAGGTTGCATTTACATTGTTACTTCCATTGAATAGGGCCGAGGATCAGGATTCCCGGGGAAGCGGAGACCCCGTGGAGCCGGTCTGTCAGGAAGAGGTGGCAGAGGAAGATCCAAACTGAAGAATGGAGTCGGGGCTGTGGTCATTCCAGGGGTAAGGCCATCTTTTTTACAGTCATACTGCAGTCTGTTAGTATAACAGTTTTACTCAGCTGTAATTCTTGTATTAAAATACTGCATAAAAAACCAACGAGCTCTACAGAGCTGGGATGTTTGATGGAGCCTGGCTGTTACTGCTTGTGATGAAGAACTGGAACACTACAGCTCAGTGGGCCTGAGGCAATTCTGTGCTGCTCTTGCCATTTAAAGACACAACAGTTGGGAGTCTTAAAGTAGACTCTTTCCATTTCCTGGGTAAAGGCAGCACTGACTGGAGCAACCCAGAAGGAGAGAGCAGGCTTTGTGCATGAGGATGTAACAGCAGCCATAGGAGACCAGAGCAAAGGTTCTTCTGGACTGAGTGGTGGTGCAGGAGTGCAGAACAGAAGAGGAGGAGACATTTCTGCAGTTTGTGGCTCGGGGACTTGCTGAACGGGAGGATGTGTCTTTGTCTTGGGCAGCCTGTGTTGGAGCTTTCTTTCATAAACCTGCCCATTCACTTCAAAAAAACTTTAGGGAAACCACGACTGTTTAACCTTTTTCAGTTCAGCTCCTCAGTTTCTGTTTTAAGTGGCTGCCTCCTGGATTAGCTGCCTGCCCCTCAGTACCCTTATAGAAGAGACAGTGAAAAGCTGGTTTCTGTTCACTTCCTCCATCCATGCCACTCAGTTTCTATAGACCTCCATCATTTCTCCTCTTTTTCCTTCCACTCTTGACTTGCAAGTATGGAGGATGCCAGTATTTTGAGTTGTTCCTTGTAGGAAGCTACTCCATATTTCTGATCATCAATACCAGTTCTTTTGTCATGTTAATTTCCTTACTTTGTGGACATCCATCTGCCATTTTATAGCCCAGCACTCAGCTTTATGAAGTTCTTGTGCAGTTCTTCACACTTGTCTTTTGGATTTTATTACTCTTGAATATCCCAGTCCTGTTGGCAAGCTCTGTCACCTTGCTTCTCACTTGATTTTTCAGATTGCACATGAGTGTGTTGAGCACCACCACCTGTTAGCAGGCAGGCCCTGTCAGATTTTGACTAGTGCTATTCTCCCACATACAAAACTGATAATTTAGTCCCTTCTTTATTTTGTCTTTGTCAGTATAGGGACCATTCCTCTTCAGTTTAACTTTTTTTAAGTAGCTTTGGTGAAGGACTTTGCCAAAAGAGTTTGGTGGTGAAGTAAGTGGCATCAATCAGATTTCCCTGTCCCCAGAATTGCTGACTCTTTCAGAGAGCCCTTACAGATCATTTTTTACCATAACTAAAGCTTCCTTGACTCTTTAATGAATTAATAGATCAGTGATTCTCAGTTCTTTGTTGTGATCAGATGTCTACTATTCTGTACACAGCTTCTGTCTAGAAACCCTTGGAAAAATAAGGATTATATTTGCTGTATCTTATTCTTCAGGAGCACTGAAGTGATTGTAAGCAAGTGATTTGTCACTGAAGTTGATAGTTAAGCTACTTAATACTTGAAGTATTTTTAAAACTCTAAAATCCTGTGTAGTACTAGTCTGCTCCTCATAAGAAGAGGGTTTTGGTATGAAAAACTTGGAAATCTGGACTATAAAACAGTTCTGGTCCACTGTGGGCTTATTCTGTTTGAACGTTCCTTTTAAACTTTGATTACCAACAAGCACTGCGTATTTTGAGAGACATCCTGTTCCTTGTGTTCAGAGAGGGACTTGCTCATTTTTGTCTTTATGAAGTAATTCCTGAGACTCCTTTAGAGTTGTGTTTTTGTCTTCTTACATGTAATCTGTTTGAGTTTGTCACACTTTCTGCTGCCTGTGTAATAATATCTTGGAATATTTGGGTGTTTGTGATTTGAAAAAGGAACAATCATCTCTGTCACTTTTCCCTTTTAAAGCATTGGATGGTCAAGATTCATAAGCAAATTGGTAATTTTAAACATAAAGGATTAATTCCATTTAGGCTAGTTACAGCACCTTAATCAATTGGAGGAATTCACATCATTATTTTGGTGTTACAGAGCACAAATCTGTACTTCAAGAGAAGCTGGGGTTTATAGATCAAACTCCTAAAAGTTTTTGTAATTGATCAGAGGAGAGTGATGTAGGTAAGTTGCTATAAATACAAAATGGACATCACTCTCCACCATTTCCTACAGAAATTTGATCCTTTGAGTCATCACATCGAAGGGAGTCCAGAGTTCCAGAGATGTGGCTGCCTTGTGGTAGAGTAGATGAAGTTAGCAATGCCAAGAGATCAGCCTTTTGCCAGATAAATGTTTTAAATGGGAGTATTTTCAATCAATTTGCACAAAATAATTCTTACTCAGCATGGGATCAGTGGACAGCCACACAGATGTGGAAGTACCTTGGTATATCTTGGGAATGGAGAAGAAGGTGACTACATGGTCAGTGCTTGGGTTCAGCCAACACCAACATTGCAGCCATTCAGTCCTTCAAATTCTGCTCTTTTGCATTTGGAAGTACCTTGGTATATATATCTTGGGAATGGAGAAGAAGGTGACTACAGGTTGACCCATGGTCAGTGCTTGGGTTCAGCCAACACCAACATTGCAGCCATTCAGTCCTTCAAATTCTGCTCTTTTGCATATGCAATTACAAGAACTTTGTGAAATCTGTGGAAAAGTAGGTAAGGGAACTGCTGTCCCTGAAGGTATCAAGGTGTTTCAGGTGCTCTGGAGTTAACTGGTTAGTTACAGCTGCAGTGCTCTCAAATATTTGGTGATCAAATCACATAAAGAATATATTCCATTTTTAGCTGTTTCTTAGTAAATGGTGTTTCAGCAGCTGTGTATCAGAGGGATTCCTCTAGCAGATACTGTGGTGTTTACATTTGTCCCTAGAGTTACATTTGGATTTGTAAAATATTTAAATTATTATTTAAACAAAATTTATCTGTGTAGGACTTACACTGTATTTAAAATAATCCACATATATAGAATTGGAACAGCTGGTGAAATAAAGTTACATTTCTCTGGCATGCTTTTAATCTTTTTTATGGAGCTGTGTGCTCTTATATTCCTGGTTCAGATATAATAGTTTGGCCTATTGGTTTAAATTCATGGACAGCAAATTCTGTTTTTTAAGATTCACATGAAAGTCAGAACACAGTTGAAATGCTTCATTTGTGTTTCTCTTCCTGAGAATCTGTATATGAATATGCTGAATTAATAAAGGGCAGATCAGAATAAAAATCACTTTGAAAAAGCAAAATGACTGTCTACAGTAAGAGCTGATGGATTGAGATCAAAATAGCTGTTTCAAGTTCAGTGCAAGTTTTTATGGTAGAGAAGCCTCATAAACTGCTTGCAGCAAGTAACTTTAGAGCTCTTGCTTATTCCTCTAACATACTTGGAACATTAGCTAAACCTAATTTTAGGCAATATGGGACAAACTAAATTTCTGCAATTGCTTTTTGAATTAATATTCAAAAGTCTGTCACTGCAATTAACTTTTTGATAAAAAGAACTTCAGTGTTTACATGCAGGGAACAGAGCAGACTGGGCACAGTATGACAATTTCTGCTTAGTGATTTTTTTTAATTCGAGTATGTCTTTGCTTCCATTTCCATTTGGAAGTGGAATGGGATAATATGTGAAGGTGAAAAAAGGAGAGGAAGAGAATATGTGTGTAAAGCTATAATACTGATCATGAGAAAATATCAATTAATGCAGTAATTTCTGATGGAGATAGCTTTTTATGAAAGTTGAAACGGCATGAATAAATGTTTGCAAAACTCTTATTTAGAGAATGTTTTATTTTGTCTCTTGTCTTAGAAAATGTGATGTGCTTGTTATTTATATTTTGTGGTTTTTTAATAGGTCACAACCATGGATATTTCATCTAATAAAGATGAGGAAGAAAACTCGATGCATAATACAGTTGTCCTCTTCTCTAACAGTGACAAGTTCACTCTCCATCAGGTCAGGATAATAGTTACGATTTTTCATTTTGTTTCCCTGCTCTAATTGGAAAAAAACTGAATGAATATCCTTGTTAGGAGTTAAATTATCCAGCAAGGTAGTTGGATTTTAGTTGCATGCTTTCAGAATGTAGCATCTGGCACGTGTTGAGAGTGCTCTTGTGTCATTGCAGGACATGTGTGTGGTTTGTGGGAGCTTTGGCCAAGGTGCTGAGGGCCGCTTGCTGGCCTGTTCCCAGTGTGGGCAGTGTTACCATCCATACTGTGTCAGTATTAAGGTGAGTGCTATTGTTCCACACAAAAACTACTTGATTGCACTGTTTTCATATTGTACTTTAATAGCACCATGCTGCCTTCAGTTTTGTGGTAATTAGGAGAGTCATTAACTTGTTAGATATTCATCAGCTAATGTGACCATTATTTGTATGTGACTTATGAAAGACTTTAATTAAATGTCATTTTATAGTATGCATAGCCTCAAGAGAAATTAACCTTTTTGTAATTTCACAACCATAAATAGCACTGATTATCCAGCAGTTGGTTAAAATAACAGTTTGAGATACAAGTTTCAAACCTAAATACAAGCAGAATTAAAAACAAAGAAAAAATTACACTGCATCTTCATTTACTTGGGGCATAAGGTTTAGTTGATTCAATTTGCCTGTTGGCTGTCAGAATTGACAGCAGTTGGAGTGGTTAATTAATACATTTTACATTCATTAGTCTAGGAGAGAATGTGTGAAAATTAAATTTGAATGCTGTGAAATGACCTAGCAAGCACAAAATAAGCTATTTACTGCAGTATATACACTGTACACTTTTCATTGGTTGTGATGTAAGTATATCTGTGTAAAAGTGGGATTTTTGTTAAACATGTCAAAAAACTTTATTTTGCACATACTTTACAAAATGCCATATGCGTATTTCATGCAATTATAATTTGACTTTTTGTGTATATGCTACTCCTGCATTATATATTAATTGCTTCAGATTACTAAAACTCCAGCACTGATCACATCATAACATGAGAGGATCAGGTTTGTGACCTCTTGAGGAACCAGGATGTGCACAAATCCCTGGGACCTGACAGGATGCATCCCAGAGTCCTGAGGGAATTGGCTGATGCAGCTGCCACGCCGCTTTCCATGAGTTTTGAAAAGTCCTGGCAGTCAGGTGAAGTCCCAGGTGACTTAAAAAGGGAAACACTGCATCTGTTTTTTAAAAGATTAGAAAGGAGGACAGTTTCTTTCTGTTTAATCCATTCCTGTTCACTGAAGCTTCAGAAAGTCTTAATTGCTAAAGAGCTCCTTGAGATGTGGGTGGTGTGCCCAGAAGAGCATCCTGAGCTCCACAAGCCAGACCTTAATTTATACATTGATCACACTTCACTGAGCCATTTTCAACTGATTCTCACCTTGCATTTTTCAGATTACTAAAGTGGTACTTAGCAAAGGTTGGAGGTGCCTGGAGTGCACAGTGTGTGAAGCCTGTGGGAAAGCCACAGATCCAGGGAGACTCCTCCTGTGTGATGACTGCGACATCAGCTACCACACCTACTGCCTGGACCCACCCCTGCAGACCGTGCCAAAGGGAGGCTGGAAGTGCAAATGGTGTGTTTGGGGCTGGGGTCAGAGGTGCTGACTGCTGGCCTCTTCTGCTGCTCTCTGTCACTTGGTATTTCTAATGTCAGCTGAATTGTAACGAGGTTTTAGTTGTGTCTAGGTCAGGTGTATTAAACAAAGTCAACAAAATGCTTTTGAGTTGTTTTATTCCGTGGTCAGTGTATAAAGGAAACTCTCACCTCCTCTTAAAACTGCTTCTTCATACCAAAAACCACATAAGCAGAGACAGACAGAATTTCTCTTTTGAAACTCATAGTGAAAAAAAATCCAATTTGTATTCATTGTAATCATTCCAGTGTTCAGTTGGAAAATTGAATGGGTGCTCCACCCTGGTGTTCTTGACATAAAACCCTGTAAAAACAATTTGTTTTACTTGGGTAAAACACAAACAGACCAGACCTCTCACATGGTTAAGTCTCCAGATCTCAAAGTGAATGGCAGCTGGAAGCAGGAACTTCTTTGACCTGTTGAGCTGTTACAAGAACCCATCTGCCTGCTTTTGCAGTTTCTAGGGAATTATTAATTAAGAACTTTCTTTTAAAAGTACAAAAAATGTTGTTAAACATTTGTGGTTAAACATGTTGTTAACTTAAAACTTAATTACTCACCTCTTTTTAAGTGGAAGAGATTTAAAGCCACAAAATCATCTTCCTATGAACTGACAGTAATAAATCTTTTTGTCTCTTCTGTAGGTGTGTTTGGTGCAGACACTGTGGAGCAACTTCTCCAGGTTTAAGATGTGAATGGCAAAATAATTACACACAGTGTGCTCCCTGTGCAAGTTTGTCTACCTGCCCCATCTGCTACCGCACGTACAGGGATGAGGAGCTCATAATTCAGTGCAGACAGTGTGATCGGTAAGGAGTTCTGATATTTCACATGCTTTTCCTCTTCAAGTCTTGTTTTAATTTTTTTCCCCCTAATGTTGAAGTGTAGAGGTGAAGAAATGGTTATGTGGTAAAGAACAGTGGATTACTGAGTCTCAGAAGTCTCTTAGTAGTTCATTCTTGGTTGTACCACAGACTTAACTGTCTGACTCTGGGTAAATTAATTAATCACTCTGTGCCTCTTCCCCCCTGCCCTGTAAAAATAAAACTAATTTACCTCACAAGACTATTGTTGTGAGGCTGAATCTAGATTACATTGTATAAAGTAATTAAAATTATTGCAATATAGGGAGAAAATTATCATACAAAAACATACTTGGGAGATTGTTTTATAGAGAGTTCCTTCCTGTGGAGGGAAATAGTTGATCTGCTGCTCCATATACAGGATGTAACACACACCACTGTAGGGGATGCTGTATATGGAAAATTGATTCTGTGGTTTCTCCCTAAAAGAATACAAACTGAACAACTATTCCCCATATACTTGGACCATAGACTGATACTTGGGTCTCCTAAAACACCACCTATTTCCTTTAAATTGTATTTTTTCCCCCACTTAATTTCTAGATGGATGCATGCAATCTGTCAGAACTTAAGCACAGAGGAGGAAGTGGAAAACATAGCTGATATGGGTTTTGACTGTACCATTTGTAGGCCATACATTCCACCAACAAACGGTAAGAAGACAATCGAAACCAATGGCAGGATTGCACACTGCAATAAATAGGTTTGGGAATGTGTTCTGTGCTCTGATGGAGGTTTGGCTCGTGGTAGAAGTAACATTTTTTTTCCCTCATGTTTGTTTTAAGGGCTCTTGTGGAAGTGTCTTAGCCTCTTTTGCACTCTCAAGTGATTTAGGCCAGAGGAAACCTCATGGGAATTCTAGGTAGAGGTATTGAAGATAGGGAGAAACTGCTAAGAGCATTTGGTAGTGAAGGGGTCAAAGGCATCTCACTTTGTCAAGTGGAAGGAAAAAAGCCCACTTCTCTAAAATTACATCTACAGAAGAATCAGAAAATTATTTCTAAGCAGAAAAGTTTGTGTATTTTGATGCTTTGGCTGAGGCAGCAGTAGCTGTAACAACAGTCTGTGTGAGCATTTTCCCCATTCTCCTTCATATTTTCCTAATGCCTTTTCCTCAGCTCTCCCAGTATTCAAGACCAGTGCTTCCCTCCCTAGCTGCAGTCTCAAAAAGAATTGGCCATACTTCTTTATTTGGGAGTTATCACTCCCTTATTAATTAAAATGTGTAATTCCTTCTGATGAACTTTGCACTTCTCTGGACTTGGATACTGACAGCCTTGCTGGTCTGTATCACAGTTCTGTGTAGCAGAGGCACTTGAGGAGCTGAGGTTGCTGCAGTTTAAGCACATTTACAGCATCTGGTTCCATGGGATGGTGCTGGTTAATGTTCCTGTGAGTGGCCTGTCAGCAGTTAGGTTGGCCTGTGACATGATTTATAGTCTTATATTTTAGTCTTGCTGCAAGGGTGATAGCCCAGGTCTGTTTTCCCTGCATGTCAGCTCAGGGAAGTTGCTGCTTCATTGGCTCCTTTAATATTGACACCTATTCCCAATTTTAGCATAAGCACATGAAAGTGTTCGTATTAGCCCTTCTCTGAGGTATCTCAAGAGAACAGTAGGAGGAAGGTACAAGAACTAAGCAAATTCAAGAAAAATTCATATCCACCAAGAAGTTGTTAGTAACATTTTCCTGATCAAGATGGAAGATGTTGTGAGGCTTGAGAGGTCTGCCAAGAAAAGTTCAATAGAGCATCTAATATCCCTTAGCACTGTGATGTTCTCATCAAGTAGTAATTGTAACTTACTGACCTGACCTTGGAGGTTTATATACTCCCTGCTGGAACACTTCCAAGGAACCCATTTTTATCACTAATAGAAAAATGACTAATGCTTCTGTATTTCTGCAAGTCACTTCATTGTAAAGATCTGCTTTCAAAAATTCAAAAGGAAAGAGGTTTTGTAAGTGGAAAAAGCAAGAAACTGGCAGATACAGCACAGACTTCTGTGTATTTTTATAATAAGCTTTGAGTATTTAAAGCAAAAAGATCCTAGTAAGAAATACTTCTTCCTTTCTCCTGGGAGCTGGCAGAGCTACCTTGTGGAGATAATTAAAGTCCATAATATGTGAGATGGAACAGCTTCACAAGAGGTGTTTCACTTCCAGGCAGAAGCTGGCCCCTGAGTTAGTCCTTCCTGCACACTTCTTTGTAGTTGTGTTGCTTAGGTTTGGATTCCAAGGAATAGGAACCAGTCCCTTGGGAGTTCCCAAGTTTTCTTTGCAGTTTTTTTTCACCTTTTTTTGTAAGACAAGTTTTTCAGCTTATTCTTTCCTGTTTTGACTCAGTATTAAAACCTCTCTAACATGTGTACATTTGCACAGTTGCATGTCTGAATATGTCCTTTGATGCATGTTGATAGAAATACCTGCATGTACTTTTATATGAAATGTTTTGGTCTTCCATGAATTCTTCTAAAACTTCTCTGGAAAATGTCTATGATTTTTTTGTTTCAAAGTGAGAGAAATTAGTGTTTGATAAACTTAGGGAAATAAATGTTAGTTAGCAATACAAAGCATCTAAAAATGTATCATATTGTGGGATTCTTACTGGGATGGTTCTTGTCCTTTCCATTTGATGTGTCATAGTTGTGTGGCAAGTACTACTACAGGGTTTTTAACTACTTTTTTTTCTAGAAGAAACAAGAGTTCCTCAGCCTAATAAAGAAACAAAACATTGCAGGTGTACCCTTGGTGAAGAGTAAATGGTTCTTGTGTGTAGGCTCTTGAGAAGGAGCTTTCAATTCTCTTTCTTCAGAAACTTTTTTAAATTTATAAGAGCTCTTCCCTGTCTCATCATACCTGGTATTCCTAAAAAGTCATCTTCTTCAGGAAACAGAAATAAAAGATAATGTTTTTCTTCTTGAACATACATAAAAATCAAAAGCCACGATGGTGTAAGATTGGCTCCAGTGTAGTGTACCAGAAACCTTCATTACTAGGTTATTGTGAAATAAACATCTCTGGTCACTGTTTTACCAGGTTCCTTCTAGTACTGTCTCAAGTTATAACAAATGTCCCCCAGCATATTGCTGTGTCCTGTAGAGAAGTTTATAAATTTTCATGACTAGATGCTAGGCAGGTGCATTAGATAGCAGCAGCTTTTCCCCTGTGCTGTAATTCCTGCACATTCAGGGGGGGTGTGTGTCTCTCTCATCCACATCAGCTCCTGGACAAGCAGTTCTTGACCATCTTCTCAGCAGTTCTGCCTTTGTGTCATTTGCCCTTGCATGTCATATGCCCCATCTGAAAATTTCATCCCTCCTCACTTACTCCCATCCTGTCTCCATCCAAACTCCAGCTCCTTCCTCCCTTGGTGCTGTTTTTACTCCTGTGCAGGGTTCAGAGGGAGCAGCTCTGCCTGGTTTTCTGTGAGCAGTTAGAACTGATCTGGGTGCAGTTTCTGAAGCTGCCTGTGCAGTTATTCCTCTTGGGGCTCAAGTAAACATGCTCATGGAGGCAGTGAGGATTTGGTGTCACCTACTCCTGTCCAGGGGTACCTGATACTGCCAGTGACACCCATTGTGGCTAGCAGTTTCTGTTGTATCATTTTCATTAAACTGATGTAAATTTTTCCTCATTCTGAAATTTAATTCTATGTGCTTTACAAGATACAAATACAATGTAATACTATGTCTTAAAAAATTAGCTTTTGATTTTTTTTTTTATTATTTGGCACATTTACTATGTCAACTCTAATGTTCTTGTGTTACTGCATTTACCAAAAAAAATCCCTGTGTCATTGACACAGTTATGCAGGCACCCAATAAAGAGTGTTCTTTTTAGTGCTGTATTTCTACATCAGCCATTCCATTTTGTCCCATTTGCTGGTTTCATTTTTTCATAGAATTGTTCTTTTCTGTAACAACCTTAAAAATGAACTCTGCTTTCTTTTCTCATCATTGTATTCTGTGCAGTTATTTGCTTTCAGTCGAGGCTACTAAATGCTGTACAGTATTCAGCACATTTAAACCCTTTTGCAGATAAGTTTAACAATTTTGGTTAAAAACCAGCTGAATGCCTCAGAAAGCACTATTTTTTCAAATATTTTTTTTTCCTTTGGATAGGCTTTCTCTAACAGTACTATCCTTTTCTGCTATCCATTTTATTGATTGTAATCCTTAATCTGCACTCTAATTAGCTCCTTTTCTGGAAGTCTGTTTGATACTGTCTTCAAACACTGTTAGTTCGTGCAGTTTTTGTGATTGGGTCTCTGAAGGCCTCACCTCTGTCACTATCAGCTTGTTTATTTGAGCCTTTCAACCTCTATTCAGTCTCCAGAGCGAAAATTGTTCAGTCTAACCTGGATGAGAAGATCTCTCTGTTGTTTGACTTTTAAATTAAGGATTTCAAATTTCTGTTCACAACTGTCTTTCTGATTTTCTTGTTTATCTTAGATTCCAATTCAGTAATTGCTACTTCATTCTTAAAACCATCTTGTAAATTTTTAGAAATTAAATGAACAGATGATGTCTTATTCCACTTTGAATAGTTCTTACAATCTGCCTCTATTCTGTTTTTTCAATTCAGTGTTTTGAGTATCTTCCTTTCTGCAGCTTGTCCTCTGTTTTTTGTTTCTTTCTGGCTTCATGTCTCTTTGAAAATGTCATTTTCAATTTATTTTCTTCCTTGTCTTTCTCTCCACTGTTGAGTTCAGTTTTTCAGTAGCTCTCATAGACTCCTTTTGTTTACTAATTGCATGAAACATTGGTTTTCTGTAGGTTATACCCTCTGAATTAGTTGTACATTACATAAAACTTTCAAAGCGCTGTAGTTTTTGAAGACAGACTTGCAATTGTTTAAATTTGTTTATATGCTAGAAAGCATCCTGTATGTTTCATACTCATTTTAAGTGTTACTTGGAAGCTTTTGTGCTTTTCCCCATCTCGTCCTGGCTCCCGTGGTGTGTTGTGAGGTGGGAACAGCAGCACACTGCCATGGTTGATGTGACACACAGAACCCCCCACGGGTTCTCTGCCTCAGGGGTCTCAGCTTGTGTGACAGGCACAAAGGAAATACTCCAGATGTTATAGTCCTAAATTCAGCACGAGTAAGATTTCTAGGCCAAAGAAAAAGGGAAAAAAGTGTGGATAAGCTTGTCTCTGTGGTAATGCTAACTGTGCCTGACTAACAGGTTTTCTGATTCTAGTTCAGTGTTTGCAAGATAGAAGCTCCTAATTTTCACTTTACTGCTCTGTCTACGTAATCTCTGTGAAGTCACTACTAATATTAAAAGTTTAGTCTACACATCATAGGTGAGTGAAACATCATTGCAGTTATGGAGTTAAAGCAAAAGGGAAGAGCATTTCTGCCCACTGCAAAAGTAGCCTTGTGTTGCAGGACATTTTCATTATTAATTTTTCAGTCACACTGTTCCACTGCTGCCCTGCAGCACACAAGGTGTAGTTTTTGAGTTTCTGCTGTTCCATTTATCAATACTCTTAACTGGAATAAGAATTGCCTTATCTAACTTCAACAGATAACTGAGTTATCTGTTCTCAATACCTCAGTCTTCTCCAAGTGCTGCATAAGGGCACAGCACAGACACAGTGAGAGCCTTGTGTGCAAAGCTCTTGGAGTGTGCTGGCCCCTCCTTGGGGAAATACTGGTCAATACTCACTTCACAAAACCCTCACAGTTATAATGATTAGGGCAGCAAAACCTGAACATCATGACTAGTGTAGAGGTTGCTTTCCCACCCAAAAGACCCAGTGTATTCATTTGCCCTTGGTCCAGTAGAAGGAGATAATTTCCCATTGAGTTCAGTGCTATTCCAGTGCCATTCTTGGCTTAAGGAAATTGGAGAACTTCAGTTTCTATCAGGCTTCTTTTGTAGTCACATCTGTGACGCTGAAAAGCACTTTATTTTAAAGGTGCAAGTAAATGATTGCCAACAGTATAAATTAGGGAGTTTAAGGAACTGCTTGAAGGAAAATTGATAGTTTCAATTTAAATCAAGTCACCATTTTTAAAAGTTGAAATTATTTTCCTTATATTTTTCAGTGCCTTCTTTGGACTGTTGTGATTCATCAGTTGGAGCTCAGATTATTTCAAAATCAAAAGAACTAGGTAAAGAATGGAAATGCTTAATATCTGATCATTTAGAATATTTTAAGGGTATATTTTTACATAAGACAAAAATTCCTTTTCCTGTGGTTTTGTAACACACAGCATTAACTATCCTTCAGTTACCACAGCATGCTTTCTATTTTTTTTTCTTCATTCTCTCTTCTTTCTTCTCTCTTGCCTGCCATACCTGCACTATAATAATTACTTTAAATTATGCTTTGATCCTACAGTCTTATCTGCTTGCCTTAATATCAGTGGTGATAACACAGTGTGGCTGAGTCAGGCATGTACACAAATGTTTACAGGCTTGAGCTGTTAGGAGGATGCAGCTTTTCTGTATTTGTCTGGTTTGTACTAGGAATTTATAATCCTGACAAGCCTACTCACAAGTCAGTCTTTACAATGATAGCATCCAGCAGCTTCTGTCATATTAGGACAGCTTCCATCAGATCAGAGGTTTTTTTCTATTTGACACCTGAGAGAAGGTTCTCCCCTCAAATATTCAATCTGAAAAAGAGTGTGAGATGTTGTTGAAGCACACTTTCAAGTTCAGTGTAAGAAGGCAGTCAAGTGGGAAGAATTTGTTCAGAACCAGCTGTGTTGTCAGATGTTACATGAAGAAATGTTTTTGGTTAAATGGAACAAATGTTATTATATTTGTCTGTTTTCAAAAGCTGTGTTACCAAATCGTGATTTAATTGGCTCCAGAGAGCTGAAGCATCATTGCAGCCTCTTCATTATTAGGCAACTCCCTGAAAGTTCCCAAGCTTCCACTTGCAGGGCCTCAGCACAGGTGGCAGGGCCATTCTGCATGGTGAATTAAAGAATATTAGAGCTTATCAGTGGACTCCGTTGTCATTTAATAGCTTGAGGAGGAAGCAGTCTTGCAGGTTTTGGGAGACTTGTGTTCTACCCACAATTTCCTTTTTGATCTTGAGCAGCTCACTTGATACAACTTGGGTTTTTGTCTGCCTGTGAAATAGGGCTGATAACTGCTCTGAGTTACCAGGAGTTCTTGGAAGTTGAAGTTTTTTTAATAAAATGAGGGTAAAGTGCTGAGGGCTGGATGGGAGCCTTGGCTGATAAAGCAACAAGGACCCAAAGTATGATTTGGCACAGTTTTCTGGGGTGCCAGTAATGCAGAAATACCCTGCAAGGCACCAGTTTCCATAATCAAATTGTTCTTTCTAATGAGTCCTTGATATAAGTTGTATATATATACATATATATATATGATATAGCAATATATATATATATATATGATATAGCAATGTAATGGATTATTGCTGGATTTGACATCAGACTCTAAATCATAAAGCTGTAATTGTAATGTGTAAAACAGTGTCTGATATCTCTGGTTTATTTATTCCAATTTCTTCACTCACGGGTCAGCTCCATACTTGTGGATTATTAACTCTTGTAAGTGCTATTCCTAAAAAAATCAAAGACTTGTAAATTAAAAGAGTTTTATATTGCTGTTATGATTCATTCAACTTTTATAGACCCACCGAAGACATACACCCAGGATGGAGTCTGCTTGACAGAATCCGGCATGTCTCAGTTACAGAGCCTCACTGTTACAGTACCCAGAAGAAAACGGACGAAACCAAAGCTTAAACTGAAGATTATAAATCAGAACAGTGTGGCTGTGCTTCAGACACCCCCAGATGCCCAGTCAGAACACTCAAGAGATGGGGAGATGGATGACAGTAGAGGTAGCAGTCTACTTTTGGCATGTCTTGTAGCTTGGAGTGTTGCAGTACCTGTGTGTATTGCAAATATCCCTGGGAGTTTTTATTACACTGATACTCCTGTGTTCTGTACAGAATGTTTTATGGAAATTTCTTGAACAGTAGTCATGGCTCATTGTCCATTTCAGGAATTTTCCTTGTTCTGTTTATGGGACATCTATCTTATAGGAATTCACCTTTCTAGGGCTGCCAGCACTGGAAATAGGAGATGACTTTTTGTCTAATTGTTGGGTTACCTTGTGGGAAACATTGCACACTTGTAGAGTACATGTGTACTCAAATTCAGTGCAAACTGTTTGAAAGTGTTGGCTGAGCAGAGCAACATCTGTATCACTGAGAGGCTGGTACTAAAATCAAGTGGGAAAGTGGAGTAGTTCTTTGCTGAGAGTATTTCTCTCTTCTGAAAGAAGTAAGGTGAGAGTCAGTGATCTGGGCTAACACTTGCATGGTGCAGCACCATTGTCCTTGCCATGGTGTGCCTCTGCATGCTGAGAAGGGTGATGGCACAGTCGGTGTTAATCCATGGCCTGGGACAGGGCTCCTTCCAGTGGCAGGTGAGAAGTCATTGCATTGGTCATGTAGGTGTCTGGAGAGGAACTGAGGCACCCCCACCTCCCCACAATTCTGTTACTGCAACACTGCCTTGTTAAGCAGATCAAATGTCATAAGAAGCTGGGTAGTTCAGCCATCAGGGAAGTTTCAGTTAACTTCTTGATAGAAGTATTGTTCCTGCTGTTTGACGAGGACATTCTTACCCTCTGTATTTGACTAGAACTATTCTTTGCTAAAAGTAGCTTCCTTTTATTTCTTTATAACCTTTTAAACAGTTTGTTTTTCTTTAATGTCTTTCAGTATTCACAGGGTTTGGTGCATCGTCCTAGCATTACATGGACTCTGAAATTTCATCTCATATTTTCATACTCTCCATCAGCTGGGTTGTTTTTTTTCATGTCTTTCAGTCTTCACAGGGTTGGTACATTGTCCTAGCATTACATGGACTCTGAAATTTCATCTCATATTTTCATACTCTCCATCAGCTGGGTTTTTGAAAGCAAAAAATGCTTTTGAATTTGGAGGCAGCCAGTCACTTGCCTTTACTCCTTCAGTGGTTAATAATCTTTACTTTTAAAAATGTGTGCCTGTTTTCTATATGACTTTTCTGACTTCTTTATCTGCTTGTTGGCTTCTATAAGTGGTAGGTCTTTTCCTGTAGATAACAGGATATATAGATGTGATAGCAGGGTATGAAAGGGAGAGCCAGAGCATCCACAACTTCAGTTTCCGTTCTGATCAATTTTGTTGCCTTTTTTAGAGATAAAGCACATTCATGTGTGTGATGGTAACAGCACAGTGAGTACATGGGAGATAGGTTGGATTTCCTTGAAGCTCTGTGTGTGTAGGGCTCTACTCTGGAGAGGGGATCAGTGTCTATGTCCAAACATCTGGAATTTTTGTATGAGCATCAGCATGAATAAAGCTGTGCCATGGCTTTAATTGGAGTAACACAGTGTAGTAATTCCAGGGGAAAAGGAAAAAACACTTATTTTGACTCTTGACATTCCAGCTGGAAGAAAGAGGCTTTATCTGAGAAAAGTGAGCTCATGGAATTTCGTTACCATCTCATCTGTAGGCTTGCATCAGGTTCAGATTTCATTGGGTCTTCTACATTTTAGAGTCCACTTGAAAGTTGAGCTTGCTTTGGGAGCTTCAGCTTGATGGCCTTTGCTATCCACTGGCTTTGTTGGATGAGGTCTTCATCAGTGGGAGAGTCTGGCCATGACCTAGCCTGTGGAAGAGTGAGGGTTACAGTTCTGCTACAGCAAAAGTGGTGTGGAAGAGTCCAGCTCTGTTTTAACAGTATTTCTCCCTCTTACAACTGCATGGGGTTCTACTCCATCTAGAATTATATACCTATATCCAGAGCAGAACAGAATTCCGGTATGTTTTCAGGGGTGAGAGCATATTTAATATTTCAGAAGGTTTATGATAAAATGAAGGTGCTAGGTCTTTTTGGGGATACCAAGAAGAATTTGTTCCCTCTCTCTTCAACACCAAAGGCTTTTTAATGTCAGTGTACTTTACATCTGTTTCTACCCTGCTTTCCCACAGAATATAAACTCTAACTTTGAGTTGCAGTCTTCATCTTCAAGGCTGAGTAATTTCTTTGGGCTGAATTTTGTATTATATAAATCAAATTCCTCTTCATAGATCAGTCTGCATTCAGTCAGTCACACAGCTTCAAGTCATGAGCCCACTACACTAGAAGTCATTACACTTTGCTTTCCAAGTGCAGGCTGCAGGTTTTGAGTGTCTTCTCAATTAAAAAAAAAAAAAGCCCTCTCGAAGAAGACTGAGGAGGACAATGAAAAAAAGGAAGTGTATCTTGGTAAATTGGGTCCATATTCCTTGATGGAATAGCTAGAGATTGCTCAGACACTTAGCACAAGCTTCCAAAGGAGGTACCAAAAACCTTTTCTGATTTACATATTCTCATTAGAGCATTTATTTGCTGGTTTTGTCTAAACATCATCTCATAGGAAATGTGTGTATAGATAGGATGGGTTTCCCAAAAATGGCCAGGGATTATGATTATCTGTCACCCTTTTGAAAAATCTGTCATTCTCAGCCAGTTTCTCATAAAACAGATGTGGAAATTTTGGAAAAAATAATTTTCTTTGGCTTTTCCATTTAAAGTTACCATTGCCTCTTTTCTGCAGAAGGTGATCTTATGGATTGTGATGGAAAATCAGATTCCAGCCCAGAAAGGGAAGCTGTGGATGATGATACCAAAGTGGCTGAAGGAGCTGATGGGATTAAAAAAAGGAAGCGAAAACCATACAGACCTGGTAGGATAAAGTAACCTAGATCATTGTGTGTCCATTGTTCATTTTTTTCTGTATCATTACAAAAAAAAATTAGAAAACATTACAAAATTCTGAAGTATTCCACTGCTTATTGTTGACTGTAGATTTTTTTTCCCTATTCTGTTAAAAGTTGCCTTTTTCTTCTTTGCCAAAACACATTTCCAAAGGTTGCTGGTCAGCAGTGCCCTTGTTCTTAGTGTGCTTGTCAATTACTTGCAGTAGTTCAGATCTGTGCCTTATTGATTCTTAACTTGATAGGAAATTGTGCTGTGTTTCTGTAATTGTTGGAGAGTTTTTATGTGTGTATATATGTGGAAATATCTGAACTTCAGACAACTTTTTGCAGTTATTTTAGGTGTTTTCTGACATACTTTAAAAGAGTAATTTACCAGGTATTTGCAGATTACTTCTGACAGGTGAATTTTAATGAATTCAGTTACTGGATGAATTCATTTATTTTCATTTCTTTGTGCAGTTGATTCTTAATTATCCTGACTGGATTAATTAACTGTATGTCTTTGGTGCACAAACAGTTGAGCTGTATCCATGTAGAATACATCCATTAGTTTTCTGCAGCCAACAGTTTCCCTGGAAAATGAAACAAATCTGTATCTGCAACATACACACCAACTGCAAAGATCAGGAACTCTGCAGTCAGTCTCTAGTGAAGGATTCAGGAGTTCCAGGCCACTATGGTGTTGATTAATTATCTTCTTATTTGGGATATGTCCTTCTCTGGTAGCATCGTTTGGAGTGCTGGGCTCTCTAGAGCTATTTACAGAGGATTTGTTGTGGTCCTTTAAGGTTCTTTAATAGGTTTCATTTGGTAGATTGACAGCTAATTCCAGCAACTCATCAGTTTGCCCCAAGAGAGAGGAAAACCAACACCTGAAAGTTGCCAGGTTTGGTGATTTGAACTTCTTGTGGATGCTCTACAAACCTGAAATTCTGATCATTTTTCATTACATGTGTACCCACTGCGACATAAAAATTCAGAAATGTCTCATAAAATTCAAAATGAAAACTCACCAGGTACCTCAGATTCATTCTAAGACATCTAGATGCAGCAGTCTCCTTGACCTGCAGAGTAATCTTGCCTCTCATTTGTACTATGAAACACAGTTTTTATTCAGTACATTGAATTTTTTACTTCCTTGCTCAGGTATTGGTGGATTTATGGTACGTCAGAGAAGTCGTACAGGGCAGGGGAAGACAAAAAGATCTCTCTCCAGGAAAGATTCTTCTGGATCTGTTTCTGAACAGTTGCCTGGCAGAGATGAAGGTAAGTGCAGGAATTTGGTGTTAAATGTTTGTTCATGCTTAATGCACTAAAAGCAATACAGCTCATCAAACGTGTATTTTTGTCATCATGGCTTTATTAATTCAACTGAAAATAACCATTCCTGCATAGCTGTCATTTCAACAGAGCCCGTGATGTACAAAGAAACTGAAACAATGAATTGCAGGAGTGAGGATAATAATAACAATAACAACAATAATTAATAATAATGATGATCATGATGATGTTATATTTAGAGCAATCCTCTTTCTGATACACCTTTCTCCAGATGTAGCCCTAGTCCAGGGCTGTCTTCTGGACCATCAGTTTTAATACTCAGCAGTGTTTCATATTCCATGACTGTGTCTAATAATTTTTTATAAATCTGTTCATGGTCTGGAAAATCCTTTATTAGAGAGTTTAGTGGTATGTTATTGTTGCATGAAGAAATAATTCCTTTTTATTTTAAGGCAGATATCTGATATCTGAGAGTTTCATAAGCTGTCCTCATGTTTAATGTTATGAAAGATTATTTTAAAAGAATCACTCACTCTAGAAATATTTTCTAGATGTGTATCATATTTCCCCATCAGTGTTGCCTCTTCCAGGGCTGAAGAATCCTTGACTTTGTTGGGTGCCTTTTCCCATGGCAGAGCCATTCTCATACCTCTGACACTGCAGTTCTCAGTAGATTGGGTGCCTAACAAGAAGTCAGATTGTATTCATGGGCCTTTTTCTCTTTATTGCTATGTGTGATTAGACTAAATTATTCCATCCATCTGGAGTTGCTCACACTTACCTAGAGGATGTTGAGGTATCATTCAGGGGAGATGTGGAATATGTTTAGTTCAGAGCCTGTTCCCTGGAAAGTCAGTAGCAGAAGGCAGCTGCTTCTAAAGGTTGGCTGATACCACCCCAGTTATAGACCCTGGCCTGAGATTTCTCCTTTCAGTTTAGATACTGGTTTTTTTTACTTTTTGTAGAGCCAGATCAGTCTCTTGCTGTAGATTTGTACAACATGGTGGGGATTGGATCTTTGCTACAGCATCGAGGTAGTATTATTAAAATCTAACATTCTAGTGTTGTCTTTGCTTGCATTTGTAGAACTACTTCATAAAGCTAATAAACATTTCTTTTATCAGTGCAGCCAGATATCCTGATTAAGTTCCCAGTCTTGGTATAGTGTTTGCTTTCTTTTCAATATTAGTGTTACAGCTGTGTTTCTGCTTTGTAAATAGTATTTCAGTGTAGCATACTGCCTTATTGCAGATTGTGCTGAAAATATTGTGTTAGATGTTTTCATTTGCATAGGGGTCTGCTCCTTTAAGTAATTTTTTTTTTAATTGGCTATTAAGCTAATTCCCCATTCTGGGTAACACTACAATGCATATTATTAAAAAGGAGTATTCTTAAACAAGTATTCTTCAGTTGGAAGTTGGAGCTTCTTTTTGTCTGCTCAGGCACAATTGCTAGTTGAGAAAAATACAAATCATAGCTTGCCAAGAGCCTGCTTCTCAGTGGCCAGTACTCATCAGCTTTACCAGGATTTTTTGCACCCTTGTCACATTCCCTCCTTTTCTCTGTGAAACCTCCCTCTCAGACAGTGCGTAGGTCAGTGTTGGTGAACCTCATTCCACTCATGGTCCTCTGGATATCCTACAGGAGATTACTGCAGTACAAAGCAGAGTGATTTTATTATCATGATAATACAGTTTCTTAAATAACTTGCCAGAGTCCTTAACTTCATGTAATTTGCTTTGGCAAGACAGAAGTAGCAGAACTTGAGAAGTTCTGCATTACCTGCAGTGTTTTTCTTGCTCTGTTGTAATAAAATACTGAATGATTGATGAGCACTGTGTGCTTTTGTGTTTATTAGAAAAAGCAGTGCCACTTTGAAATATGACAGCTGAATAAATGTGTAATTTTTCTTGAAGGGCTTCTTTATAGATTTCTTTTTCTAGGCTGTTCATTATTTATATGATAGTTCTTTCTCAGATTTAAGAAAAAAGTTTTTTTACTTCTAATTTGAGAAAAAATAGTGTATGAAATGAAAGGTGGTTAATGTGTAACTCAGTATTGATGACACGGGAGGTACTTCTTCAGTGGAATTGTCTTTTCAAATACCTGCTTGAATGGCACCTATAATTTCTGTCAAATTGGCAAATTCTTAGGTTGCCTGGGGATGCAGAAGTGTACCTGGGAGCTACAGCAGTGATGTGGCTGGTGTCACATCTGGCATTTCTGCTGCCAGAGCCTGGGTGGTCAGGGCAGTTCACAGCTGGGTGAAAGCTCCCTTTGGGATGCATCTGCAGTGATGTGCAGTGACCCACGCAGCCAGAGGTAGCCAGATGTGCTGCCACTGTCCCTTTAGAGCAAATTACTCAGTAATTAATGTACTTGTACTCTAATGTTCCTTTGTAGGTTGGACAGAGCAGCTGCCAGACACTCCAGTTGAGGAGTCTACCCCAGCCTCTGAAAGTACTGAGAAAATCAAAAAGCGTTACAGGAAAAAGAAAAACAAACTCGAAGAAACCTTTCCTGCCTATTTGCAGGTAAAGCTTGTGATCTGCTCCTTGTGTTGTAAATCCATTTAAAAGCCTACTCTTCATGTGTTCTTTCATAGTTTATTTAAACCAATAATGTTTCTTTTCTGATTCCAAAATGGTTATTTAAATGAAATGGGTTTTCTGTAAAGAGCGTTCATGAGCTTCTACAGGGAACTCTATATTATGTTAAATCTCCAGGATTCTGGAGAATCCTTCTCAATGTATTTGGATCTCTCCTTGTTCTGAGAGATAAGATGGTTTGGAAAAATCATTCTTCTGCTCTCTGAACTGCCACATGGTGTTTCCACATTCAGCCCTGTAGGATGTCTTAGCCTGATCAGGCCACTTCCTCAGCTTCTCATTCTGCTTTTTGAGGATTATAGAGTATGATTTGATAAGGAAACTTGTTTCCTACAGTTTTATGGATTAATGTGCCCTGCATCTCCCTACCACAATAATGTCTGCTCTTCCCTCCCATTGATTCCATGGTGTCCCTAACAGCTAAGAGGCAGCAGTTGTGGATAATAACCAGGACATTAATGGTGATTGAGCAACTTTCCTTCCATTAATCAGGTTACAAACTGGCTGGTTTATATATATGTATGTGTATGTATATATATATGTGTGTATCTCACTTACTTGGCTTGTTCTTCTCCTCAGCCACCTTCTTCATGATGAAGGGAACTTTTCCAAAGTTGCAACATTCATTGTCTTGTAGATGTTCACCAAACTTCATGGCATGAACTGTATTGAGATTGAAAGCAAAGAATTAACAGAGAGGCAGAACATTTTCTCTTTAAAAAAAATTGTATTTCATAAGTGGGGAAGTGACTTGGAAAGAAAATACTTAAACAACAGTCTATCTCACTTACTTGGCTTGTTCTTTTCAGCCACCTTCTTCATGGTGAAGGGAACTTTCCAAAGTTGCAACTTTCATTGTCTTGTAGATGTTCACCAGTAGATGTTCACCAAACTTCATGGCACGAACTGTATTAGGATTGAAAACAAAGAATTAACATTGAGGCAGAACATTTTCTCTTTTAAAAAAACTGTATTTCATAAGTGGGGAAGTGACTTGGAAAGAAAATACTTAAACAACATTTCCTTTGGACTAATAAGGATAAATATTTTTAATGCATGTTTTACTCCTGTAAAACATAGAATATTTCTTAGCTTCTTTGTTGGTATTACAATAATTGCTACTGAAAAATCTATATTTAGAACTGTATCCTAAATCAGGATTTGAAAGACAACATGGGAACATGTCCCAACATGTTATGTAATGAATAAAGGTTGGCAAATTACTGAGTATTCAGGCTTAGGTGAGTGATAGATGTTACATAATATTTTAAAAGTCACTTTTATAATATAAGTTAAACATCTTCAGGTGTTTTGTTACTGCAGTTAGACATGAGGATGGTTTTGTGAAATGCAGTTTATAGTGATTCTCAAAATGGAAACAAGGTTCTACATCTAGTTGTCCAGTAATGTGCCCCTTCTTCAGCTCTCCTTTTTGTGCCAGGAGAAATATTTTAAATAATAACTAAGTTGTGGTAGATAATAACATGTATTGATACACTGTCTGTGTTACATGTGTGTAAGAAGACTAATGTTTTTCTGTATAATCTTAAGGCATTAAGTTAATCCTAAAACCTTGTTAATGTAGTTTCCTCAGATAAGTTGTAGCCACTGTAGCCACTTCTCATAGCCTGGAAGAGATATTGCCATACTGGAGTGTTTGTGAGACAGAGACTGTGCTTTTATATTCTTACTAATCCTTGACTTTTAATTTTAACTTTGTCATTTACTCAAATTTTTTCAGTCAATACAGTGTTCTTCCTACGTTAAATCATTTTGTCTTCTTTGCAGGAAGCTTTTTTTGGAAAAGACTTACTGGATACCAGTAGACAGAGCAAGATGAGCCTGGATAATTTACCTGAAGAGTCACTTCCACTTTCATGTAAAACAAACTTGGCCACCAATTTCCTGGATCCTTCATCTGACCCCCTTCTTAGCTCCACCTCCACTCCAGCTCAGGCAAAACTGGGACCTCAAGGTACACAAACCTGAACTTAGAGATAACTCAGTAGTTTGATTTTATTGTGCTCACTGTGGCTTTTGCACACTTTTCTCCTTTCCTCCCACAGTTTTTCTGCTGTATTTTTCAGCATTCTATATATGAACTGTCCTTGTGAGGTTGACTAACACTGATATTTAGTGATATTCTTCTCAAGGGCTCCAGCTGTTTCACAAAGAGCAGTGGATGACACAACAATTGGCACTTAAAGCAAATCTGCAACATCTCGACTATAATATCCGTGGCTATAAAATCCATGAAAATTAGCTCTGTGTAGGGAAAAGCATACAGTTCATTATAGAATAAAACACAGACACTCTCATTAAATGATATTTTTAGTAGTTTAGTGAATACTAGTTGGATGAATATCATCCAACTATTCTTTTCTTTACTGTTTTAGATTATTTTAGGTTGCCAGTCTCCTCGGAATTTTTGTTTCACCATGTCCTTTCTGAACATGAGTGCCCTTTCCAGGTACAGTTTGTAGCCCCTAGGCAATCTTTTGCTTCTGCTATTGCAGAACCTTACTGAAGTTTCTGCTGAGAGTTTTGCAAATAGCCAGAGGGTTGTAAAGTGCTGCTGAAAGAGCAGCCTCACACAAAAGAGCAATTAAAACCTTACTGTCTACTTCAAATTGTTTTTTCTCTGCCTTGTAGTAAGAGGTGTCTTTATTTTTAGAAACTGCTACTATTTCTTTTGTATATTAATTAATTTATGGCTTGTGTTTCAGCTGATCCCCAAAGTTTTTCCATCTATAGCTGTTTGCACACACTATCACAGGTCCCACTGTCCAGAGAGTCATTTGAAGAAAGGTCACCTGTTTGTGGTTGTTACTTAGTGAAAATCTGCTGAATTAAATGCAAAAGGCTGTATTATAATCAAACATTGATTCTTGTACAGTTGAAGTTGTGAGTTATAGAGAATGCAAAAAAGTAACTTCCCTTAAGGTGAAGCTGCTGGAAATGAAGTGTTGCATGGTCTGTATTTCCTTAGTTCCAGCACTACAAAAAGATAAGCTCACTATGACTTTTTTCCACCTTGGCTTTCTTTTGAAGCCAGAGAAATTCAACTTCAGAGGTCTCTGCTGGCCTATCCAACTGCAAGCTTGAAGTCACTAAAGTGTTCATGTGCTATGGTAGTACAGGGGTTTAGAAATTCATGAAGTTGATGTTAGTTTAATGGTCAGTTTTTCCAAAGTCTGAAAGTTCTTCATAAAAAAACAGAGTTGCAAAACTTTGTAGTTGTGTCCTCTATTTGTTCAGAAATAAATAATAAAGAGGTTGGTATTAATAAATAAATCACTAGCAATGGCTTTAGTGGATAACCTTCTGTCCTTCCCATTTGCCATGTGAGACACTCAGTGGACAGTGCTTTCTGGCTATAGGAATGTTCTCAATCAATTGCCTTTCTCAATTCTCTTGCAGCTGTTCAGATTTTAGCTAGAATTGTGTCCAGCTGGAGCTGTTTGGTGTAGTTGGGGCACCAATGGCTGAAGTCACCTGCCAGTATTGATCAATTCCAGTGCAGTTGGGAACTCTTTGCCTGTGACTCTCTGGGACACAGTTATTTCCACAATAGCATCCCCCTGTGTGAGAGGTTCACTGAGCTCCCTTCTGGCTGGAGCTGCAGATGAGAACAGTGTCCCAGGGCATAATTTCCATACAGACCTGGCTGTGCAGCAGGAACAACATGAACTGTTTGTTCCCTGCACTGGGGGGCTGCAGGACTATGTTGTCACCAGCTGTGATGTTTTCCTACACTGTCACTTCCCACAAGGATTGCTGACTCCTCTGAGTTTCCTTCCTTGATTGCACAGGTCTTTTCCACAAGGAAAACGTTCTTCTCTTGGAAACTCCACTTGTATAATCCCAGGATTAAGGGTTGGATATGTTTGTACATCTTCCAGAGAGCTCTTAAGTATCTAAAGAAGATCCTGCTCTGGTTTCCAGCAGGTACCCAGCACTGCTGGGGAGGGCAGCAATGAGTTCAGGCTGCTCCTGAGCTGACGGTGCATTTCAGGAACATGTTCTGGGCTTTATTTTATTTGGGCTTTTATTTTAACACCTTGGTTAAGGGTAGCTGAACCTTTCGCTAGCCAGTATTGCAGTGGTGATAGGGATTGGCAGAGCTGGAAAGAAAAGGAGTTCAGGAGTACTTTGTTTACTGTTAATTTCTAGAAACTGTGACTGAAGTGAGCTTTAGGCTCCCAGCCCTGCTTTTTGTCTGACAGAGAGGTTGCTGGGTTTTTTTTCAGTTAGAAAACTCACCTTTCCTATGTTTTTATGACATGTGGCACTCTGTGCACTCTGTTCTGCATGGCACCAACCCTTAAATCACTTCCAAGTGCTGGAGCACAGTGCAGAGGTTCGTCACAGGTTCATGGGTGAAGTTGAAGGTGTTGATTTAGATCTGTTGCATTCTGAGGACTGTCTGCCTCTCTCTAGAGTTTCCTGACCTATGTGTCCCTGATGAAAAAGAAGCCACTTGGTGAGGTGTGTGCTGTGAAGGCCCTGGCAATGTGACCTTTCCTTTTGTTTGAAATAGCTTAAATTCAGTGTATTTTTTCTGGAAGTACTAAAAAAGTCATCTGTTCAAGTGAGGTCTCCAGAGAATGCTAAAGAAATTGTTCCTAGACAAAAGGAGAGGAGTTGCCTGAGTCTCTGCAGCTGATTCAGGTGCTGCTGGGACATTTTATGGCTAGAAATGTTACTGTGTGATTAAATGTCTTGGGATGGCTGCAGCCTTGGGAGAGGCATTTTTATGATTTTAGAACTTTATAAATAAATAAAAGCTGCATTTGAGGGATCAGGCTCACAAGATAGCATTAGAACTGTACTCTATCTTAGAGATCCAGCATTATAAGCAAATTATTTTCCTTTTTGCTTTGTCTTGGCTTTCATCTCCATTCTGAAAAGAGTCAAATTAATGAGCAGTATTGAGCTGTTTGTTTGGCAGCAGATGTCAACCAGCTATTGATTGTGATCTGAAGCAGCTGACTCAAGTGAGTCTGTTGTTTCCAAGATAATATTTAACACACATGGAATTAAAACAAGGAAAAAATAGGAGAAAAAAAAAGTAAAAACATGCTTTAGATTAGATGTCTTGTGTGAGTTTTATGGATTATAGACTCTATCCTCCTGCTGTCACCAACACTCAAGTCTTTTTATAGACTTTAAAAACTGCATTTTGAAACCAGGATGGTTTTTCCAACTTATCTGAAAGCCACTGTGGAGTCTAATTTCCTTCATTCCTTGTGGAATTCTAGTTTTTCTTCAATTTGAGGGTTAGAGACCCTCAAATTTGAAGCCTGGATTTATCCATGGCCAATTTGTAGCTACAGGTGGTAAACTTTGTATCTTTAAATGTTAGATCTTTTCAACTGAGCTCCTCCCAGCTACTTGCACAATATATTTAAATTCACACTAGAAGTTGAATTGTTAGGGCTGTGGGGAAAAGCACCATAACATAAAATACTAGAGAAGAATTAAAGGCTGCCAGTACAGCCCCAATGCTTCTTCATGGGCTTTTTTCTCCCTAATGCTTAGCTGCCTTCAAGCTGACTTGAGGAAAGTTAAAGAGGGACCAAGATCAATCCATCAGCCAGCTGAAGTCATGACATCACCTTGTGGTGCCTGGTTACAGTTTCTTACATAGTCAGGCCAAATTGCCAGAAGGAAAACAAGTATCTGAAAAAACCCAAACAAACGAAAAACCCCAAAAAAAGAACCCACCAAACACCAAGAACTAGGTTCTGCTGAGAGACTGACATTTAACTTTGTACTTTTTATCAGGTACCCCAATAACTATGCCTGCAAAGTGATGTGGTTTTGAGGCGCTATTAGACAGGTTTGCTGGTATCAGTAGGAGCTGTATTTTGTTTGTACATTTAAATGGACTGGTCTGCACTGGCTCATTAATCCACTCTGTTGTGTGGCAAATATAAAACCTGATTTAATTAGATTGGTTTCATCTTGTCTGCATTACAGAGGGTAAAAGTGAAGAACAAAAGTAGTAAAGTGAAAAAAACAATTTTCGTTTTGACTTCGTAATGGAAGAAGGGAAAAGGGTTGTCTCTGAAAATCAGCAGAAGGCACATGTAGTTCATTGTTTAACTTTGCAGCTTGGAAAGTAACCTCATGCTAGAAGTAAATCCTTGGCACCAGGCTCTGAATTAAGCTGTATTTTTTCCTGGGGTAGTTGGATTGTAACAATGGGAAATACATCTGTATTTGTCTGAAATGTGTGTGTTCTTTGGCTTTCTGGTCCCCCTTCAACCTGGACATATATATGTTTTCCACATTATATATTTTATGATTTGTATTAATCCCTTTTTTCTGTTAAATTAATATTTGCCATCTCATCATGTTTTATTGGTCTGGCAGTGATTGCTCATGTAGTCATGACAGTCTGTAATTTTACTGAAAAACATTTTTGTCAACTTTTATTTGTTTGTCAAACATTTTTTGCAAATGTTGCACATCTGCAATAGTCCAAAGCAACTAGTTAATAAAACCAGATGGGCCATTTGGAGTAATGCCTCTCTAGTGGATTGGAGGTCAAGAAGATAATAGTGTCCAGAATGTATTATTTAATATTAAAGAATTTATTGCTAAACCAGGCCAGTTTTTCTTAGATGGCAGACAAACATGACATTTCTGTCTCTGGCTGTTACCACTCCATCAGGTTTTCTTCTGATCTTAAAAGTATCATCTTCAATTTCTATTTATTTCTTCTTAGTCTAGATTTCACTTCCCTATCAGGGTGTGGTAATCAGTTGCTTCTGTATTAAGAAAGAGAGTGGTGGTAAAAGAAGTAACTGATTACCTGATTAAAAAAAAAATATACTCCTTCAGATTTACTGTGAGCTGTCCTGTATAAAGCCTGTTTGTTGACTTACATATTCATGGGCCTTTGTGTCTCAGTGGTTGCAAGTTCAGAGTAGATTTTGGGATTATTTTTCCCCTGGAATCATCCAGTCTGCGTTTCACATGATGTGATCACATTATCACTTCTGAAAAGACTAAACAATGAAGCACGTGCAGGGGCTCAGTCCTGGCAGGGAGGGGCTGCTGGTCAGCACAGTGTGACCCCAGGGACATGTGCAGTTTAAGACAGCACAGGAGACCCTTAGAGCCTGGTACATCTGTGTGTGGGGCTGCAGTCAAGAACATCACCAGAGATGCAGAAATGTTGATTTTGTTCTTTGCATCTTCTACAGGCAGCACCGATGATCCTTTAGCTGATCTTTCTGAGGTCTTAAATACTGATGACGATATTCTTGGAATACTTTCTGATGATTTGGTAAAGTCTGGAGATCATTCAGGTATGTATGTCCATGGGGTCTCTCCCTATTGTTTCCTGTTTTTCCTTCTTTATTATAGATGTATTTGTTGTACTGTATCTGTAGGTTCTGCTTTAGGTCATTTCAGATACAATTTTCATATCTTAAGAATACCTTGGTTTGGAACAATTTTGGTTTATTCTACCAAAAAAATGCCCAAACTTGTCAACATTTTGTTTTTACTTGGCTCTTTGCTTTGCTGCTTAAGAGAGGATAAAATGTAGCTGCCGTTGTCTCTCATACCTGTGTAGCTTTTTTCAGCATGCAGCTTTTTCTTTACTTTTTTTTGTTTTCGTGTTGTAATCATCCATTTTATCTGGTTTGGGTCCTGTAGGTCTTGATTTATGCACTTTCCAGGTTGAGAACTCACCCTCCCCATTTGGTAAGAATCTAAACAATGGATGATCCATGGTTAGCAGTAGCCCTCTTTTCCTAGTGGTTTTAGCTGAAAGAACTGCATGTGTAGAAATTGCTTCTCCTTTACTGTGTCACTAATTCATGGTTCATTTTCCACTCTGTGGTGTTTGAGTCTAACACGACCTCTAAACTCTGCACTCTGCCTTTAAGAGTCCTGCATCAAAGTTTTGCTTATAGCTTTTGAAAACCTCCCTTAGTTTTTTGTGTTTCATCATACAAACCCATGCATTTTCTTGCTGCCACTGTAAATATGACTTTCTGTAGTAGTGTGTAGTTTTTATCATAATGGTATATTTTGTAAATGAAAAGCATTTTATCAGTGTGAGTATATGAAAGCATGATAAAAGCAGTCAGTATCCTTTTGTTTTCACTGGATAATGGTTCATCACTTTATGTAAAAGACAGGTTGACAATAAGTAGAATGGCATGTTTCATTATTTTAAATTCAGGGTTATTTGGTAATTATTACAGAAACATATTTTAAATACTAAAGGACATAATTCTTTTTTCCCAGATTTTTCTCATTTGAGAGATTTATTGACTTTTATGTAGTGAGTTCTGTTTTCTTAGTGCCAACAAATCACTTTGATGTAACCCATAATAGTTAGGATTTGTTATGAAAGTGAAACTTCTCTAACTTGTTTTATATTGGCTACATCTCAACAGCATTTCAGTAAATATTTTGTGTAATATTTGAAGTGAACCTTAAGGTACATGAGGATGAACCATGTTTACTACTGGTGTGATTCTTTTCAAATTGTGGAAAATAGTTAAAGTGGAACTATATTCTGAAACCTATACATTTGAAGCCATGTTGAACTTAAACTCAGTAGTCTTACTTCCTGTTCTTCCAGTTGCCTTATAGTCAAGTAACATTCCTCAGATAATACAATAAACTGGAGGTAAAGAGTGGGAAGGTATTTTTACCTTTTCTAATCAGTGTTTTGTTTTGCCTTACCTGTCAAATATTAAAAAGTCCTGGTTTAATTGACAGCTGAATTCTAGGGGAAGGAAACAGGGTTTATGCTCTTTATTCAATTCTAATAAAATTTGCTATTCATGTCTAATTTAATATTCTTTCTTCCTCCAGCTGGATTGGATATTGGCCCCATCTCTGATGATCCTTCTGCCCTGCCTCAGCCGAATGTCACCCAGGGCTCACGGTCACTGAGTGAAGAGCAGTTAGATGAAATCCTCAGTCCAGAGCTAGACAAAATGGTCACAGATGGTAATTTTTTTTTGTCCTTAATCTTGGTCTTCTACAGAACTGATGTAGAAATCATCTTTTCTTTTTTCTTCCCCCCAAATGACACATCTCTGTATTGTAACAGACCTGTTTGGACTTGGTTGCACACTTACTTTCATTGCTTCCTCCGATGATTACTTACCCTGTGTTGCCTTTGCTTTGTCCAGGTGCTATTCTTGGCAAACTGTACAAAATCCCAGGTATGTGTTCTCATCCTCCTTGTCTTTTATGGAACACAGTTCACAAGCAATGCCAGCAACTGATGCAGAGTGTTTTTTGCAGAGCTGGGAGGGAAGGATGTTGAAGATCTGTTCACAGCTGTGTTGAGTCCAGCAGCCCCACAGCCAGCTCCTCTGCCTCAGCCTCCTCCCCCACCACAGCTCATGTCTTTGCACAGCCAAGGTATGTTCCTTCTGTGGGCAGCAGCCTGGCCAGGAGAGTTGTGCACGTTTCAAATGCAGATGTGGAAGTAGGACTCATCTTATGCTGTGCTAAATTGTGGAATCTGCCATTGTTAATTTGTGAAATATTATTCTAAACCTGTTCTGAAGGGAGTATGTGATTAATATCCATGTAGATGTTGCTAATAGAAAAGGACAGTTATTTAAGATTTTTCTGACATATTGGTGCTTTTACTTTAGCTGACACTTAGATGGTTTGGAAATGAGTCTGTGATAAAGCATGTGTTCTCTTCTGACTTCACTCTTTAATTATTTTGGAGTACCTCCTCAAGGGTAAGGCAAGAGTCTGTGTAACACTGATTTACTGAGTCTTAATATCTGTAAGAATGCAGTTTCATGTATTAGCTAGTCCTAATAGAAAGGAGGCTAAATGAATTTAAAATTTATCTTGGAAATTATACTTCATTTTTCTTAATTACTACTGAAATTACCATGAGTTAGATACAGCATCTTGCTCTTGTATTGAAGGCAAGATTGATGTTATCAGTAGAGCTGGTTTTTTAAGCAGTATGTGGGAATATAATCTTCAGACATCACCTCTAGTGGGTTTTCCATGAGCTCATGCAGAGTGTCCACTTTGGTACTGGTACTACAAGAAGGACTCTGCAAATTGATTTGACTAGTGAATTAATCCTAAGAAGAAAGCTGGTTTGTTTCCTAGTTGGATCAGTCTTCATAAAAAACAAAATACTTCAAAACCTCTTAGAAAGGAGTGTGTTTTAAGTAAATAATGAGTTGATTTCAAGCAAAAGATAATGTAGATACCATTGCCTGTTTCCCAGGTACTTGAGTACTTGAGGATAGCTCCAGTATTTGAATTCTGTAAGATTGTTCAGCTCCTCCCTGTGGGAACTGCCATGATAACAAAGTTTTGGATTTGCTGTTTGGTTCTGCTCCAGTGGAATGATCCACAGATAAATGCTTCAGTAGTGGTGCAGCTTGCATCAAGTTTCAGCAATTTCAGATAAAATTATTGCCCTCCTCTCCTAAAGTCATGTGAGCACGCAGTGCAGACCAGAGCCCGGACTCCATCCTGTTTGTTTGCCAGGTCTTCAGAGTTAGTTACTGTGTTTACCAGCACAGTAACATTCCCCTAAATTTTGGGTTACTACTGTAGTTGCTGCATAGCTTACATAACCTTCAGAACAGAAACAGTCTCCTAAAATGGGAGTATGATACAGTGTCATTCTGCAGATACATCTGATTCCTGAGCTACCTTTGTGCTTTTAAGGAAATTCTGGGACAACAGTTATAATCTCACTTAAGTGATGGGATCCAAAGGCCAGAGTTAATTCTGTGTAGTAACATCTGCAAATACCATCTGCTGGAATGAATCTGCCTGTGCCACATTTGTAATACTGTAATCAAATAAATAACATTTTCTGCCTTCTTACTGCTGGACTGGACATTTAATTAGAAAATGTTAATGCTCATTTGAGTAGAGTTATCTGTTTCATTGGTTACAAATTAGGGAGTTAGTAGATAATGAGGCTTACTTTGGTACAATGCTCAGGAGTCTCAGAAGAGGAGATATTTAATTCAGGTGGCTAATGATCATCCTGCAAGGACTGAAAACTGCCTTCTCCATGGCTTGCTGCTTGTGACTGGGTCTAACAAACATGAAGAGCTTGAGCTTTTAAGTTTATTACCTCAATATGAAGTGCAGTACCATGGCGTGGGCTACTGCAAAAGTTTTGGGAATCCATTTTTGAAAAAAATTATATTTTAGACAAGAAAAACAATGTGTGCAGGGATGTGATACAGTAGAAAAGGATCCTTTAAGTTTACAGGGAAGGATTTTAAACTGATTTAAAATATTTCCCAAAAAAGTAAGGTCAGCACTGTGAAATTTTAAAGCAGTTTGTTTTTAGAGGAGACATTGTTTTCTCAGTGAAAGGCTCCACCTCTGCCTTAGAAGCAATCACCCTTGAAAACTTAAATGAGTGACTTAATCTGCTTCTTTCCAGGAGAGAATACATTTCCAAGAGTGCCCCTCATGAATGGTCTGATTGGCCCCAACCCTCATCTCCCTCACACAGCTCTGGCTGCTGGAGGAGGGCTGGGCACCTTCTCTCCCATTACACAGCAGCCATACACTGATGCCAGGTAAGTCCAGGTGGGGAATAAAAGATATTTAGTGTATTTAGCATTTAAAAAAATGTAATTAACAAAAACAGCTGGAGGGTGTTGTTGGTTACTAATAGTGTGATATTATTAGTTCTTGACAGCACCACAAAACCTTGTGTATTCTTGCAGTGTGTTCACTGCTGAAATAGCAAACAGAATGAGTACCTTGCTAATTGAGGGTTGGTTTGTTTTGTTGTTTTTATACAATCTGTAAGACAAAGCCCTTTTCTGCTCTGTCAGGGATAAGAATCCAGCGTTCAATCCAATGGTGAGTGATCCCAACAGCTCATGGGCACCAGCTGCTCCACCTCTAGAGGGGGAAGGGGATACCATGTCCAATGCTCAGAGAAGCACCCTGAAGTGGGAGAAAGAAGAAGCTTTGGGTGAAATGGCAACTGTAGCACCTGTTCTCTATACAAATATCAACTTCCCTAACCTGAAGGAAGAATTCCCAGGTGAGTGATTTACTGAATCAAGTTGAATATTTTGCAGTAATTGGGGCATCTTGGTTTGAAAGTGTTTCAAATAGACTTTGCACAGCCTCGTGTATTGATGCATTTTTTGGTTGCAGATTGGGCTACAAGAGTGAAGCAAATTGCTAAACTGTGGAGGAAAGCAAGCTCTCAAGAGAGGGCTCCCTATGTGGTAAGAACAATTCGCACTTGCATTTGCGTGCTTCCAGCAAACATACATTTCATTTATAAGGTTGTGTTGTTTTGTTCTGTTCTTAATAACTCAAGTTCTAGGTTTAGTGATAAACCCTTACTGCAAGAAAACCTTTTTAATTTAACTTCTAAGTCTGAATACTTCTACCTGTATTTTTTTGTTTTTCAGTCTTGGAATAAATTCTATTAGTACTGTGCAATCTAAAGACATCAGCTGAGATGAGAATGTTTGTGTCTCCCACTGCCTCTCAGCTGCCTTTGATTCATGCCTCAAGTCATCTTTACTGTGTCTCTTTCTACACAGAATCTCACCAGTTTCTTCAGAAGGATAATCACAACTGATCATGAGATTCCTCTCCCTTTCATCATCCCCTCTCACTGGGCTATTCTTTTTTTACCTGTTAGAGTTGCTGAAGTCTTTCAGCTCTTGAACTAACAATTCCAGAGGTGTCAGTGCTCACACCTCTGCTTTCCTCATTTACTTCTACTCCTTGTGTTCTTGCTTTGCTGTTCCCTTTCTCTGCTTACTCTCTTTGTATTGCTTTGGATGGGAACTCTCCTAATATCTTCTGCTATTCATTTTTCTGGTACCATTTTATGGGGAGCATGAAGGACTCCATTTTTCTCTCCAAAATCATTCACCTTCTTCACATCTGAGCTAAGTGAACACACAGGTACTTGTAGCACCTATCTGGAGTTACATGGTCATTGATTTCACCCTGCAGAACTTCTGCCATTCAGAGGGGGTGACCTTAAGCTTTGTTGAAGCCTCTGTTGAGGCCTGTGTGCATCCAAAGTATTATTGATTCTTTTGGACTTTGCAACAATTGCTGGCAAATGTATTTTTCTTTAACTTCCATTCTCTCCTGGTTCTCATCTTTGTTTCTTCACAGCAATAACTGGATGGTCATTCTCACTTTGCAGGTGTCTGTGGATTTTGCAGTTGTCAGTCTCATACCCTTCCCCTACATGTTCTTTTTTCATATAGTCCCATCAGTAAACAAACTTCATTCCTCTGCATCTTGATGACTTAGAGTTTAGCAGTTCTATATCATCTTCTGCTGTCCAAATTCAAAATTGCTGTGGTCTCTAGCTTAAGAGAATAAATCATATCCCCAGCTCATTGTGAGAAGTGGAGCTCTTGATCTTTCTGAAACCCTTTCCACTTGAAAGAATAATTCTCTCGTTTTTTCTTTGTATCACTGAGGCATCATCATTATTCTGCTTTTTATTCAGTGTTGCAATTTCAGCACCTTTGGACCTCTATGTCATCTTGCCCATGCTACAGTTAATCTTGGTGATTCCTTCTTTGTAGCATTTATAAGATAATACCCACTTACATAGGTGGCATTTCCCACTTCACAATTATTTCTATTACTGATGCTTTATTTTTCATTGTTCTTAAAAAATGCAGTCCTATCCTTGTGATGGGTGTCCAAAAGTCAGCAGCAAAAATTACTTCCCTTATGTACAGGAGTAGAGAGCATGCTCCTGCACACAAGTACTTCCACAGCAAGATGTGGTTAATTCCTCTCAGAAGAGTTCTTCTGCTTCTGCCATGCAGCTCCTGCTGGTGTTCCTGGCATTGTGCACACAAGAAGCTGCTGTGGTTCCTCTCCTGAGGGATTTGCACTCTGAAGGGTTGAGTGAAAGCTGAAATGAAATTCAGAGGAGTACTAGTAAATTTTCACTGTAGGCTTTTTACTTTACTTAGCATGCACAATCCCATCATTTACAGGGAAAAATGACAGTGATTTTTCTGCTGCTGTGACATTGGTGCTCTCATCCATGTCACTATTTCATTGTTAGGGGGAAGTACTAAAGCCTTTTCCTCTAGGCAAACCCCTACTTGACAGCTGCAGATAAATTTGTGAAAAAGAGGACGTGAGGGTTTGGTTCAGAAAAGAAATTGCATCCTAGATTGGTGGTAAAACAGGCTCTTTGAAACTTCCATTAGATACTTTAAAGTGTCACTATGGCTGTAAAATGCCTCATTGAAGAGGAATTGCTGTGTCTCCGTACAGTTTTTCCTGATCCATAAGCCCATATCCTCTGTTTATACTGTTAACTGTTAACAGACTCAGGTCTTTAGAGGTCATTTAATGGACTAGACTGTATTTTTCTTGCCATTGAAGTTCTCCACATTAGTGGCCTTTATTGATCCAAACATCATCCGCTGTGCTCAGCCTTCACGTTGTAGACCACACCAATATGTGATTGGAAAGGTAAACTGGTGCTATTAAAGATTTCTTGGCACAGCACAGTGCCTGCAACAGACACCCTCCTGTACAGAAAAGCTTTGCTAATAGGTTTACTAATTTACTAATTGCTAGTAACCTCTTAGTTCCTTCCGTATATGTTAAACAAAGAGTTTCCTTAGAGGTGTGAAATTTTTCTGTTTGGAATTCTTTCTGAAGTGCATAATGTCATTTCCATGAGGATGTGTGTGATTAAAACAGGCTGTACAAATAATTTGGTGATAGATTTTGTAGGAATAACAGATGCAGTGCTCACGCTTAGTAGAATAAAATAAGTCTTAACTGCATCTTTTCTCTTTTTCCAGCAAAAAGCCAGAGATAATAGAGCTGCTTTGCGCATCAATAAAGTACAGATGTCAAACGACTCCATGAAAAGGCAGCAGCAACAGGATAGCATTGATCCCAGCTCACGCATCGACTCCGACCTCTTTAAAGATCCATTAAAACAGAGGGAATCAGAACATGAGCAGGAATGGAAATTCAGACAGGTGTGTAGCATTTAAGGTGTTTTGTTATTTTCTCCCTGCTTTTTATTGCGTTGTAGGAATCTGTTGTAATAAAATCTATTTGAATTTTTTCTTTTTAGAAGAGCATACAGTCAGCCATTCTTCTTGGGAAGAAAATAGATGTTATCAGGAGATAAGCTTTTTTGTAAAAAACCCTTTCTTTAAATTTTGACTCTTAAATCCTGTGTATTATAGAAACAGGTTGTTCTTTGTCTGCATGAGTGGCTGCTGCAGTAGGTTTGTATTACATACCCTGTATTGCAGTAACTTTGTCCTGCAGACTGCTGCCTCACATGGGGCTGGATGTCTCTCAAAGCCCACACCAGTGCTGCATGTCAGTAACCTTTGTCTCCAGAGTATAAGGTTGGAAAGCAGTGATGCTCTTTAGGCAACCTGGGAAATGCTTATTCCCAGGCAAGCAAGATGCATGTCAAGGTAATTGAACTTCACAAATAGCTGGACTCTCTGCTCCCTTTGCATTTAAAATTTGCAATTATTTGTAACTGATATTGGATGTGTCCTGAAGTTTTAATTATAGATTCAGTCATTAGAAAGATTTTGTATACCCTAAACTTAGAAGTGTAACATATTTCCTCATAATTTTAAAACAGCAAATGCGGCAAAAGAGTAAGCAGCAGGCCAAAATAGAAGCCACACAGAAGCTTGAACAAGTGAAAAATGAGCAGCAGCAACAGCAGCAACAACAGCAGCAGCAGCAGTTTGGTTCTCAGCAGCTCCTGAACCAGTCTGGCTCAGACACACCCAGCAGTGGGATCCAGAGCCCCTTAACGCCGCAGACTGGCAATGGAAGTATGTCTCCTGCACAGCAGACATTCCATAAGGATCTGTTCACAAAGCAGCAGCTCCCTGCTACGCCCACATCGGTGTCCTCAGATGATGTGTTCCTAAAGCCACAGGCCCCACCTCCCACTCCCACCCGAATCCCAGTGCACGATTCACTGTCTCAGTCTCAGACTGCTCAGACATCATCACAACAGATGTTTTCTCCAGGTTCCACAAACACAAGGCCTCCTTCTCCGATGGATCCCTATGCTAAAATGGTGGGCACACCCAGACCAGCACCCATCAACCAGAACTTTGTCAGAAGGAACACCCCGTTAGATTCCTGTGCAGCACAGTCCTCCATATCTCGGGAGCCGTCAGGAAGCAGGCCCTCGCCAGTCAGGGACTCATGTTCTTCATCTCCAGGTAGCAGTGATCCCTATGCAAAGCCACCAGACACACCCAGGCCTGTCCTGCCATCAGAGCAGTTCTCCAAACCGCTGGGAGTCCCACGGTCGCCCATAGTTATGGAGCAGTCAGGGAAGGTTCCTTTAGCTGCTGGAAGCAGCGATCCGTTTACTAAACCAGCTCCTAGGACTGACACGTTTCAGAGACAGAGAGTAACCTCTGCTGATGCCTATGCACGGCCTCCACTGACTCCGACTCCTGCTCCTGTGGATGGGAGCCCTGGACCTTTCAAAACTCCTCTGCGCCCTCCTCAGTCCCCACAGGATCCTTACTCCTCCATGCCGGCCACGCCGCGGCGCGTTGCCGTCGATCCCTATGAAAGGCCCCCTCTGACGCCCAGGCCCGTGGATAACTTTTCCCATAACCAGGCCAATGATCCCTACAGCCAGCCTCCCCTGACTCCCCACCCTGCCATAAAGGAGCCTTTTGCCCATCCGCCACGGATAGTGCGGCAGCAGGGTGATTCTTTCCCTCAGTCTGGGCCCATTTCAAGGCCAGCTTCTCAGGACCCTTACTCCCAGCCTCCAGGTACTCCTCGGCCAGTTGCTGATCCTTACGCCCAACCCCCAGGAACTCCTCGTCCCACCACGGTGGATCCATACATGCAGCAGCCACCAACACCAAGGCCTGCTCAACCAGCAGATTTGTTTGCTCAGTCCCCAGCAAACCAGAGACATTCTGATCCCTATGCCCAACCTCCTGGAACACCACGGCCAGTTCTCAGTGATCCTTACTCTCAGCAGCCAGCAACCCCAAGGCCAGGCATTCCTGAGGGTTTTAGCAGGCCTGCCATGACAAGGCCAGGAGTGGTAACAAGTAGAGATCCTTTCCTGCAGACACCACAGAGCAGGTTGCAGGGCACTTTTGTCAGGCCGTCAGACCCATGTTCTCAACCTCCCAGGTCTGCAGGACCTGCAATAACAGATTCCTTTAGCCATGGTGCAGCTACTCCAGCACATGACCCATATGATCAACCACCAATGACTCCAAGACCTCAGCCAGAATCTTTTGGAACTGGTCAGCTGGCCCATGATGCTGCTGAACAGCCACGGCCTGGATCTGAGGGGACCTTCAGTGCATCTGGAAATGCTCCCATGACTTCTCAAGGACAACAGTTTCCCAAAGTTTCACAAGTTCCTGGTCCAGCACCCACTACGGGAGTAACAGATACACAGAACACCATGAATATGTCTCAGGCAGATACTGAGAAGTTAAGACAGGTGAGAATTCTGATTGTATTAAAATTCTGGAAGTAGAAGAATTTCCCCAATTTTTGTTAATACTTGAAGTTTTTTGCCATTAAATGTAACTATGTTAAGATAAAAATTCACTTAGTTTCCTTAATATATTTGGTCTTTCTGGGTAGAACCACAATATACAGAATACAGAAGCATCAATAACTCTTAAGGAGTTTGGACAAGATCCAAAAAAAAGAAGCAAAGGCTATATTTGAAGCCACTGAAGACATAGATGGTTGCTCTGTAATAGTGCTTTTAGCTACAGTCTGAGAAAAAAAAAACATTTTAAAAGGTCAGTTTGTTCTATTATGTAACAAATGAGGTGTGGAACTGATTATCAGTGACTTGTCCACTGGCTGGAGAAGTCTCAAAGATCTCAGACCACATGTCTGACTTTGCAGTTGGCCAGCGTGTTGAGGTCAGTCCTTCCTTGGTCGCTGCTCTTCTTGAGGAACATTCACTCCATGTCTCTGTCCGATGTCTGGCAGACAGTTCAGAGATAGAATTACATTCAGCTTGGGACAAGCTGCTCAGTCTTTTGTTTGGAAGGAGGGATGGGAAGTGAATTTAATGGAAAACCAGTGGTTTATCATAGTGGTCATCATAGAGAACTAAGAGTGAATTCTGCAGCTATGGTGCAAAAACCTTTTGCTGAATTTTCTTCAGTGGACCTCTAGTCACCTTTGTCTCTCAGAATACACTTTTTGTGGGGTGAGGGGGTCTGCAATACTGGAATAGAAAAATGGAAAGAGAGTTACTTTCATGTTAAATGGTAGAATGGGATCACACCATACACTTTACCAAGAGGTCTGGATTTTAAGTTGGGTTACCAGCACCCTGCACCATTTGACCCTCCTTCTCATTTCTGAGGTGATTGTGCTTGTTTATAATATTTTCCTGTAACAAATGAAGAATTTATTTCCTCCAAAAGGCTTAACCTAGCAGAGTGTAACACTTCAAAAGATGTCAGTTGCAGTGTCAAGTATAATGATTTATTTTCTTGCAAACAGCGCCAGAAGCTCCGTGAGATTATTCTGCAGCAGCAGCAGCAGAAGAAGAATGCAGTTCGCCAGGAAAAGGCCTTGCAGGACGCAGCAGCTCCTCCCCATGCAGCCCCTCTCCAGCACTGGCAGCAAGACAACTTAAATCAAATCTTTAACCGCCCTCCTCCTCCCTATCCTGGGAATATTAGATCCTCTGTGGTCCCTCCAGGTGGGCCAAGGTTCTCCATGTACCCGAAGGAGCAGCGTGGGCCGTTCCCTGGGGATGGGCAGTTCAACAGGCCCCAGTTTCCAGGAGATATGAACACCATGGGGATGAGACCTCACGGTCTGAGGTAAGCTCTTGGATCTCTTAAACTCAGGGTGTTACAGGGATAGTTAGAGAAAGGGGGCTTTTTAGACAGGGTGGGAAATCATCTACAAGAGCTGGTAACCTTCCTGAACTCTGTACATGCAGTGGGTTTTCCTGTAACATTAGAATGTGTGTCTTAAACTAAGTATTTTACACTGTTTTGTTCGGAGTAATTCAGGAAAATAAATGGAGAAACTGCAGAACTAGTCAAACTTACGTGACCTGAAACATCTTGTTGTCCATGGCTTTTGGGGCATTTCTTAAAAAAAAAAAAAGTAAAAGACTTTATTTTTGATGTCTTAATAATGAATAAATTAATTTCTAATGAGTATGTGATCAAACATCAGCTTCTCTCTGTGGCATTTTTACAGTGAATGCTACAATGTGAAATGAATACCAGTATCAACATTCTCAGAAATTAATTTTTTCAGTATCTGGATTTATTTCAGGAATTTCTAAATCCACACACTGAAGTTTTTTTTACTCTGAATTGCATTAACATGTATTTTAATTACTAGGTTAGTTCTGACTGTCAGGAGTTTTCTATCTATTATTATTATTGAAATTGAAAACAGGTTGTTTATTAAACATAATTAAAGCAATTATTTTATTGTAGTCATAAAGCTCATTTAAATGTAAGTATAATTAGTCAAAACATTGATTTAAATATCTTGATGAATGCATCATGTAAAGCATTTTGGTGAACAGTTATTTAGTCATGTGAGACTGAGAAAAAAGATGATTTGCCTTTCATGCTTTATTTTAGATACGGATTTCCAGGAGGTGGCCATGGTCCACCCTCGGGCCAGGAACGTTTCCTTGGTCCTCAGCAGCCCATGCAGCGCCCTGGAGTTCCCCCTCAGCTGAGGAGATCCCTGTCTATTGACATGCCCCGGGCAGTGAGCAGCCCACAGATCAATAACGCATCCGGGATCTCGCAGCATTTCCCGCCGCAGGGAATCCCGGTGCAGCAGCACAACATCCTGGGCCAGGCGTTCATCGAGCTGCGTCACAGAGCTCCTGATGGCAGGCCAAGGCTGCCCTTCAGCCCTGCTGCTGCCACTGTGCTGGATGCAGCAGCTCAGCACCAGAGGCACCCCGGCTTCCTGCCCAGGCAGGAGTTCCCAGGCCCAAGACAGGCAGAACCGCTGAGACACAATTCGCAAGGAATCCCAAACCAGTTGCAGATGGCTGCGAGTTTGGAGCACATGTCCCAGTCCCAGCAGGATCAAATCAATCCTGAGAACCCACCTGCACTTGTAATGCGTTCTCTGGGTCAGCCAGTTGCTGATGCATTCCCAGGGCCATCTTTGTCTACATCTGCACCAAGTGATGAATCCGCAAACTTGCAGCTTCCCAACCAGCCAAGTGATGGTCTAGAAGAGAAGCTGGATCCTGATGATCCTGCTGTAAAAGATTTGGATGTGAAAGACCTTGATGGGGTTGAAGTCAAGGACTTAGATGATGAGGATTTGGAAAATTTGAACCTGGACACAGAGGATGGGAAAGGAGATGAACTGGACACTCTAGATAATTTGGAAACCAATGATCCTCACCTTGATGATCTTCTGAGATCTGGGGAATTTGATTTAATTGCATACACAGACCCAGACCTTGATGTGGGGGATAAGAAAGGAATGTTTAATGAAGAACTAGACCTTAGTGTCCCCATTGATGACAAACTAGATATCCAGAGCAAGGCAGAAGAACCCAAACAGAAAGAACAAGGGGATACAACTGTTGCCCCTGCTGAGACCCAGTCTCCACCAAAGAAATCAGCTACAGAAAATGAAATTAAAACAAAAGTACTTTCCCCAAACACTCAAGAGGAAAAGAAGAATGAAAATGAAAAAGGTGATGGAAATACTGAGTCTACAAGTATTCAACAGGCTGCTGAAGTGGAGTTAAAGGATGGGGAAAAGGCTCCTGCACAACCTGCTAACCCAGAATTCCCTGACAAAACTCCTGCTGTTCCTAGTCAAGATACAACTGTGCCTAGTCCAGATGCTCAGGGATCTGCTCCACTGCCTGTTCAAGGAGCAGTAAGTTCCTGCAGTATTTCTGGGTCCACCCCAGTCCTCTCTAGTTTGCTGTCTAGTGAAAGCTCAGACAGTGCTGAAGCAAGAACTCTGGGATCTCCATCTCAATCTCTGCCACCCACACAAATGAACCATGGATCAGGTATTCCACAAACACTCATGACACCTGCTGGACAGATCTTGGAAAACACTTTAAATTCCAATCTGCCCATGGTTTCACGAATGAACCATAATTTTTCTCAAGGGTCACCAAATGCAGGATTTATTCAGGGTCAGTCATCTAATCATAACTTTGGGGCAGGACAGACATCTAATCAGACTGTGGCTGTACCAAACCGTCCTGGTCCCAGCAGCATCTCTGGTCCCCAGCAGATGATGCTCCCTCAGCCACTAGCTCAGCAACAAAACAGAGAGAGGCCACTTCTGCTAGAGGAACAGCCACTTCTTCTGCAGGACCTCTTGGATCAGGAGAGGCAGGAGCAGCAGCAGCAGAGACAGATGCAAGCCATGATTCGCCAGCGTTCGGAGCCATTTTTCCCCAATATTGGTATGTGGGAGTCCTGTTTGTCTGTGTTCTGGTTGGTGTTCTAAAAATGCAGCAACAAATAGTTAAATAATCCACAGGACTGCCAGAAGCATGTCAGTATGTAGAGCTTGAAGGTGGCATAATAAAAATCAGCCTGCCTATTAGGTACAAAGGGAGTATGGAAATTGAGCATGTGGGTGGAATTCTGAACTCTGTGGCAAAGCTCCTGTTGCCATGACCAGGATCAGGGTAACTCTGCTTTACTGATAATGTTTGTGACATCAGCTGTGTCACATACTCTCTTTATACTTCAGGTTCTCATGAGTTAGGGATTTAGTCCCTAACTCATAAATTAAGTGATCAAGTGCAGTAGCTGACCTTCTTGATGTTTGATCTATCAATTTTATGTTTATGATTTTTCTGTGACTTTTTTTTTGAGTATTTGTTGTGTCATAAGGAAAGGGATTATCAAAAGCTGTTACTAACCCACAGTCTAGGCAAGGCCCAGAAATATCACATATAATTCTGCTTGTACTAAAAAAAATTAAGAAAAACTGTGCTTGCTTGTCTAATATAACCAAGTTTGAGCATTCATATCAAGACCATCACCATTATTTAACTGATAATGAAACTCTAAATTTTTGAATTAAGTTGTAACTACGGTGACCATCAAGGCCATTCTCATAGTGCATTAATGATGGTGTCTCAGTTGCCAGTTGAGATCACAGAAAAAACTCTTCTTCCTGAGTCTTAAACCTAAAATAGAATTTATTAATCTGTTGGGTCATAGGCCAGATGGGGTCTAGAGCCCTTCTCAGCCTCTCAGACTGACCTGCTTTTGGTTGTATGTTATGGCTGATAATAAAGACCGCTGTTGCTGCATTAAATTCTGCAGGATACATGAAACTGCTTATTAACCTTGAATATCAAAGTGGGGAGGGCAATTAATGTGAAATAGGAATGGAGTTAATGTTTTACTGAAAATTTACACATGAACTAAATGTAAACAAGTAATTTCCTTTTGATAACGTGTGATGTTCAGCTGTGTGATTCACTGCTGGTGCTTTTGTCTTGCAGATTTTGATGCGATTACAGATCCCATAATGAAAGCAAAAATGGTGGCTCTTAAGGGGATCAACAAAGTCATGGCACAGAGTAACATGGGGATGCCACCAATGGTCATGAACAGGTAGGCAACTCTTGACACCATTCTTTAGGACTACAGAATGTAAAAGGAAATGACAGAGCTCAGGGAAAGTGCAGGAAATGAAAAAAAAAAAAATTCTGTCATGTAGTTCCCATTTGATGCCAACACAGGAATGAATATCTCCTAGGAATAAAGCCAGTGTGACAGTAGGGAACTATAAAAGGTATTCAAATGCATCAGATTTGTGTTCCAGTTGTAATGTCATGGGTCAACATGGCCAACATGTTGATGCTCTTCTTGTTTTCCCACTTGCTAGTTAGGTAATGGCACATCTCCCACGGGTTGTGCTAGAAAACTGGGGGTGGCCATGTAACAGTGGAACCTCATGTTGCAGCAAATCATTTAATGCTGGGTATAAATAAGATTTTAGCCCAAGTAGTGGAAGTTCCATCCTCTCCTTAAATCCCTTCTGAGGACAAAAGGAGCCATGAACTGTGCAGGCTGCACCATGACTGTCCTTAGGGTAGGTGGGGAGTCCAGGGACCAGGGAGGATCTGTGCCTGTTCTTTTGGTGTGGCCCTTCAAACTGGGTTTTCTCTGTCCAGTGCCCCATGATAACAAATGGCTTACCAATGTGTACATTTACCCAACTGCAGTTGACTGTAATGGTGGCCATGAAACCTGAATACATTCAGCTGTTTTTCTTTAAATTATAAAATATTAAAATACAGACTTGTGTGTGTGTGTTTTCACTGTTCTAACACAGTAGTTCATGTTTACATCATCTCTCTGAAAAATGTAAAATGCAATCGTTTCAGCCAAGGGCAGAAGGCTGTCTGTATTTTCCAGATGTTGAAAAGGTTTGGTACAGAAGTTCGAGTGCATGTCTGTATGATGTTTGGGTGCTTTGTTTAAGTTGAACATAATAAAGTTCTCTCACTCTCCTAAAATGCTGGTTTGCAAGGTTACAATTTCTTTCTGTTTATCAATAGGTTTCCCTTTATGGGTCAGCCAGTGCCAGGGGCTCAGACCAGTGAAGGCCAAAATCATATGCAACAGGCAATTGCACAGGTAATGCAATGTGATATGGGCTTGAAACAAAACTGTTCAATAATGATCACAAGTCTGGAGTATTTTAATTTAATCATAATTCAATATCCTTGTCTATCTGTTTCACTGAAATTTCTAGGATGGAAGTTTGACACCTCAGATTTCTAGACCTAATCCTCCCAATTTTGGTCCTGGTTTTGTCAGTAAGTAAAGATTTCATAATTTATTTATGGTTTGGTGGGTTTTCTTTTATTTTACAGTTCTGCTTTCTTTCAAATGAACTATCCATAGATGGATTCTCTCTCAAAAAAAATCATCATTTTAAAATTGAGTCATTTCATCATTACAATGCCAGGTAATGATGAGGTATATAGTAAATGCTGTTAACATTTTTTTTCTAGAAGCTATCATCAACAAAACACCGTAAGGAAAGAGGGAAACAGAAAATTAACATTGTTTGGATTTGTGTAAGAGCAATAATATATTAACTGACTGCTGGATCAGAAACCTGGTCTTGGGTTGTGTTACAATATTCTGAGCTCAATGAGAACAGCTGTGTATTGATGGAATTTTTTTTTTCAGAGGCAGAAAGTTTTGTGCAGCATCATTTTCATTTGAACAGATACCAGAAAAAGCTTTCCAGGCACTGGTTAGGCAAGCCTGGCTGGTGAAGCACAGTTGTTGAAAGCAGAAATACACTGCACTAGCTTTTTGCATTCCATATTTCTGGCTGCCCTAGATCAATTGTGAATCCTAGTCTCTGTGATGAGAAAGATTTATTAGCAGAAATTAAAACAGAGCATATGTTGGGAGAGGAAGACCGTGTGTAAAAAAGTGTTTCTATTACTACAAATACCTCACTTGATACTTGTGAATAAGAAACAGAAGTAAACTCCTTCACATTTTCCAGAAGCTGGAGTAGCAGCACTGAGTATGCAGTAAGGAGCTTTGGCAATATTATCTTTATTAATTATTAGTGGTGTGATTCCACATGGCACTCAGCATGGCCCTGCTCTGGTTGGGTGGTGGTGGGTTCTGAGCACTTGAGTAAATCTGGTTTTCAGTTCAGTAGTAGTTACTCTTACCTGGAACTCATTAACATTTCAGTGCTTTCATGTTTCTCATGATACTCTCAGTATTTCCACTCAATTGTCCCCTCAGTTTTTGGGATCAGTTCTGCAGAATTTTTTCCTGAAAGCACCTTGAGGTTGTAGCTCACCCTGAGTAGGTTTAGTTGAGATGTTCAGTCAAAGGTGTCCCTGACACAGTGACTGGTGGAGTAGAAGGTGGCAGGGTGTGGAGTACAAGGAGGACGTGGTTATATTGAAATCATGGAGCTGTGTGGTATCTCTGTTAAACAAGGGTCTCTGTTAAACAAATGGCACCATCACCAGTGTTCTCTCTTGCTTTCTGTGCTTAGTGCAGGTCAAGTGTTATCAGACATGGTTGTTTTGCCTCCAGAAAAACATCAAGAGAGCAGTGGCCTGCCCGTGGCAGACGAGCATTTCTCATTTGGAAGAAGAGCAATGCCTCAGTTACAGCCTAAATGAGAGGCATTTATTTTGGGGTTACAAAATGGCACTGGTGCTGAAGGCCCCATGCTGAGGGCTGACACTGACAAAGTGATTTTTACAAAGACAGTATATTTCTTTCATTTCAGGAATATTTGATGGTGTTCATCATTTTAATATTTTTCTTTGAAGTTGTAATAAAAATAAATTTTATATGTACAACAGTTTTCTGCAAACACCAGAATTTATCAGACCATGTTTCCTTTATGTCCTTGCTCCTTAATCTCTTTGTACTTGAGTACTTCCAGAGATCTTCCATGTCCCCTCTTCTGTGGCAGGACAGGGAATCACTGGGTTCTGTAGCAGTTCTCAAAGCCACATTTGCTCACTGGCAAATGTGTTTTCTCTCACAAATGCAGTAATTTGGATATCTGTCTCATTCATTCCAAGAACATTGTATTTCTTGAAATACCAAATTCTCTGTCAGATTTGGCTGAATTTGACCATTAGTTTCTTAAAATAGGGAGGGGAACCTGATTGTTAAACTTGAGTTTTAAAAAGTAGGATGAGTCCTCACCACCAGGATGAGATCATATCACACTTCATTTCCCTTCTCTCCAGATGATTCACAACGAAAGCAATACGAGGAATGGCTGCAGGATACACAACAACTTCTTCAAATGCAGCAGAAGTACCTGGAGGAGCAGATTGGAGCCCACAGAAAATCCAAGAAGGCTCTTTCAGCCAAACAGCGCACGGCCAAGAAAGCCGGCCGGGAGTTCCCAGAGGAGGATGCAGAGCAGCTGAAACACGTTACTGAGCAGCAAAGTATGGTCCAAAAACAGCTAGATCAGGTAATCCTCTGGAATCCAGACTGTTCACCTTGGCACTGAGCTGTCACAGTGGTAGTAGGTCTTTCCTTTAAATCTTCTGAAAGACACAGTGGAGCTCTACCTAAAGGAGCTGCTCCCTGATTTGTTCTGTGTGTGACAGCATTGCTTGGGAGTGGAGGTGACACTGGAACTGCAAAGGAATATTCTGTGGCAAACATCATGACAAAAAGTGGGTTAGTACTTTTGGGAAGAGGGGAATTCCTTGGCAAAGTGACTTGCAGCAGAGTTCTTGGCACCATGCCAAGCAAAAATGAAACATTCAGAGAAAAGTTTTAGCGTGCAGGGCTTTGTTTCAGGCTTGAATGAATGTCCTAACCCAATCTTCTGGTTTTTCTACAGTTTGAAAATCTGTTTTTATTACATCTTTAGTGTTAGACTAGTTTTATGGTCTGTCTCATTCCTAGATGCTGATCAACAGTATTGTGTCATGGAATAACACAGGTCAAAGGGATGTCTGGAGATCTTTTAGTCATGATCAAAGCAGAAGTAGCTTCACGATTAAATCAGGTTACTCAGCACCTTGTCAGTCAAGTTCTGTAAGTCTCCAGGGGAAGAGATTTCCCAGCCTTTCTGGGCCCCTGTTTCTACATGTAACCACTTTCACTGGGCTTTGTTTTCCTTTCCTTACATTCAGTTGGAATTTCACATACTGTAACTGTGATAATAGTAAGATGAAAAAACCTGTGATAGTTTTGTTAATATGCTTTGCCAGTAGTTAGTGGTGTGTTCCTCAAGACTTTTATTATAAATTACCTGGCATGATTGTCAGGATCAACTAGTCCTACTGAAAATGAAAATGCTTTAGAATTATCCTTTACTCGTATGAAGGAAAAAACTTGGCAGCAGACAGCTTGGAATGAAGTCCTGAGCAATATCTGACCCTCAAGTTCTCCTGTGTTGCTTCAAGACAAAGTATGTGTTGGATGGGATATTAGTTGGCTCATCTTTCCACTGTGTGGAAGAGGGATGGAGTGGGTAAATTATTTATACATAATAATTTTCCCCTTCCACAATGAATCACAAGTAGAAAAAAATGCAAAAAATAATTCCCTTTAACCATTTTTTTTATACATACGACAGTCTAATCTTTTGGTGGAGTTAGACTGAAGTAACAGCTGTCAACCATGACCTTGCTGGCAGATCCATTTACTGCCCCATAATTTAAGTTCTCCTATTTGTAATTTTTAAATTTTAGTTTAATCTACTGCTAGCAGAAGCCATCCACTGCCCTTTAGCCACTGATTTAGACCAGTGGTTGATTCATCCACATCCTAAGCAGCATTTTGTTCTGTACCTCGTAGGAGCTTCAATGAGGTTTAAAGCATAGTTTTAACCACCTTCTATTGGAAGCAATTTGCCACTCTTTCAAATCAGATCAAATAATTTTTCTGCAATCAAGCTCCTGTTAGTTTTTGAAAAGTCTCAGTATGTATGGAGAGAGAAAAGAGCTCCTGGATCCCTAGGAGTGGCTGGTCCTGGACACAGGCGCAGAGACCGCGGAGCTGACTGTGCCCCAGGAGCTGATGTGAGTCAGGGTTATTGGCCAGGCAGACACTGCCAGATGGCCCCTTGGCACTGTGCCTGTGCTCACAGGCTGTGCCCTGCCCTCCCTGCACTGCTGACATCTCAGCTCAGCTCTGGGCCTTGGACACCACAGCCATTCCAGGGACAGTCACAGCTGATCCAGCCCCAGGAGGTTGGGGTGGTTTGGGGTCCTCAAGGTACAGCCCCACAGAGCCAGCGTGGGTTTAGTGCTGTAGGACCAGGGGAGCACTGGGTCTGTGCAGTGCAGATGGGCCCTGTCAGTGCCTCTGTGCAGTAGCACTGTTTATCCAGCAGTGTCAGTGCCAAGGCAGAGCTCATAAATCATCTTGGACCTGGGATTATTGTGTAAATAACCTTTTGGGTGCATCTGTCCTGCAGCCTGAAGTGTGTCCTGTGGCATCACTGTTACCCTGAGCTTTCTGCCTTAGTCCTTGCTTCAGATAAAGGAGAGAGCTATTACACAATTCACTACAGAGCTTTTCTATCCCTGCATAAGCTGTGGAAGTCATAATCAAATGAGCAGAAGTGAGGGGGGGATTTTCCATAATGTGTGTATCATCAACCAGTGGATTGCAAATCCTTCTATTTTTAGTTTAGTTGGGTCCCTGCAGTGTTTCTGAAAGGCTCTTGTCCAGTTGACAGTGTTGTGTCCTTCCCTCAACTTCTCCAGTTTCCCTCAACTTTCTCCAGTCTGAGCTACAAGGCATAACTTGCTGTGCTCATGTTGAGTTTATTTTGGCCTTAAAATCTTAACTTTTCAAGCAGCAGTTGCAGTTTTCATCTGACGTGAGATGTCTGAGGATCTGCCTATGAACAAATGGGAATATCCATCACTATTTTCCTGCAAAATTTTCTTTTCCAATTATATATTTTTAAAATGTTGCTGATATATGAACATCATCCATCTCACTGTTTCCCTTTTCCTGTCTTCCCAACTGTTGTATTCTGTGCACAGATAAGATCTGTGGGACAAGGATCACTGCTGGTTTAGGTTTGTATATTCTTTTTAAAATGTTGCTGATGTGTGAACGTCATCCATCTCACTTTTCCTGTCTTTTCCCAACTGTAGTATTCTGTGCACAGATAAGATCTGTAGGACGAGGATCACTGCTGGTTTAGGTTTGTATATTCTCTAGCACAATGCAGTCGTGATGTGTAATTAGAACTTTGAGACGTTGCTGTTTTGTCTGAGGTCTTGGGCTGGGAAGTATTTCTGATGAAATAATGGCTGTTTAGCATTAAAAGCACTGCAGAAATTCTGGTTTGGCCTGAGGTTCATTGTCTCCTGGAATTACAGTGGTGAGTTACATGCTTTATGCTGCTTGCACAGCCAGTTGGTGGCAGAGGTGAATAATGGCTGTTTCAATGTTTAGATCCGGAAGCAGCAGAAGGAGCACGCGGAGCTGATTGAGGAGTACCGGATCAAGCAGCAGCAGCAGCAGCAGCAGTGTGGGATGGCCCCACATTCCATAATGCCAGGGGTCCAGGCCCAGCCTCCCATGGTTCCAGGAGGAGCAGCACCAGCAATGAATCAGCAGAGCTTCCCCATGGTGGCACAGCAGCTCCAGCATCAGCAGCACGCAGTGGTGATCCCTGGGCAATCCAACCCCACCAGGATGCCAAATCTATCCGGATGGCAGCCTGCAAACCCTGCGAGTCACATTTCCATGAATCCAGCAAGGATGCAGCCTCCAATGACACCACTGCCAATGAATCCTGGTGCACCAGCTCCTGTGCCTGGCCCAAATGCAGCTGCACAGGCAGGGCCACCCCCAAGGGTGGAGTTTGAGGACAACAACCCTTTCAGTGAAAGCTTCCAGGAGCGGGAGCGCAAGGAGCGCTTACGGGAGCAGCAGGAGCGGCAGCGCATCCAGCTGATGCAGGAGGTGGATCGACAGAGAGCTCTGCAGCAGAGGATGGAGCTGGAGCAGCACAGTATGATGGGGCCTGACCTGAACAACAAAGCATCCTTATCTCAGATACCTTTCTTCAATTCTGAGCTGCCTTGTGATTTCATGCAAACCCCTCGGCCCCTGCAGCCATCCCCGCAGCAGCAGCAGCAGATGGGGCAGATCCTGCAGCAGGGTGCTGTGACCTCCCCTCCTGCCACCAATTTTATGCAAAGCACAGAGCGAAGGCCAGTGGGACCTGCAGCCTTTGGACCTGATGCATCTGCTGGTCCAGGTGGAGCCCCCAATTTCCATAATGTAAAACAAACTCATGGGAATCTCCCTGGGGCTGCCTTTACGCAGAACCAGGTCAGGCCTCCGTTCCCTTCTGCTGTCCCTTCATCTCCAGTGTTGGGGGGCAGTGCCCCATGTGGGTCAGACACTGGTGTGCCCCAGGCTGCAAACATCCCTGTATCAGGCCAGTCTCTCATCCAGCTATATTCTGACATAATCCCAGAAGAGAAAGGCAAAAAGAAAAGGGCACGGAAGAAGAAAAAGGATGACGATGCTGAGTCCATAAAAGCCCCATCAACTCCACACTCGGATATCACTGCACCATCAACCCCAACCATTTCTGATGCTACCTCCACCCCCACAGTGAACACCCCCAATGAGCCACGGCACCAGGATGAGCTGGAGTCCCTGGAGCTAACGGGCCCCTCGACATCCAACACAGGAGAGAGCTCCCCAGAGATGGAGGGGAAGCTCCCCAGCAGCAGCAGCGTGTCCCAGAAACAGCCGCGGGGGAATGCAGAGCCTGAAAAGGCTAAAATGGACACACCCACCAGCCTCCAAGAAGTTAAACTGGAAAAGGCAGAAACTGATCAATGCTCAGGTCAAGCTGAGCCTAAACCAGAAAATCCAAGCAGTATTAAGGTGGAGGAGGAGAAGGTCACCTCACAGCCAACCTCTTCAGCTCCGAGTCCAGCACAGGCACCCGGTGCTCTGGCAGCCAAAGGGGAGTCAGGGAATGAACTGCTGAAACACCTGCTAAAAAACAAGAAGTCCTCATCTCTTCTAAATCAGAAACCAGAGAACAGTGGCCGAGCAGAAGAAGAGGCTTCTGGGGATAAAAAGTTAGCAGAGAAGCAGAGTCCAGCTGAAGGAATGGTGAGCCTGGTGCTGGTTTTGTTACTCTGTGGTCAGCAGCAGTCCAGCCTAGTCTGTGCCTTAGTGTGGGCATGTGTGGGGTCATAATCTACCTGTACAGGGTGGAGGAAACAGCTTTAAGGAACTTTAGCCTCTTTCCTGTCTTTTCTCCACAAATAAATCACTGCATTGAGCAAAGAATAAATTTTAATATGGGTTCTTAGGTCAGCATATTCAGAAGTCACTGAAATGCAAAAAAAAAAATTTCTACCAAAAAATGTTTTCAAAAAATACCACTTCCTAATATTAAGGCATTATTTTATGATGTATGATTCCTAATTACTGACTACTGGTATGTGTCTGTACTGAACATGGTGTGTGTCCTTTTCTCCTGTGACTCCACCTGAGTCATCTGTATGATTTATTAACTTGTAAGGTCTTTAAAAACAGACCTAAAGAAAAGTGCTTTCTGTGGAGGTAGGATACCCTTTACACTTACACTTGTTGGTCATTTTATTGTAATCTTAGTCTCTGCTTTTGGGTTTTGACTGTCTAAACTCTAAATTAGTTCAGAAAACAAAATTTAAATGTATTTAAAAGGAAAAGATACTCATAAAAGTAAAGGTAATTGTGAGAACTTGTAATTAAGTGTAAAAGATCTACAGTTAAAATATGTGGTAGGAATATTAAAATACTAGTGATAGGGGTCATGTAGAGCTGTTTAAAATTACAATGATTTTTTTTTTTAAATGGACTTTCTTTTGTCTTGCCCCTGTATCATTAGAGTCCCATCCTGATCCTTTTTACCCAGCTATACTTCCATGGGAAGAAAGGCTTTGCAGATTTGTACTGGAAGTATTTAAGCAAGTAGTACAATCCAGAAAGGTTCACAGCACTTTTTTTGTTGCTAACCTCAAAATACTTTTGTATTTCCATGCCTCTCTTCTGCCACCAAGTCTGTCTTTCATTTGGCCCTGGTGAACATCTCCAAGGTTTCATGCACATGGAACTTTATTTTAGGGGGTATTCAAAAGAGAATGTTACTGGCCTGTGAGTTTTTAGTGATGTTTTCGGATGTCAGTGGTGTTAATGAGAAGTCATAATTCTGTCTGTAGGGACAGTTTAGCAGTTCCACCTGCCAGTAAAATACACTTTGTTATCACTGAGATTTATTACTCTGTGTCTGTGTTTTCAGAGCCGTGCAGTAATTCAGAGTGAACTGTGTATTAACATGTCAAAAATTCTGCTGCACTTCCTTTTTTCACCCCAGCAAACTGCAGGAGCCCAGATGCAAGGTACATTTGGGTGCAGTAACAGCCAGCTCCAGAGAGCAGATGTAGGACCTGAAACCAAGAAGCAGAGAAACAAGCGGGCTCAGAGGACGGGAGAGAAAGCAGCTCCTCGGTCCAAGAAGAGGAAAAAAGAGGAAGAAGAGAAGCAGGCTGTTTATCCTAATGCAGATACCTTCATCCAGCTGAAACAGGTGAGTGTGCAGGAGCAGTCCAGAGGCCATGTGGAGCAGTGGATTTCTCCCAGTGGAAGTGAAGTTGAGGCTTAAGTTGAATTTTGATCACAGGCACAGGGGAAAATGTGAACTTCCACAAAGTCAGGGAATTTAAAGTTTGGTGTTTAATTTTGGAAGGTGGGCTGACATGGCAGGTAGTCCCAAAGCCACAGAGTTCCTGTCAGCTCTGACAGCCTCTGGATGAGCTGGCAGGGAGCTGGAGCTGAACAATTTCCTGACAGTGGATAAATTCCAATTCTTCTTCTAAATTAGAAAGCACTCTCCTGACTGGAGGATTGCAGTGTTCTGTCTTAGACTTAATTTCTGACTTTTTTTTTCTTTTAATACAGCAGCTTTCTCTTCTGCCTTTGGTGGAACCAATAATTGGAGTGAGCTTTGCACACTTTCTCCCTTATGGCAGTGGCCAACTCAATGGTGGAAATCGACTTGTGGGAAGTTTTGGTAGTGCTACTCTTGATGGGGCTTCAGATTACTATTCCCAGCTCATTTACAAGGTATGCTTTTAATCTGGATTTCTGTTGTGTGCTCTCTGTGGGAAGAGAAGTCCATGATATTATTACTACAGCGTTCTTGCCTTTTATGCAACTAGAAGAAAAATAACCTTCTATTGCTAGACTAGATAGTGTGAAACAGTCACCATTGTTTTACCCTCTGAAAGTTGATATTGGTTCTGGAAACTGTTGTTGTAAACTAATGAAAAACTACAAATACTCTTTTAACAAATGGGTGCTAAATAATGAAAATTGTAATTACAGTTTTGTGGAGCAGAAGAAACTGAATTCTCAGTATTTTGCAAAGTCTTTGAAAGCATTCAACATTTCTTAATGTGAATTAAATAAGAAATAGACTTTTTCTCATTTGCCCACCAAGCCCTAACTAAGACCCTGGGAACTCTGAACAAAATAGACTGTTTGTTGATGAGTTAATAACCCACAGCATTTAAAACTTAGTCTCTGAGATCAGAGTGGCAATACTGGGAGGGCAGTGGGATACTGAACAGACAGAATCAAATTTGCTGCTTGGATACCCTAATACAAAAACCTATTAAAACCAGTGATGTTTTCTCCAGCCTTACACAGTGTGTAAGCTGAGAATGGGACCTACAAAAATAGTTCTGGTGGTCAAAAGTAAGTAATGAGGATTAGCTTTGTGGGCATGACTGCAGGAACAACAGATACTGAAGCTCTCATTTAACTTTCATTTAAAATATGGGCAGTTGAATAAACTGGTGAGAAGTAGCCCAGAGTATGAACTTGCAGAGTATCTGCTGCTCCATGGTGGATGCTTCAGTGACAGCTCATCCTGTGCTTCCCCTTGAGGGGCATTTGGGGAAGCTGACTTGTTCATGGTGCTGGAGAGTCACTGTGAAACAGCTGTCAGCATGGAATTGGGCCCTTTGCTGAAACTGCAGGAGCTAGTTTGAAACCGTTCCTTAAAATGCTCTTTGTGCATTTTTGTAAACAGTTCAGCCACATCTTCTTTTGGCAGTGTTTACTCACGTGAACTATTTCTCTGATATCCCTGATACAAGAAAAGCCAATCATTGTGTCTTGTACAGTAGACACCTTTCTGTCTCATGCTTGGGTCTCAGCTATGGCTGCCTATCAGTTCTACATCTGTGAAACCGAGTGGGTTTCATTGGTACTGGAACAAGGCAAGTTCTCTCCCTGTGTTCCATCCTGATTGCTGGCTCTTTCATTCATGTCGTGCAGCAGAACAACCTGAGCAATCCCCCGACCCCCCCGGCCTCTCTCCCTCCCACGCCGCCGCCCGTGGCCTGCCAGAAGTTGGTCAATGGCTTTGCCACCACCGAGGAGCTCGCTGGCAAGGCTGCAGTGCTGGGAGGCCACGATGGTAAGGCTCTGTGTGTTGGTGCTGTGAAGTCTGTCCTGCTTGTAGCAAATGGCAAAATAGATCTTTGAATCATAAAACATGCCGAGTTGGAAGGGAGCCATGAGGATCACTGAGTCCAGCTCCCAGCCCTGCACTGGACACCCCCAACAATCCCACCCTGTGCCTGAGAGCATTGTCCAAATGCTCTTGGAGCTCTCTCAGGTTTGGTGCTGTGACCACTGCCCTGTTCAGTACCCAGCCACCCTCTGGGTGAGGAACCTTTCTCTGATATCCAACCTAAACCTCCCCTGACACAACTTCAGGCCCTTCCCTTGGGTCCTTTCACTGGTCACCAGAGAGAAGAGATCCACACTGCCCCTCTGCCCCCCATCATGAGGAAGCTGGAGGCTGCTGGGAGGTCTCCCCTCAGACTCCTCCAGGTTACCTCCTAGGATGCTTCTCAGTTGCAATGCTCCTTTATAAAAACAAAATGCCCAGACTTTTCAAGGTTAAAATCATTACTAGCCAGCAATATTTTACACCAGTATAGTGTCAGGTGTTGGTGCCTTTTCCTTGTTCCCATTCAAAAACATGTTGAGAGCTAGAGACACTCTTAAGAAATGAGAAAAAAAACCTTAAGATTAGTTTTTTTGGGTCCAGTACAAATGACTGCCATGAGCTCCTTGGTTAAGTGAGCTCAAACAGCCTATCCAGAATGTGTGCAGTCAGTGTGTATTTCCTGATACTTACAATTTGGACAGTTAAAATTGCTTTCTATTCTTTGTACTGGCTCTTTGTAAGGACTATTCAGTGATTAAAATCCTTTTTTTCACACCCCTTTTCCTTTGTTGTTACAAATTTTTTTGTAGTTTTATGGGTTTTTTAAGTAAACAAACATCCTCTCATAGTGGAAGAAAACACTCAAAAGCCTTTCAGACCCTGTTTGCTCAAAATTTGCAGGTTTTTGTAAAAATGGAAGTTAATCCTGACTGGTCACAATTTTTTGAGCTCCCAAGTGCCTTAGAATGGTGTCACCATCAAGCCCCACCCACACCCAGCAGGCAGCATGTCCATCACTGAAAGAGCTGTCCAGATGTCTCATTGTGCTCTCTGTGCCTCTCTGCTTTCAGTTACCAAAGCTCTGGGGCCAAAGCAGTTCCAGTTGCCTTTCAGACCACAAGATGATTTATTAGCCAGAGCAATGGCTCAGGGCCCCAAAACTGTGGATGTTCCTGCTTCACTTCCAACACCACCTCACAACAACCAGGAGGAGTTAAGGTAGGTTTTACTTGACATCTTCTAAAAGGTATTTGGAGCAGATTCTGTGATCTTTCATTGGAGGAGACTGTGAAGGTGTGGAGAAACAAAACCCTTTTTGCACAGGCACAGAAGGGCAGAGAATGGAATGGGATCATCTTAACTCCTAACATTACACGTGTAGAGAGCAGCATAGTGAGTAGGTGATTCCAGTCATTGCTACACTCCAGATTCTGCTAAATTGTTAGGAATTCCTTACCTTGATCTTTTAAAAGTGAAAGAAAACTGTACAAATAGGTGCTTTTCTTGGAGCAGTGTGGTGCTGCAGTGACAGGTGACTGCTGTAGCAGCAGCAAGACTGTGCAGGAGCCAGCCTGAAACTGCAGAGCTCCACTCAGCTTCCCAGGTGAGAAACCCTGGCTGGAACATGAGTCTCCCTGTAGAAATCTTCCCTTTTGCCTCCCTTTTATTTGCCTGCCCAAAATGTGGGTGTCTGTAAAACACTGGAGCCTGTATTTGAACAAAGGCCAGATAGTTTAAATATTAAAACAGTTCAAATATTAAATGTTCGTTTTTTATCCTGGTGGATAGAGCCATGGGGAACAGAGGGTTTGGCTTTGTTAGTGTCTTTGTTTTCTTCATGGATCTTTCCCAAGAAATGGAATATGTGTGCAATGAGATACCCAGGGGTGATGGCCAACCACCTACTTGTGTTGTGTGACCAGGAGCAACCAGCAAGTTCACTTCAGTTCCCTGTCAAGATTTATAACTTTGGCTTACCAGAAGTTTAGTCCATTTCCAAAACGGCTTTTTTGGGTTTTGTTCCAGGGTTCAAGATCACTGTGAGGACAGGGACACTCCCGACAGCTTTGTTCCTTCTTCCTCTCCTGAAAGCGTGGTGGGAATGGAGATCAGTCGCTACCCAGACTTGTCGGTTGTAAAGGAGGAGAACCCAGAACCTGTCCCATCTCCCATCATTCCCATCCTGCCCAGCAGCACTGGGAAAGGTGAGGCTGCAGCAGAGTGAACACTTACAGCTAGGACTGGTTTTCTGTCTGTTCCCATAAATGTGGGATTAATGTGCTGTATTCTGGTTTATTTTCAGGTTCAGAAGCCAAAAGGAATTACATAAAATCAGAACCCGGTTCAGGAGCATTACCTGGTTCTGGCTTCTTCTCCTCCCAGCTTGGACCATCCCAGAACGGTCCTAAATCTGGCCTTATCTCTGTAGCAATTACTTTACATCCCACAGCTGCTGAGGTAAGAAGAATTAGCATGTATTACATACATGGAGTACAGCAGCAGTTAATTTGGTTTATGTACAGTGACTCCGAGGGGGTTACAGTGCAATAATGCTGCTGTTGCAGTCTTCTAATAGTTTGTATCTCTGCTGTTTGTCAGATGTAAACAAATTATTTTTTGTTATTATTCCTGTTTTTAGAACATCAGTAGCGTTGTAGCAGCATTCTCCAACCTGCTCCATGTCAGAATTCCCAACAGTTACGAGGTCAGTAATGCTCCAGACGTCCCATCCTCCATGGCAGCCACCAACACTCCCAGAGGGAACCCATCTATGGAGTACAGGCAGCACTTGCTGCTGCAGGGTCCCCAGGCAGGATCCCTGGGACCTGCCAGGATGGTGGGGCCCTATGGACTGAAGCAGCCCAATGTGCCATTCCCTGCCAACAGCAATGGTGAGTGGGTTTAACCTCCCAGTGTTCAGTGCCAGGCTTTAACTGAGTCAGTATGGATGCATTTCAGCCTCATAAATCCACACTCTAGAATTCAATAATTGATTCTTGTTCCAAATAAAACTTTTCACTTCTTACATGATCATGTGGATGCTCCTGGATTTAACCATGAGGAGTTCTCATCCATCTCTGATTTCCATTGTCTGTTTACATCACTGTAGGTGAGGCGTTTCTCCCTTAATTCCTAACATTTATTAGGGTTTTTTATGTCCAGTCTGGTTTTAAATATGTAATTCAGGAAGATTGTTCCCATGCTGGAAAGCTTGACAAGGTTGTTCAAGTGGTTGGTATTCCTGTGTTAGTTAATTTTGTGATTTTTTCACACAAGGATGTGTTTTTGCCTGGTTTGCACAGCTGTTTTAGGTCTGCTTTATACACTTTATCTGTCAGGTCAAGGTTTAAAGTCCTCCTTCCATGCCCTATCCAGGAGGGTGCTAGCCCTCTAGACCAGTGAGGAATACTGTGATGTCTCACAAATCTGGTTTGATCTGATGCAGCCTCTGACAGATAATCTGTTCCCTAGGTCTGGCTGGCTACAAGGATCACAGCCAGAGCATGGCAGAAGGCTCAGCACTGAGGCCTCGCTGGTGCTCCCACTGCAAGGTCGTGGTTCTGGGCAGTGGTGTGAGGAAATCCTTCAAAGACCTGCCCTTCCTCAAACAGGTCAGTGCTGAGGTGCCCAGGGCAGGGCCCTGTGCTCAGCTGGGCTCCTTAAAGCAAGGGGTGGCACAAAGTCCTGCTTGTCCTGCCAGCCAAGAGCTCTTCAGCTTCCTGTGTTCTCCCCCTTCCTTGTGTGTCCTGATTCAGGGTGGGACATTCAGGCACATCTGCAGTACAGCTAAAAAATGGCAAAGTTCTTGTTACTCATACAAAATGAATCCCAGGACATTTCATAAAACAGGTCCCATCTATAGGGGTTCTCCAAGTTCTGCTACCAACCTCCTTCCCTGACTTCTTCAGGGACCTCAATTCAAAAAAAGCTCATTTGTGTGGCAGCCAGGTTGCTGTGTCAGGAATTACTGTAAGAGCAGGAATACTTGCACTCCTTTGGGGCAGGAATCAGGTTTCAGTTGCAATCTCTTGTCCTCACACTGGGAAGTGTCATTCCTTCAAAGAATGCCATTGCTCTTCAGTGACCAGGAGGTGACTACACCACAAAGACACAGCCAGAACTTGCACAGAGGAAAGTGTTCATGCAGACAGGAATGCACTGAATTCCCAGTAAGGTTTTGCAGATGGATCAGTAGATAAAACAGTGTGATCTGCCTTTGATTAGACTGAAATGAGACATTCTTTTGCCATCTAAAGATAAAAGAAAATAGATTTTGCTTTGCAAGAGTGCCTATGGAGCAGATGGATGCATGGTGTAGAATGCTTTATTTTGATTGTTAAACTTCTGTGAAAGGCAGAAAATGCTGAAGAACAGGGGTGTAGGTGGTGGTAACGTTAGATCTGTCAAATAATCAAGTATTTATATCACAGCATCCCTCATTATTTCACAAATGTTCTACAAATAAAAGAGTTTCCAGCCAGATTGGAAGATTTGTTTCATTACACTTACTATGTGAAGAATGGTATTAGAATGCACTTCTTACACTCTTCTGTGTTTGATTCCCAGGATTCCCAAGAAGGCTCAGATAAAATGAAGGACATTGTATTCTGTAGCAACAACTGCTTTGTTCTTTATTCAGCAGCTGTGCAAGCAAAAAACTCAGAGAACAAAGTAAGTATCAAACACTGGCAGACCCAAGTGAGCTGAAATTATTGCAGCTATTTGTTGGAGAACAGAGAGGGGCCGAGGGGGAAGTTTGCACTTCATTTGAGAGGTTTATAAATTAATTGCTCTATATTCAGACGTTGAGATTCTGAACCAGCAGCATGAATTAAGAATCATATTTGCAGAACTTTGTGTCTGACAGATGTGTGGCAGAAAAACCATCACCTTTGGCTTCTCTCCCAGGCTTTGAAGATATAGTCTCAAAAAATGAGTGATTCAAGTTCTCTGGACATTGTAAGCAACCACAGACAGGTTTTTAAGGGGTGTAGCCTGCATTTGGATTTGACTTGTACAGTTAAAAATAAAATTACAGCTGTGAAAAGAACAATTGAGCAGCAAGTTTGTAAAAAGAGTTTAATTTGTTCAGTGTAACCAGGAAAATAGAATCCTGTTCCTTGACTTTATTTGTGTGAAGCTGCCATTTTAAAGCACTGATTACCAAAACACCAGTAAGGAGCCTGTGAGCTGACAGTGACCAGGGAAAGGAGTTCCTTAGCACTGGAGAAGTACATCTGAGGAACTTCATTCAACTGAAGGTGGAATCAGGCCAGGGAATTTTCTCAGGTGGTCCCAAATATTCTCTTGTAGTTCTCTACCTGCAGACACTGCAAGGGGTGTCCAACACCTGAGAGAAATGGGGCATCATTTCTTGCTGTCTCAAGGGTCATTCAGTGTCAGAATGATCTGAATCAGAATGACACTGAATTATCTAATTAGATAAATAAATTTGTCTAATTATTTAATCATTAAAAATGAAATAGTCTTCACTAAAGACTGAATGATCTTGTTGAGTTTCTCACAGTTAAAATTTTTTGAGTACTGCTTTTAACTAACTTGTCTTCTGCTGTTTCTAGATCATATGTACCTTTCTCCCTAAACCACTGGACAGAACAGGCTGTGTCCTTCAAGCTTTACCTAATTAATGTGTTCTCATAGTCCTGTATAGACTGTATAGTTTGAAGCCTTCCCTCAAGTGCATCCTACTTACTTTCTCAAAAGCAATTGAATTAAAAAAATACAACCCTGGAGAAGATAACTCTGTGTGCATCCATATCCTTTTAGAGTCCCATGTAGCTCATTTTCAGTTGTTGTATAAACAGGGTAACATTCCTCTACAAGTGCATCAGCATGTACCTAATTAAGTTAATTAAATGTCATGTTCAGCCTCTTGATCCTTTAATTTACTCTTTCAAGATTAATCACACAAACCACGTTAAGCACTTCATAATATAAACTTCCTTTGTTGTTTCTTGTTTTATCTCTTCGGTTTTTGGGTTGTTTTTTTTCACAAATCTCTGCAGGTATAATTCTTGTTTACTGTGACTGAGTAGTTTAAGTCCTCAAGTTGCATCTAATCCAAAGCCCTGTAGAAATTCCTCCTCACTTGTTTCCAGGAAAAAATTATGTGGCATTAGTTTTAAATTTTCCATTCTACCATATATCAGATTCTTACGCTTTAAATTATTTTGTGACCCATATTTTAAGGTTACTTTGTGTTGTAACAAAACTTTCTAAGAATCCCCAAGAACTAAAGCTGGCAGTCAGCTCACAGATGGCAGTTGAGGAGTTTTGCATTCAGAACCTGGACAAAGGATTATTTGTGCTTTCTCTCGTGTATTGAAGGGGCACCATGTTCTAGGTAGGCTGGGAGAGTTTCCTGCTCCAAATCCTGATCCAAGTGGTGGCAACATGGGTCAGGATAATTTCCTTCTTTCTCTGTTGCTGTATCTTGATTTTAGGCATTTGGAGAAGTCTCTCCCATATTGATCTGCCCATGTTTTCAGGTTCTATTTAATGATTAACAAGTTTGGGATCTTTTCTTAAAGAGTTTTCTGTTGATTATCAGGAATCAGTCCCAACCCTGCCACAGTCGCCAATGAAGGAGAGGCCGCCCAAAGCATTCCATCAGTACAGCAACAACATCTCCACTTTGGACGTCCATTGTCTGCCTCAGCTGCAGGAAAAGGTTTCTCCACCCTCATCACCCCCCATCATGTTCCCCCCTGCCTTTGAAGCAGCCAAGGTAGAGGCAAAACCGGATGAGCTGAAGGTAACAGTGAAACTCAAACCCAGGTTAAAAGCAATACACAGCAGTCTGGAGGACTGCCGGCCTCCCAGTAAGAAATGGAAAGGGATGAAATGGAAAAAGTGGAGCATTCAGATTGTGATTCCTAAAGGATCATTCAAACCTCCTTGTGAAGAAGAAATAGATGAATTCCTTAAAAAACTGGGCACAACCCTTAAACCAGACCCTGTGCCTAAAGACTACAGGAAATGTTGCTTCTGTCACGAGGAGGGTGACGGATTAACTGATGGACCAGCAAGGCTTCTCAACCTGGATTTAGACCTTTGGGTCCATTTGAACTGTGCTCTTTGGTCTACAGAAGTCTACGAGACACAAGCTGGTGCCTTAATAAACGTGGAACTAGCACTGCGGAGAGGCCTGCAGATGAAATGCATGTTCTGTCACAAAATGGGTGCCACCAGCGGTTGCCACAGGTTAAGGTGCACCAATATTTATCACTTTACCTGTGCCATTAAAGCACAATGCATGTTTTTTAAAGACAAGACCATGCTCTGCCCCATGCACAAACCAAAGGGAACTCACGAGCAGGAGCTGAGTTACTTCGCCGTGTTCCGGAGGGTGTACGTGCAGCGCGACGAGGTGCGACAGATCGCCAGCATCGTCCAGCGCGGGGAGCGCGACCACACCTTCCGTGTGGGGAGCCTCATCTTCCACGCCGTGGGCCAGCTGCTGCCACAGCAGATGCAGGCCTTCCACTCCTCCAAAGCCCTCTTTCCCGTGGGCTATGAGGCCAGCAGGCTCTACTGGAGCATGAGGTACGCCAACAGGCGCTGCCGCTACCTCTGCTCCATCGAGGAGAAGGACGGGCTCCCGCTCTTCGTCATCAAGGTGGTGGAGCAGGGCCACGAGGATCTGGTTCTGACTGACACGACACCTAAAGGTAAATTTTTGTCAACTAAGATGATGAATTTGTGGCTTTGCTGTTCATTGTGGTACTGCTGATTCCTGTGTACAGTACCTGTTCGAAGCAGCTGTTGCAGGCACTGTTCTAACATAGTGTTTATAGTGAGCTTCCAGGGCCCATTTTTAATACCCTGCTGTGAGGACTGTGATCAACTCTGAAGAAGCTGTATAAGCTGCAGATCAGAAGAATTGTTCCAAGTCCACACCAAGACTGAGCGTTGAACATTGAACTAAAGCAGTAGGAAAGTCGGTGCAGGTTTCATTTCATGAAAAGTGACTTTGTTTAAACACAGAGCCACTGCTGAGTTACCTTCAAATCAGCTGGGCTCAAGTTAGGGTGCTCTGACAACAGCTGAGTGACCACATTGTTCTCAGGGTGGGTACTGTCCCTGTCAGGGTGAAGAATGTAAGGGTGCCCATAAACACCTAGGCAGGTCTTGGAAATTGGCTCCTGGATGTGCTGGAGGATTATAATCCTCCGGGTCTCAAGGCCTTAGTGCTGTGGGTGCTGATGCCCTCACAGAATGAGCACTGACTACAGTCAATCAGTAGAAATAAATACATTATGTATTTTCAGAAAATCATACTTTTGCAGCATTTCTCAAGAGAAAACTGTCCATGTTCTTGTCAGAGGACTGAAAGTTTCCATGCTGAGAACACTGAAAGCTTCATTTTTGAGAACTGAGGGTGCAGAATCCATAGTGGTTTTGATTGGGATTTGTTAAATCCCAAAACTTAGCAACTCAACAGTCATTCTCCACTTCACTTTCTAGGTCCTGGCCTGTTTGTATAGGCAAAGACAAAAGTTTTCTCAGTGCTGAGTTCTGGTTCCCATATCCTCAGGCATTTGTTTTAAAACCAAGTGCAATAGTTTTTTATTTTTTTGATCACTGTAACTCTCTCCCAATGGTTGTGTAGGTGTGTGGGATAAAATCCTGGAGCCTGTTGCTTCTGTTAGAAAAGAATCTGAAATGCTCCAGCTGTTCCCGGACTATCTGAAGGGTGAAGACCTCTTTGGTTTGACAGTGTCTGCCGTGGCCAGGATTGCAGAATCGGTGAGTTCAGCACCCCAGTTCTTGCTGGATCATCCCACTTGCTGCATAGACACTTGAGAAGGGGAACAGAAAGAAGTGTGGAGAAGTAAATATTTTGTTACACACGTAATTAAACATGTAATTATTTATATTTTTTTCTTTCTCTTTTTTTTTTGTTTTTTTTTTGCAGCTGCCAGGGGTTGAGGCCTGTGAGAACTACACTTTCCGCTATGGCCGAAACCCCTTAATGGAACTTCCTCTTGCCATCAACCCCACGGGCTGTGCCCGTGCCGAGCCTAAAATGAGTACCCATGTCAAGAGGTTTGTGTTAAGGTATTTTGTTTTAATTTCACATAGTACAGCCCAGGGTTTATAGGCTGCTTTAGGGTTATTTGTGCTTTCGTCTGCTGCTTACAAACCCTGTCGTCCTTGGCTGTGAATGTGCATGCCCCAGTCAGAGGAACTGCTTTGTGTCTCCGCTAGCTGGCTTTAAGTGTCTGTATGTCTGAGAGGATTTTTATTGGGTTTCCTGGCTGTTTTCAGAGAAATCTTCAGTTTTTCTTGTATTCTTTCCTGTTACATGCCCAATTTCTACAGGCCTCACACCTTGAATAGCACCAGCACATCGAAGTCCTTTCAGAGCACAGTCACGGGGGAGCTGAACGCGCCTTACAGCAAACAGTTCGTCCATTCCAAGTCCTCTCAGTACCGCAAGATGAAAACCGAGTGGAAATCCAACGTGTACCTGGCTCGCTCTCGCATTCAGGTCAGCTCCAGCTTCAGGAAATGGCTATTACAAAAGCTACATATGCTTTTACTGATATCTGGTTTACAGCTAAATGTTGTGGATGTCATATCTTATATATAATTATTTAGCCGAGTCCAGATGGAAATTTGAAACCAAACTGATTGCAAAATTCCTTCCAGTCTTGTTCCAAAATTGGCAATTTTTAATTGCCACATTGGTTGCATAGATTTACCTTAAGTAAGATTTGTTTCTAATTACTGTAAATATCCTAAAAACTGCTTTGTTATTGTCATCTAGAAAAAGGATTTAAGTTCTGGGGTGGTTTGTTGTTTGGTTTTTTTAGCCTATTCCTCAAAACCATAGTAAAACTTTATAGAAATATAAATACACAATGGAACCTTGAGATGCTCAGGCCAAGCTGATGAAGTGATACAAGACCAGCAGGAAGAGCTCAGTACTTGTTTGCCTTCTGAGAGTATAGAATCCATTGCTTTATGTGATGCTGCTGGTTTGCCCCACAGTCTGTTTTGGAAAAGCTTTGTCACTAATCTGGCTGTGTGTGGACATAGTTGTTGTTTATTTCAGGCTGGACTTCACCACGCCTGGGTTCCTCGCAGGTGTCTCTGGTCTAGCAGAACCCACTTTTATTTCTCAGTGAATTTATAACCTTTACACAGTCAGTGTCAGAGGGGTAAGAGCAGCTTTATCACCAAGACAGCAGCCCAGTTTTCTGGGATCTGTGTGAGGCTGGATTCTGGGCTGTAACTGCATCAATTATTTATCAATGCTGCTTCTCTCTCTCCTTTCCACTGCTGCTTTGGGGCACGGTGAGGAACACAGTGTGAGTGTAAAGTTACTAATTCTCAGTGTACCTTCTGTTAGGGCCTGGGCTTATATGCTGCTCGAGACATTGAAAAGCACACAATGGTCATTGAATATATTGGGACAATTATCCGGAATGAGGTGGCAAACAGGAAGGAGAAGCTCTATGAGTCTCAGGTAAGGCTGCTTGTTCATTCCCTCTTTTCCCCTTCCCCATTCAGACATTCATAGAACAAAACAAATGCTGTTCTGCCTGCACAGTTCAGGTCCCCTGATTTGTTTTCTCCTGTGCCATAAATGAAAATAGGCTTGAAATTAAACCAGAGGAGTCTGCAGTAGTTGCTATCAGAGTATTTCAGTGTTTAATAAATCTCACAGCACCCTGGCCAGGCAGAGAGGACACATCCTCTGATCCAGAGGACACAGTTCTGGAAGACATGTCAGGACCTCCGTTTTTAATGAAAACTTCTTAAAGCCATTTCCTTTGTGTAACTTGATGGCATTGTAACAGTTAGTGCCTGTCTGGGAAGCAGTCAAATATCCCAGATGAAAGGCAGTAGGAAGCTGTTAGGGAAAACTGGAATGTCCAGAGGTTTGTGTTTGTGACCCATCATCCCTCACAAACCCGTGGGGACACAGGCAGTGTGTGACAGTGCTTTCCCTTGTGAGCCAGTGGGCAGTGCCTGATCTGGAGTGCAGACTGGAGCTGGCCCATGTTGTTGGTTCATCACTGGCACTGCAGTGAAACCTCACCAGAGTCCTTGTGGCCCTTGTGTCTTGCAGAACCGCGGCGTGTACATGTTCCGCATTGACAACGACCACGTCATCGACGCCACCCTAACGGGAGGCCCTGCAAGGTGGGTGGCCCTGGAGGGATCCCTGCCTCCTCCTGGGGCATCCCCCTGTTGGCCTGGGGCTCTTGGAGGCTCTGAGTTTGTGGGGTTTATTCTCTGAGCTGGTCTTCAAACTGTCCCACTGTCTCTTCCATCAGCTTTGCTCATCTTTCAGTTTCATGGCAGCTGTGAAGAAAGGAATTTTTTTTGATCCTTGATTTTTTTGGCATTTTCTAGGTAAAGAAACAAGTACAGAGTAATGTAATTGTATGTGGAAAGGCGGTGAGCCCATGGAGCTAAGGCCATCCTGAGGTTTGGTTCAGATTTGCCTCAAGGGATGAGTTTTCCTGAGAGGTTCCATCTGTCCCTCTCTTCTTTCCTAGGTACATCAACCATTCGTGTGCGCCCAACTGCGTGGCTGAGGTGGTCACTTTTGAGAGAGGACACAAAATCATCATCAGCTCCAGCAGAAGAATCCAGAAGGGGGAGGAGGTAGGTTCTTTACACCCCTCTTGCCATGTGCATCCATTCTGTGATTCCTGGCCAGTGGCACAACTTCTGCTCTGGGGGGAGGTGACATTTCCCTTCCCTTTCCTGTAAAACTGTGCCTGTCCCTTACAGTGCAGCCTCTGCTGGGGTTTGCTGTTTAACCTACAGGGACAGCTGTGGCAAATCCCAGCTCTTCCATAACCACTCTTGTGCCTTTCCTTCCAGCTTTGCTATGACTATAAGTTTGATTTTGAAGATGACCAGCACAAGATTCCATGTCACTGTGGAGCTGTAAACTGCCGAAAGTGGATGAACTAGAATGCATTCCTTGCTGTCTTTGAGGGTTGCTTGTCCCTAGGAAGAAGTGATTCACATTTTGATTTTGTCGACGGAAAATTGTTGCCTTTTTGAAGGGGGAAAAAAAAATTTCACTTCTGGAAATACAGATTTCTACACAAGTGTTTAAAAAGAAAAAAAAGAAAAAAAGAAAAAAAAAAAGGAAAAATAACCCACCAAGCACCAGAAGCAAGCCGGCAAAATCTGAAGCTGACTTTCCAGACACGTGGAGGTGAAACTGAGTTAGCAGAATGGTCCAGCACTTTTGTTTTTGAGCTCACTAAGGAGAAACTGTTTAACTTGGGCAAAGAACCGCTGGCTGACCTGCAGGAGGGCAGGTGGCCACTATGAATGTAAGACTGAAATCACCAGCGAAAGGGAGAAGTCCAAAGTGCTGGCCACAGCCTTATTTGATAAAGGGGCAGGCCCTCTAATTAAAGAAAAAAATTTTAAATAAAAGTAGACACCACTGAACAAGGAATGTACTGAAACGACTTCCTTAGGGATAGAGCTAAGGGAAAAAATAACTTGCACTAAAATACATTTAAATACTTGATTCCATGAGTCAGTTTATTGTAGTTTTTGATTTCTGTAAAATAAGAGAACCTTTTTGTATTTATTATTGAATAAGTGAATGAAGCTATTTTTAAAAAGAAAGTTAGAAGAAAGCCAAGCTGCTGCTGTTACCTGCAGAACTAACAAACTCTGTTACTTTGTATAAAAGTGTAAATATTTTGAGAAAAAAAAATACAGTATAAAAATAGTTATTGACCAAATGCTACCAGACTCTGCAGCAGTTCGGGTGCTTATTCTCAAACGTTGATAGGGATGTTACAATATGATCTCATGTGCTCACGGACATGCGATTCCCAGTTCCGAATAACCAAAATCTCAGTTTAAAGAGAGGGGTTTTGTATGTTTAAAGCAGTCTCAACTGTGGTCTTATGAGAATTTTTTTAAGTAAACCTTAAGCCTGCTAAAGGCCGTGTATATTACAACTCTGACTTTTGTAGATGTTTGGGTAATTTAGATTAATTTTATTTGTATTATATTGTTGCATCCCTATTTCTTAAGTCAGGTTTTTTTGTGCTTACAATTTGTGATAACTGTGAATAACTGCTAAAACCACCCAAAATAGAGGCTGGACATGGTTTTTATTCTTCAGCAAAAGTAGTCAAGGATTAGGTGACTGTTCAGCCTACAGATGAAATCATTGTAAACAGCATAGAATGAGTTGGAGCTTCAGTCTGATGCGATAGCCTTCTTAAAAGGAAAACAAGGAAAAAAAATTAGGTGTAATGTGCTTGCAGCTGCAGGACTCTGGCAATAGGATTTTGGAAAATGTAATTTAAAGATGTGTTTGTATGGATTGTTTTTGTTTACATTTCTTTAAAAAAAATAAACACTGTTTTGTGTTTGCTCGTAGAAATTTAATCAGCATTTTGAACCAGGTTAGCTTTTTATTTTGTACTTAAAATTCTGGTACTGACACTTCACAGGCTAAATATAAAAAAAAAAAATGAAGTTTTTTTTTGTGTTCACAATTAAAGTGGACTGTAAACTGTTGGTATATTCAGTAATACAGTTCTGAACTTGTAATGTATATGGCATGATGTATTTTTATCTTACAGAATAAATCAATTGTATATATTTTTCTCTTGATAAATAGCTGTATTAAATTGTTTCTTGAATATTTTTCTTCTCTTGTACAATATTCCAACATCCTACCAGTATTTGTCCTACAGTTTTTTCTGTTCTGTATAATAGTATCTAATGTTGGCAAAAAAATACAAAAACAACACAAAAAAAAAGAATTTTTTGAAGTATACAGAGTGTTATGGGTTTTGGAATTTGTGGAAACAGATTTAGAAGATCAGCATTTACGAATAAAAATATTTTACATCTATAAAGTGCATCCTCCTGTTGTCATTTGAGGTGTCTGGTTTCTGCTTCTTCCAGGATCTGTATGTTTCCCCCACTGAGAAGCAGTTTGCCTTCCCCCTTCTCCAGCGCATCCTGAATTTCACAGTGGGTGCCACATCCTCACCTCAGCCCAGGAGCTGGAACACTGAACACCCTTCCCCAGCCCTGCAGGAGGGGGAGTGAGCAGGGGCCAGGGGGGGTGAAACCTCCACGTTGGTGCTGTGACAGTGACAGCAGAGACATTCCCAGCCAACTCCCAGCATGGATCCAGACTAAAACAAGACTCCAAGACTTACCATGTGGGAAGCAGCCAGGCCAGAGCTGTCCCTGCTGTTGTTTGTATGGTTCACTTTGGCTGCTGCAGGGTCTGTCTGCTCCTCTGGCAGCCACGGCCACCCCCCACTCCAGGAGCCAGCAGGAAGAAAGTCCTTGACACAGGGACTTAATTCAATCCCAGACAGAGTTTCCTTCTTTACAAACAATAAATTCTCAGTATGGCAGCAGCAAGCTGGGGGCTGTGACAGTGCCTGCCCTGGGATGAGGCTTTTCCTTCTGTGCTTCCTATTCACCAAAACCTCCTGGATCAGCTGGGAGCAGTCACTCAAATACAGGGCAGAACTGAATTCTGCTTACACCAGGCAGCCCAGCTGGGAACAGGGCCCTGGCCCAGGGCTGGGATTTCCCAGCAGGGATCTCTCTCTCAGGTGATGGCCTGGCTGTGTGGCTGCACAGATCTGTCTGAAGCAACAACTGACTCCATCCCAAATGCCACCACCTCCATCTGCTCCTGGAAACCAGCGCTGTTCCCAGTGACAGCAGCCTCCAACTCTCCCCACTGGGAGAAAAAGGTCCAAAATTCTGTGTGGCAACCAACTCAGGCCCTATATAAAGCAAACTGCTGCTCTCCCTGTTTGGGGATTTGTTTGGGTTTCCGGATTTTTTTACTTTTTTTCTTTTAAAGACAACATAAAGGCAACAAAACAAGGCCAAGCAAGGTTTCTGCACAATGTGGCTGTCACTGCCAGTGTCACAGAGAATTGTCCCCCCACACACAGCTGGGAGGAGCTGTGCCAGCACCTGCTGCAGTCAGGGTGAACCAGACAGGCATCAAGGAAGCTCCAGCCCATCCTTTCACCCAGCAAAGACTGGAATTTCACACACAGCAACCACCCAGGCTGCCACTGCAAGGGCTCACCATGTTCCAGCCCTACCCTGCAAGCCCTGCCTGACTGCAGGAGTCACCTGGGAACTGATGGCAAGATTCCAGGTGTCCCTGAGCAAGGAACAGCAAAGGCTCAGCTGACCAAGGGGGCTGGGGTTGGTTTTAGAGGCTTTTCTTGGTAGGAAGGAGCTTGGCTGGTGTCTTACTTAATTACTCCCATTGTAATGCTTTATCTGGAAGAACTTCCCCTTCAGCCAGTTGGTTCTGCCTTGTAAACCCTGGTCCCTCGTTCTCCCTGCCAGGGGCTCACTCCCTCCAGGACCAGTGGAGGAGGTAAAAGCAGCTGCCCTGTGCCAGGCCACTCTTACCTGCTCCTTTGCATCCTCTGCTCTTCTCCTCTGCTCTGCAGGCCCTGGCAGGGGACTGAAGCACCAAACAGAGTCTGGCGCCAGCAAATCTCCTCTCTGCAGAAAGATGTGGGTCTGGAATTACTCCAGCATTATCATTATTTTCTTCACACTGCCCAAAAGGGCAGTAAGTGGATGCTGGAGTATTTGTGCAGTTGGAGAATGTTCCTGCTGCCCAAGTGGAAGGGCAAGGCTGTCCTGGAATTTCCAAAATCCGAACTGCATGTTCCCAGGGAAGGCCGTGGCTGTGCAGTGGAAAGCAAGGCCAACAATGGTGCTAAATAAAAACACACTGGTAAGAGCAGCTTTTCTCTTCTGCAGGAGCTTCCACACGCTGGAGAAGCTGAGGCAGGAAGTCGGAGAAATAGTAAAATAAATGAAAACAGAGAAGTGGAGTAAAAAAACCCAGTAATTATCTGTCAAGCCTTCCAAGATGTGAGGAAGGGAGAAAAGGAGTGAAAACAAGGGAAGACCTCAAGTGTCTGAACATTAGTTTCCACCAGTGTCTAAGTTGGTGCTTTCTGGTCTAACAGCTACAAAGAGTAAGGCCATACAAATTAATAAAAAATTGATACTTTATTTTAAATGCAGCTACTGTCATGAGTCATCAAAATAGACTTTGCAATAGTTACTTTGTTTTAAATATGAGGTGATGAATGACAGCAAAGAACTTAAACTACATGAAATGTCCTAAAATTAAAACTAAATTTAAATATTTCAAATGACAATTATCAGAAGATAAAAGGGAATAAAAATATTTTCCAGAAAAAGTAAAATAATTTTGGCCAATAATCCCATACTAGAAATGTAAATTATTGAGATACTGCACATGAAATAGTCAAGGAGGTCTCCATTCTGTCATTGTCATTTAGAAGATCCACAAAGCTGAAATCTCACCATTTAAATTACATTGCTCTAATGATTTCTCTTACTTAAAACCAGTCCAATAATCCAGGACCATCCAAGGAACTGATGATGAATTTGACTCCTTGGGGCAGTGGGGCTGCTGCTCTCAGTGTGTGACCAGGGACCAGTGACCTCCTGGACCCTCCCACGCTCAGCTCCTCGGGGCAGGGCATTCCAGCAGGTCCTTCCATGCTTGTGCCAGGTGTAGCAGCCAAGGGCTCTGCACAAACCCCTCCAGAATGACTTCAGATCGTGGCCGAAGGGGCACCAGGCTCAGCTGGACTCTCCTCAGCCACCTCCTCGCTGCCTCAGCTCTCAAAGTGCCACTGCTGAGGAAGGGACCCGTCGCAGATGGCCACGGTCACGTAGCCCTTGTGGCTCAGTGGATCCACCACCTTCAGGCACTGCCCCACAGAGACCTGGTACAGGCGGTTGTTCTTCTAGGGCAGACAAAGACAGATGGGATTTATTTACTAAAATCTCTGTTCTCCATTGTCAGACTGGAGCTGGAAGTGATGCCCGAGGGGAGGGGGTGCTCCTTCTGACGAATGAGCCTTTCAGCAGCCTCCCTGACACAGCAGACCCACAGCAGCAGAGCACAGCACACCCCATAACCACATCCAGACTTTGAAACAAAGGCTCTCGCGTCCTCACAGGCCCCCAGCTGGGATTTTGTTTATACCACAGTCTTTTAATGAGGTGGAGGGCTGATCAAACCCATTCCCCAGCACTCAGCAAAGAGAGAGCCCACAAGGTTGTAGTGGGCACAGACAGGTCATAGAATCCTAGAATGGTTTGGGTTGGGAGGGACCTTAAAGATCATTTAGGTCAAACCCTCCTGCCATGGGCAGGGACACCTTCCACTAGACCAGGCTGTTCCAATCCCATACAACTTTGCCATGAACATTTCTAGGGATGGGGCATCCACAGCTTCTCTGAGTAACCTGTACCAGCATCACAGCATTCTCACAGCAAAGAATTTCTTCCTAATATTGAACATGAACTTGCCCTCTGTCAGTTTAAAGACATTCCCCCTCATCCTATGACTCCATGCTCTAGGAAGAAGTCCCTCTCCAGCTCTCCTGAAGCCTCCTTGGGCACTGCAAGGATGCTTTAAGGTCTCCCTGGAGCTCTCTCTTCTCTAGGCTGAACAGAGGTACCTGTTTGCATCTGACCATGCATGAGCAGTGCCACTGCCCTCAGCACCCACACGCTGGGGAGCTGCCTCACATTGTGACAGGCCTTGTGCTTGGTGGGTGCCAAGCCCCAGCCAAGAGTGACAAGGAAACAGATCTGATCCTTTAGAGGACTCTGCCATCTCCTCCACTAACAGCCTGTTGCAGCTGTCTGTTAGGGGCTCTCTGCACAGCCCCAGCAGCTCCCATGGGCAGCCACCCCCTGCTCTGTGCACAGGGGGAGCAGATACAGGAGCACAGCCGTGCCAGGCTCTGCTCTGCTTTTGGCCACAACCAGATGTGCAGTGAAGCAGGAGGACATGGTAAGAAAACAAAACACTGTTTTGTTTGATTCCCCCCAATCCAAGCCTTGTACCACAGCTGGCAGTGCACAGTTAGTATTTCCCTGTATCAATGACTCAGTGGAGTTCCCCTTGTTCCAAAAGGCTTGATACCTAAAGGGCCCCAGCCAGCTCTCACATTCCTTATGGGAAAGGTGCCCCACACCTTCCATTTGCCTTTTCATGCCCCTCTGAGCCTTCTTCAGGCCTAATTCAGCCTTTCTGGGACTCCCCTTGTGAAGCTGCCAAGCAGCAGCATGGTAGGAACCTGAGACAGGCTGTGCAGAGCTGTGTTGGAAGCTCACTGGCAGTGCTGGTAGGGCTCTCCCTCCCTTGGTTCAACCATGTTGGTGCTACAGACCCTCTGCTAGGCTGAGGGCATGTGAGGGGCAGCCTCTGAGTGAACACCCAGGAAACAAATTCCATGTGTGAGCAGCACTGGCTTAGATTTGTAGATTGGCCACTCCAGGCTTTAACAATTAAACTAATGAGATCAATAACAGGGCAGAAGCAACTCCTCTGCCCTGTGCTTCTTGAAGCACTAAGCAGGAATGACCACGTGGACTCCTCCTGCCTCTCAAGCCTGCAAACACAACACAACAAAGCTCTGGGGTGGATTTTGTTCTCTCTGGCATATCCCAGATGAGCCACAGTGCTGTGAGTGGCAGAAGAAAGGTTTCTGCAGCTCCACTGAGCCTTTCTTTGTTGCAAAGGGCCTGCATGTCCCAGAGCACAGCGAAAGTCGGGCTGCTTGAACCATGGGCTGAGCCTGGTGCACTGCAACTGCCTTGGCACATCTGAGCTTTGGTCACAATTAAACTCAACCCTGATGTCCTGTTAGTGCTCCTGTCCCTGACTGAGACACTGATTACATGTGCCATATGGCAGCCTCTCCACTTACCCCAAATGTCCACTGCTGAGAGCCACCAGAGCCGTGGCACTTCATGAGACGAGGGGGATCGGACGAGCGAGTTTCCGAAACATCCAAGCACAGCAGATTATTTAAAATCAGCTCGTGATCCTCGTTGTAAATCCAGACCTGAAACAGAACACAGAAAGACATTTATTGCAATGTTTCAGGGCAGTTTCCTTGAATCTTTGTTCACCTACAGAGGAGATGCTTCAACATCTGGATGTGGTGAGAATGGAATGCAGCCCCTTCCCCAGGGCCCACCTGCATGAAGCAGGAATGCACTGGTTCATATTTGCAACTTCAACTGCAAATGTGTTCCTGAATTTACATGCCAGAAGAGTTTCTCTGTGATCACACTGAAAAAAATCAACTGTCAGTTCCAACAAGCAACACGGACACACTGAAGCTGCCTCTGTTTGTCCTCTCCCACACGCTGCTTGAACAGAGCAGGTATTTTTGTTCTTGGCACAGAAACGTGTCAGGCACCTTCAGTTGCTGCCATTCATGCCCAAACCCTGCTGGCTCCCAGCAAGGCACATCTGGCACAGCTGGACATTCAGGGAAGCAGGAACAGCAGCCTGGTTCAACTGCGGGAGCTGTTGGTTCTCCCTCCCTTGGCCAAGATCACATCTGTGGAAGACCTGGAGCTCTCATAACCAACAGGAGAGTCTGAGTCAGGCACTTCAATTTTGCTTTGTCTCTTTTTTTGGCCTCTGAAACTAAGAGCAGCCTTCTGGGGGGTGCTGGGATTTGGGGCACAGCATGACTGGAAAGCACACAGTTCATTATCACAGTGACTGTTATAACACAAGGAAGGCCTCCTTGGAAGTAGTGCAGGGATCACATTAAAATTTGCCCCAACCTCAGGCATTTTGTGCCTTCTAAAATTGTCTTTTCTGTTTAAAGCCTGCCATGGAAAAGAAAGCATGGCAAGATTAAAGAGGGAGGAGAGAATGGAGAAATGGCAGGACTTGCCAGAGAGAACTGCTATTGAAAGAAGAATGATGGAGCCAAGTCCAAACAAGAGATGAGCTGGTAAGAATGGAGAGAGAAGACTGCAGTGACACAGGGAACAGATCTTCAATAAAAAACTGAATAATGGCAAAGAACACAAGGCAGGGCTTAAATCCAGTGTGATAATTCTCCAGAAAGGCTTACACAAGACAGCCAAAATTAATTTCAAACTAATTATGTATTTAGTGTAGAAGACAAAGGAAAGAGGAAAAATAGGCCCAAATTTGGTCCTGAATCCAGATTAGAGTATCACTATGAATTTGCAGATTACTAACAGATTCAAGCACCAGGAAAGCAAAGCCACCCCATAAGGTTTCTTTGCTACACAATTGCAAGCCTTAGCATACTCCAAAAATTATTAACTAATCTTCTGCTGAAGACTGAAAGGATAATGTTCAGCTCCTGTTGCCAAAGGCTGTCAGGAGCAACAGCCCCATACAAGAAAGAAACTCCTGGCAGGCAGCACAGTATCTAAAGTCTGTAGGCAGACAGGATTTATGTCTCATTTCTGAGAGCTCTCTTCTTTTATCCTCCCATGTATTTTCAAAAAAAAAAGCACCAAAAAAAACCCCAAACACAACCATTAAAAAATCTAATCTAATAAAGAAAGAGGCAACAGAGATGAAGGATATTTTCAACCTGCATTCACTTCCTAACTAGCAGAGTTAGGAGAGCATCACTGTGAAGACTTTGGTTTCTAAAACTGGGAATGTGTCCAGTCCCCAGAAGTATCCCAGAGTGTTTCTGCTACAGTTAATGGAGCATCCTAGTTTTCATTATAACTTATAGACATAATTTTTAATATATTTTCTAGATAGAAAATAAAAAGGGAAGTAGTTTTTGTTTCTATAGCAAAAATATGAACTGTGTCAGTCATGTCAAGCCTGAGAAAGCAGGACAGTGTGGTGGGCCTGACTAATTTTCAACTCTACTTAATGATGACCATCTCAGTCAACTACAATGAAAAGGATTGCCCATAATGCTGATACAACTGAAAGCTACAGAATACCTGTTATTTCTTTTAAATCTAGTTAAATGAGAATTTGAAATTGCTTAGCAGCCATGAAGGCTAGAGAAAACAAAGCAAGCATAAACCAAAGGCAAAACAGAATTGCTTTTAAGGCCAGTCCCATGACTTTAGACAGGCATTCATCAGACCAAACACAGGCTTTTTTCCTAGGATAAAGGCACAAAACAGATAATTCTAGAGCAAAACCAGCTGAAAATGCCAACAAGCTGAGTGGAACTACAGTTAAAAGCTTCCAATAGTCAGGGTGTTTCTTGCTATTTTTATAAGAAGCTGCTAAATAAAAGTCATCTTTCTCTACATTGTTCTCACATATCTATAGCAAGATTGTTCAAGAGGTTATGACAGCAAGTTGGCTGAATGCACTCTTGGGATTTATTAGGAGAACAAAATAAGTCTAATAGCAGAAAAACAGTGTTGGTTGACATACTTGGTTGGAGAACAAAATCATTGTGAAAGAAGAGAGCACAGCCAGGTTTTTTATGAGAAAAAATTGCTACATTTACCACTAGTAAACCAGATTCATGAGAAAAGAAGCCAAAGATCAACAGTCAGAGCACAGATTTTGTCTTTCTCAGCACCAAAGGGATAGCTGAGATTTGTTCTCCTGGATTAAAAAAAGTCAGAAAAAAGTTTTGATGTGGAAAATCAACAGAGATTTTCCTTCAGGCATGTGGCACTTCATTATGAGAAATATTGCAGCAAGAAGAAGGGAAGCATAACTGTGTAGACACCATGCCCAGGCTTTCTCACCCAAAGACAGAATGGCTCAGAACTGCAGCTTTGGCACTGCAAATGTCCAATCACTTGGTGATGGTTGGTGCCCATCAGTCACTATTACACTCACACAGCCTTTTTTATTTATAAGACTTGCTGACTGTCTTACAGCCAATGGAACAGATCAAATAGGAACGACTCCATTTTCATGCCAGCTTTAATTAATCCCCCCTTAACACAGGAACTGGCAGTTTAGTCACAGTGATGATTTCTCAGTGCTCCAGAGGTGAAGTACAAGGATGTACTTGTACTTGCTCCTGTCTGACAACCAGACCTGGAGGCCACGTGTCAAGAGCCAGCCACACTTATCCAGAGAACTGCAAACACCCCTCTGTCTTCCCTCTGTCACACTCAGCTGGAAAGGCCACACCAGGAGGCAGAAAGTCCCATTAGGTGACAAAGCACACAGCATTTTGTTGGGACTATCACAAATCCACTGCTGCAGTTTCCATAGCCTGAGAACTGTTGCCCGTGCCATGCTCCATTTATTCTGTGCCTTTGATTACTTTTCTCTTTAGCTCCAAACTAGCTTTCAGAATTGGGTCCCACGGGCTCCTAAATCATAAAGTTCTCAGAGTAGTTCTTAGCTATGTAAGCCTTTATGGCATTAGCTGAAGATCTCTCTATCCTGGAGACTTTTTATCCAAGTCCTGAATTTCTGTCACCTGAAAGAAGTGAAACAGCAAAGGCTTCATGTAGTGATCCAAAAATTCTCATTAAGTTTTCACATCTATCTCTAACTAATCCCCAGATCAGCAATTCACCTGTAGCCAAAGAATCTTCTGAATTCCTTTTATTTAACAACAATTCATTCATTTATCCCAAACTGCAGCCACTCCAGCAGCAGAGGACTGGGTGTGCAGTACACAAACACCAGCAGGGCAGGAAAGGGCTGCTTTAAATTCCAGTATGAGGAACCAACAGAAAGAGCTGCTACAAATCCTGAAGTGCCAATGAGTGGATTATGAACCCATCAGGAGCCAATTTAGGGCAGCTTCAGCCAAATAGAGAGATTCATGCCATAAAGACAGGAGATCATAATAGCCAACACTCAGCATTAGGAGGAGCTCCACAGTGTCCTGTGGTTTGAATGACCCTGTCTGCTGATGAGATGTCACACCAGGGCACTTTGCCAGCAGGAGAACATATTGGTCATTTTAAAGACATGAATTATTATTCAGTATCATTGGGAATCTCATACCTGGTTCTGATCGTTGTAGTCACATTCCCGAACCACCACCAGGCCTCCTTTCTGACTTGGGTGGCCCTGGGCTACCAGGCATTTGTTGGTTTGGAGGTGATACAGCTACAAAAGGAAAAGAGTTTGATAGTCAATGTGCTGAAAAAAACTCAGCCAACACTTCCAGTTATTAAAATAATCTTCCCTTTTAAAATACCATTCTGTTTTTCAGATAATTTGGAGAAAAAACTGCATGAAACAGTTCCAGTTTGCTTTCTAATTACATCAAGATTTCTCTCTCTGGTACACGTGCAGTACACACATCCTGGCTCTACTCTGTCAAGGTTCTTTGCCCACTTCACTCTCCATGGAAGTCTAAGGCCCTACAAATTCTACTCAGGAATATTGACTGTATTAAATTATTTAAACTGCATTTTACTACAGTTTAGCTTAAACATAAGTCTCCTCCTGCAGCTTCTCTTCATGGATCAGAACCACCTCCCTGAGAAATAAAAACAGCTGCAGAGATTTCTGTTGTTAGCAAACTGATTTTCATAAGCATTTATGTAACTGAAAAGCCACTGTTATCAGCTATGGTGTTATACTGATGGATCAGGGAGGAAGAGAACATTCTACAAGCATCTAAATGCTATTTTTGCTCTAATGCCCCAAGTAGTCTGACTTAGGGGAATGGTGCATCAGAGGACTGAGTTCAGGTCAGAAGCCTGTCCTGTGATGCAGAATTGCAAGCACCCACCATCAAAGCAAACAAGGAGGCTCTCAGCAAGCTGGCAATCTATCCTGATTTGAACAATGATGCCCACCCTAAGAGACATCCAAAACATTTTCTGCTGTACAAAGTTTAGGTTGTTCTATTTCAAGAATTAAAAAAATCATTAAGATCTTGATGAATCCTCACAGAGCTACTCGGGGAGAGAAAACACCTCTGATTCTGGCTTTAAATTACACACATGCTCTGAAGTAACTGCTGGCCAGCAGATGACTTCTTTCCAGCTTGATTATTTTTCTTCCCCTGATGTGGTGGGGATCAGGCTCTGCAGGCAGCCAACATTGCCTGCACACTATGAGCTGAGAGATGGCAGGGCCTCAGATCTGACACCCACATTAAAAATACTTCTTTCCAATCTGGAGCTGGATGTAGAGGGGAAAAAAGAATTTACTGTCCTGAACTCCAGGCCAGGCTGATTAACTAGCCAGCTGAACTTTATTATGAAGACATCCATAGCTGTCTTGGCATTGCTGTTGACTCTACAAATTTTTAGAAACCAAAATACACTTCCAGTAATAAAAAGGAACAAACTGCTTGATCACATGATAGCAACAATTAGCACAAATAATATTTTTCACTAAACACCATTTCTGGAAATAGCTGTCCCAAGGCACAACAACAATTGCCTTGAGTGCACCGTGCTTCTCCTGCTCCCCACACACATCTAGAACAAATTACACAAAACATTCTAAGCAACATTTCCTCACACCCCAGATCTAGCACAGATCCCATTTTCATCATTCCTCACTCAACAGAAGGTTTTTAAACCATAGACTACATGAGTTTTGTATGATTTTTGTCCTTTTTGTTTTATTTGCCACGATGGCCAGCATTGGATAACCCTGGTAACAGCTGCAACCATTTGTGATCATTACATTTCTTCCCAGCTGTCAAACCACCACTTATCTGTGGCCCAATTAGTTTTTGAGAATAAACTGAGATTTGGAGTGATTCCTCCCAAATCCTAAAGAGTCTGGCACACAGTGGTGACATTGGCTGATCACTCTGTTCCTTGCAGGCATCTGGAAATAGTTTATACAGCCATCAGAGCCAAAGCTGACTCTCTCATACAATGCTGGGTATAATTCTTGAACCCCAGAGAACCAAGCCAAGGAATTGCATTTTTCTGCTTCTTTTCCCCATTTCTTAAGGGGTGCACAAAGTTTTTCTCAAAATTAAGCCATGGTAAGTAACTGCTGTGAAGAGTTAACCTTAAGTGTTATGCTGAGATATTCAGATTCCTCAAGGGGTTCTCTCCAAAATCAACAATATCTGTTAAATTTCTGTCTGAATGAAAGCAAAAAGCCATTAATTTTTAAAAAGAAGAAAAGGTCTGACTAGGGGAGTAACAGCATCCAACAACTAGGGGAATCAGCCCATCAGTTTTATTCAGGGAAACCACATAACAAACTTCACAGCTTGGCTGGGATGTTGCTATAAAAATACTGCACAAATTGAGGATTCCCAGACAGCTGCTTCCAAGAAAAAAAATCCAATGGTGTCAAGAGGTCCTGCATGAACACAGGTCCTCCTGACTCACTCCTTGCAGAACCAGCAGCTACTGCAGCCTGGGGCGACATCACTACTAAATGCTTCCAACTATTGAGTTAAAAGGGAACCTGCTAACCATAACCTGTGTGCACATGAAGCAGTTCATTCCAGAGTCTTTTCTTCCACAGAGAAGACATTGAGATAGTTGCCTTGGGTTTGAAACTATCCATTATTTTTGGGAAGCACAAAAAAGCACACTTTAAGTAAATCTGACTCTGGAAAGAGCAGATGCAACTGTCTGGTGACTCTGCCTGCATACAAACCCATAAGCAAATGTGTCAGAGCTAAGGCATGAATTCAATCATTATCTCCTTCATTAATACACATAAAAATTTCTCTCTTCACTTCTACTTTGAAGCAAAAAAGAGGAGAAAAACTCATTTTTTGTTCATTAGCTAACAGCCAAGACTAGAAAAGCCATTATCAGCCTCAGATGCAAATGTTCACCTTTGCAGAAAATTACCCAGTAAAAGCAATGTGTTTGGAAACTAATTACACTGTACTCTTATCATAAACCAACAGAGTGTGAATATTTGAGGCCAAATTTCTCTATCCAAATCCATCTTCAGAACCAACAGCCATGAAAACACATTCTAAAGACTGCAAAACTTCCTAAACCAGAACTTCAAGGTAAGAAACCTCATGGAACAGTATCTAGTCTAAGGATGATCTGAAATATAGATCAGATTGATTTGACAAAAATCCTGTTATTTTCAAGACAGCTTGTTGCAAAGCTTATGGAAACAGACTATTTTTGTTGTATTTGAGAAAATCTTTAAGAAAAAGTCTCATAATAATTAACACACCAGAATTCCATATATTTAAGTTTCTCTTACCCTTCCACGCTGGATTATTTTTGGTCGTTTCTGTGCTCTATTAATAAAAACTGGCTGTGGAGCTTTGGCATTGGGCCCAGATATTTGCATCTCAGGATAGATGTTATCTAAATACCACTTAAAGGACTTGCAGTTCAATCTCTTCCTCAGTTCTACACGGTCAGTGATATTTCCATAGCTCCTCATCCTCAGCTCAGGTCTCAAAGCAAAATACTGCTCCTGTGTTTAAGAGAAACAGGTTGGGGAAAAGGAGAAAAAAATTTCAGATTACTGACTTCCAAATTGTTCCTGTTTCCAGAACTCCCAAAATTTCATTTCATTTTGCTAGTGCTTTCAGTAGGTTTGAAACTGGCAGTAGGAAATTGCAATACTTGAATTGTTACAGGAAGTGAGATTTAATCTTGCCTAACTCTGAGCTAATCTTTCTAACTGAGGGTGTTTGTTGGCTTTTTTTAAAGATAATTCTTGGGTACAAATGTCCTGATCTTTTTTAGATGCCAACTTGAGGAAGAAAGAAATCAGTCCCTGACTTTATTCCATTGGCAATACAGGCATCCTAAAATCAGTAAGTAAAAAACAGATGCACATACCATCAGCAGCCTCATCTGACAAAAGTTTCTTGAAATTATTTTTGATTGCTCAATGGATTGTTTTCATTGTTGTGGGATTGCAGTGAGTTTTGTCTTACACAGTTTCCAGCCTTCCAACTTTACAAATGATTAGGCCAAAACCATTCCAGAATAGACCTATAAATGGGACTAATATCATGAAGTTCAGTGGGAACACACCTTATTCATGTGAATGATCAGAACTGTCACCTGGGCTTTCTGGGAAGCTCAGTTCTTTCCATTCATCTGCATCATCTCCAAGAAGGCTCCCACAATGTTTTTTTTTCACATCCTATTTTATGATAATACTCAGAATCTTACAGATTAGGTGAAGATAGATTAAGATTCCAACCCAATCTGTTTGACTCCAATGCAGAGACAACAATGGGGACAAACAGGAACTCATGAATGTATAATGTGGCACAAATACTATTGCTAAAAGTTAAAAAAAAAATCCCTTTTTAGCATTTAATTCCAGAAAGAGTTACAGAGCCCACAGAAAAGGCATTGTATTTGCAAATGAATTTGTTTACTAGGTACTATTTAGAATTCAGTTTTCAGGCCACTGAACTATGGTATTTTGCTGCATTCATCTCTAGGAGACATCTGGAATTCACCCACCATGATGTGGTTCTGACAGTTTTCAATTATTTCCTGCTATCTGATACTCAGAGAACAGACAGAATCACCTCTGGACAAGTTACACACCTCTCCTCACCAAGATCTTTGAGCATTTGGATGTGCTTGGTGTATCACTGCTGTTTTAACAGCAGAGGAAGGGGAAGTGTGTACTGGGTGTACATTGGACTGTTGGCCAGCTCTGAGGAAGTCTGGAGACAGACTGGACATCACAATCTGGCCTGCTTGAAAAAGCAGCTCTGCTATTCTAATTTTCTCTTTCCTGGTTTAAGTTCAAATGTTGGTATCCTACCTTGCATCTGTTATTTATTACCACTGTACACACGAACTTATACTTTTGCTTTGCAATTCTGCTGAATCATTTCCCTTATGCCATTTCATTTATTAAATACTGATATTTACTCATTTAAGTCTTATCTTGCTACAGTAAATTATACTGGCCCTAAATATCTGCATCATTCTTATTTAAAAAATATATTTCCAAGCTTGTCTTCCATACATTCTCTGGCAGCTATCAGAGAATCAGAGCAGAAACAGCTGGAAAAGTTCTGGACACAAATCTGTGATAAGAGACTGCTAGAATCAGCAGTTCAAGTGCTTGCTGGAAATTCAGCAGTTCAGCAGGAAATTATAACAAAGAAACAAGTCCAAGCTTCAGAGAAAGCCATCATTAACCACAAAACAACTGTGCCCAGACATTGGTAAAAGGGAAGGTGATAGATCAGATCTACCAAAGCATTACAGAGATGAAGAATGGAGATAAAAATTAATGCCCTCTAACAGATTCCTCAAATTGAAGATCGAGGTGAAGGACGGGAAAGGAAACATAAACCTCTAAAGAATATAAAATTAATTAAATATATCTTATATAGAAATTGTAGGGACTACAGGAACTGAATACACAGCAAATCCTATGGTCTCAGAGGGCAAAATGTCATTAAGTATCCCAGAGATGAGGGACTCAGAAGCACCTGATCTATGTTTAAAAGCATCAGTATCAAGATCTGAAGACAAGGAAGGAATACACTCACCCTTGAATCCAGAAGTTAATCCTGATTGCTCTTCCAGGGCAAGACAGACTAAGAAGCATATTGCTAATTAAAATAGAAAGCAAACAAGCAGCCAAAAAAAATCTCTATCTTACCAACATAGAAACTACCTGAAGGCACAGTACATGGCTGCCACATAATACTGATTTGGACACAAAGCAAAGCAGAGCTTACAGAAGCTCATCCATCATCTTTTACTTCACTAAAAAGGCATAAACTCAACCTCCTGCAGGCAGAAAAGTAACAAGGAGGAGACTTGAGCACTCAAAAGCCAAATGACAACTCTACAGAATTAGGAACTCCTATCAGAACTAATATTAGGAGTTCAGGCTACAGAAGGAAAACCTCATCAGAGACATAACAGCTTCCTCTACGACAGGGTTCTTTGACAAACAAACCAGTCAATAACCATTCAGTAAATTGATTTCATGACCTAGAGCTGCCTCTTACCTTGTATTCATCCATCCACACATGTGCCAGCCTCAGGGAGTTATGAGCCATGGTGTCCTGTCCCCCAGGGGAGCCATAGGGACGCCTCTTACGGAAAATGTGTCCCACCCTGGAGCAGGGGATGATGAGAAGTCTGCCACCACACATCCAGATCTGTCCATAAAAAAACAGAACATGTTCAGGTTGCTGTTCAGACTGCTCACTAACTTCTCCCCTTCTTCAAGGTATACCTTATACATTATACAGGATTAGGTGCCAGCAATGTTGGCCTTCATGTCATGTTTTCTGACAAATTAGATTTCTAGATCTCCATGCTACACAAGATAATTTTTTCTCATATGACCACACTTTCCACAAAACACATCATGGCTTTCAAGAGACAAACAGAAAATTTTGCTGTTTTGCTCTAACAACCTAGCAGAAAAGACTGGGATTTTTGGGCTAGGACTCATCCTGCAGATTAAGTTACCTAAATTTATTTATCTGCATGAAAATTGTCCACAATTCTGTGACAGATAACAAAGACCAGCCTTTGTCATCAAGGGAACTAAGTATGGAAACTTATTGGACAGAGCTGCTTGCTTCTGCTAAGATAGGGGAACTCAGAAACACTGTTCCCATTCAGATGCTACAGTTAGGAGTCTTTATCTCTGGCACCAGGGATCTACACTTTATTTACACTCTACTTCCATTTATTTTTTTTAATTGCTTTTTTAACTTCATCTTCCAGCAAATTACCAGCACTGGTCCTTTGGTGGATTAATATGTTCTCCAGGCCCATAACATCATCCCACATTAGCAGTTCATAATCAAGACACTTTTAAAACTCTTTCTAGAGAAGATAAAGATTGAACTTCTTTCCAACCCTCCCCCAGAGAGACAGGGACTTCCAGAAGCTCTAAATCCTCTGAATGTGTTCCAATATTTCAAAGCCCTTTTTACTGAAACTGTGTATTACAAGATAACAACAATAATCTCTCACACTCCACACACTTCTATTCAGATACCTAATAATTACATTTATACTGAAAATTGAAAGATTTTATTTATTCAGTACACACTCCTTTAAAGTCACTCAAATGTATGAAATTCCAGCTCTTATTTTTGAACACTAATGTTGAGTTTTCTGACAGATTCTCTAAAGTTTTGGTGGTTTTGTGTCTGGTTTTAGGTTTGTTTGGTTTTTTTTATGCTAACTTCACCTTTTAATCCCCTTTTAGTATCTGTCATGATAGCCTATCATTTTCAGGCAGACTCTTGTCAAACCTGCTGATGAATGCCCTTTACAAAAATAAAGAGATAAGCACAACATTAAGCACAGTAAGTTTTTTTCTTTCAGTGGAGTGACAGGGAAGATGAGAGAAAACACAGGAAGCCCAATGCAGCTCCATTTTCAGATCTTCTGATTATGATTTTCTCATTACTTTTCCAACCAAGACAACTCCTCTCCATGACTCTCAATTTAGTTCCAGAAAACTTTACAATTCCAGGTCCTCAAAAAGGAGGCTGAACTGTCCAAGGAAATATACTAAGATGTCATATACTTAAGTCTTAGCAATATTGCTGTGAGCCACACATCTCTAATGAACTTGTGAAATTCATTAGACAATGCTCATAAACTAATTTCAAAAACTTGCATAATTCTTCTTTCCCTATGCTTCTTTACAGCTATTATGAAAAGCTCCACCACCAACCCAAGAAAAAGCCACAGACACTCAACTACAGAGCTGCAAATTCTCTGCTTACCCGAAAAGATATTTCCAGGTTTTCTCCTCCCCAGATGTCCATGCCGCTGTCGTACTGCCCAAGCTCATTGAAGTACTCGCGGTCCATGGCAAACAGCCCTCCAGCCATGGTGGGTGACCTGAAAAGGTGCATGGAAGGAGGTTCATTTTCTTTCAGACAGAGGAAAAAAAACCACACAGTAATTTTTGCTGAATCTGTTGGTCCCAAATTCCACATTTATAAACTGAAATAACACAACTTAAATCCTTCAGTCACTTAGACATGAGTTCTAGTCTCAAAACATTTGCAAAAGCAGATCTGTAAGTGATATTTGTGATATTCCATGGTTCCAATATCTATAAATCTTATTTCTTTACCTGGTAAACTTGAGGAAAAGGGCTAGGACAGAGAAAGAGGAACAACAAATGCCAGAGGCAGCTTTGTTTCCTCAATAACTCAATTATCAGTTTACTGGCAAGTTATTTACACTTCATGTATTTATACAGATGGTCCCTCTGGCATTTTCCAGTTTTTCACCTTGCCTGCATGTTACTAGAATCTGTTCTATTCTTTAAAAATCTTCATAGACCCTCACTGTTCAGTCTCTAGATTGAATTCCTACTGTATCACAACACTGGAATATGTGGATGACCAACAAGGGTATAACAGAGTAAAAACACTACATAAAAACATGATATGATAGTTGGAACATCCCCATGGGCTGGAAAAAGGCTTTTTTCCATCCTTGCAAAAACCCCCGTGATGAAACCAAGCCTAGGCCAAGATTTCATTGCTCGTTCTCACATAAATTTTTACTACAGTTTCTGTCACCTTAAAAACTGGGTTGAAAGGTTGCTCTCAAGTTTCCCACTCTGACACCAAAATACTTCATTGTGGAAAGTCTCTAAAATTCAAGACTTTCTGTTGGATGGAAAGCCTTTTTCAAGGTTAAATAGCAATCTAGGCTCCTTATTGAAAGTAGTCAGAGACCCTTAGGTAGGAAAATCACTTTCATACTCAGAAAAGGTTATCTTTTGAGATTATTACACTTGTTTTAACTATAAAACTCTCTGTCTTTTTAGCATAGGACTTTTCATAAAACTGAGTTGAAGGAATGCAACAACAGTGTTGAACACAGCAACAGCTAACCTTCAGCCACTGACCAAATTAAATGTGAGAATAGCTCTTCACAGAATAAGGATTTCAACACTCAGTGCTGATTCCCCACTCAGATTTTTTCAGTCTGTGCTTTCTTTCCAGGTTCAGAAATTGCCACAGTGACACTTTTCAAACCAGACAGTCAAACTGTTAAATAACTTAATAATTTTCTTGGCTTCTCAGACAAACTCTTGGGATGGGGAGATATGGGAAGGCCAGCTGCAGAGCTGTCAGATGACAGAGAACCTGTGCTGGAACTGTTTGTGGCAGCAGAAATGCTCTTCATTTACAGTCCAAGAAAAGAGAATGAGAGAGAAATTAAAACACACCTAATTTCTGATTCACTTGGAAAATCTTATTCACAAGGAGTTATTTTGTAAAAAAGGGGAAGCTCCTCTACCTGACAAACCTGAATTCTGTACTGAGATTGATATTTGCAACTAGATAAAGCACAGTGAGCTTCTTGCCTTTGATGTAGCAGCTCTGGTCCTTTTCATGAAGGGATTCACTTGGAACAGCTCTATTCTTGTGTCTGAACCACACACGTCTGTTCCTAATAAAAGATGTCTGCTGACATCATTTTACATCACCTACATGTCCACTAGAACCAGATATTGCCAGTTCTGTACAGCTCACACAGCCATCAGTGGTTAAAAGATAAGGAAGGTAACTTTCAAGTCCCAGTGTTGAGCTTTACTGAGACTTTTGTTTCAAAACAACTCTCAAAAGACCACAAAACCAAATTCCTATTACCATAAACAGATTTTCCCAATCTATCCCAAAGTAATTCTTCAGCACTTCATCACAGAAATCATACCGTTCATATTAGTGCGATATGCAGGCTACTGCTGGAACAAAGGCAGTGTCAGAATTATCATTAAACCAAGCACATCAACAGATTGGAAACAAACATCAATGCATAGCTCAAAAGTGAAATTATTGGATAGATTTAATACAGACTACCATAAGCTCCCTCAGAATTTTGTCTTCAGCAAAAGCAGCTATTGTATAAGCATTTTCTAGAAGTGTGCTTTCTTGACCTAATAAAACACATATATCTAATTCATGATTAAATGCAAGAAGTTAAGGTGTAATAGTTTTGGTTATATTCCCTAAGTGAAATAAAGAAATCAGATATTTGACAGGTTAGGCACCTGCTCCTAAACCTGCACAGCCAGAGAACATTCCCTACGGCTTAGGGGTGATCAGGAGCACTTGCTGTGTCACACAGAGCTGCTCACCACGCAGGAGGAGCCTTACTTGATTGGAGCAGTGGCTCCCTCGGGTCCTTCCAGCTCTGCCAGGGGAACGAGGTCCCATTTGAAGTGCAGGCCCCAGTTAAAGCCGCCCCGCACCACGGGGGAGGAGCTGTAGGTGAGGGTGTCGGCGCTGATGATGTCGATGACGGGGCACACCACAGTCCTGTGATCCTCCCTGATGGGAGTCAGCAGAGGCTGCAACCACATCTCATTCACCTCACAGTGACTGTCCAGGAACACCAGCACCTTCCCTGCAGAGCACACAAAGATCCATGGGGCCACGGAACACAAACATGCAATTCACTAAAAACACACTGCATCAGACAAAGCAACACTTGGCAATTTACACGGAGATCACCTGCCACAGTCAGTAAGAACAGTTTGATCTGTGACACACCCTCATGCTCAGCTGGTCTAAAAAGGCACCAGCATCTTTATGATACAACATAAAATTTATATAACAATAGAATAATGTAGGAAACATGGGAACCAGGTCTAAAGAAAACAACTTTGGAGCATACAAACATAACAAGACATCCCACAGTCAGTATTTGACTGGGCATGGGGATGGAACTCCTGCAGTTCAGAAGAGTAATAAAATTACTTAAAATTGCACTAACTGAAATGCATTTTAGCACAGCTTGGAAAATGCAAGCACAATCTTCTCTCTGGATTATACCATTACAATGGTAATGAGTAAACACCAATTAAGAGACTTATCTGCCACTCAAAATTATTTAAGAAAATAACACACTTTCTCAGATGCCAGAGAATTTAACTGAAAGCACATTCTAGTAAAGGCTGCTTATGAATCACCAAATATTAGTTTTCCTAATTAACACTCACTGCAACAGAAGAGCTTATACAGAAGAACATTATAATTAGATCTGAGCATTAACAACTAGATTAGTGTACCTTAAAAGGGAGCAGATTTTATTTTAGAGCAAAAGTTCACACATAAAACATGCAAAAAATATTCTGCAACTACAGTATCTTGACCACATGGAGATGCTCCTGAGACAAAATTCTTTCAGGGCAAGAATAGGAAAAACTCTACATTGTCTCATTAACACTGCAGTTATTGTTTGAGATATTAGTGTAGGGGAAGATTTGGGATGGTGATAACTTGTGTTCATAACTTTCAATAAAATGAGGTACTTTTTTAGAGCACAATACTGGTTTTGTTTCACAATTTCACTTACCCACTCTAAAAAGGTACCTCATTTTATTGAAAGCAAATGTCTCCAGGAAAAAAAAAAAGAATCAACAGCTGAGACACCCAAAGTGTTTCAAGGTTTAAAAACTATTCAGATTTGGATCCAGATTTCAGTTATCATTTGAGACAGTGGAGGGGAAGAAAGATTTGGGATAATGCTAAATTGTATAGCTTAGAGTGTGGCATGACATGCAGAGCCCCTTCAGGAGGCTGAAGTAACCACAGGTCAAACATCCAGCATCTGAAAAGCTGCACTACAAAAACAGAAGTCACCCAATCAACCAATTGTCAAAGCACGCAAGGAAAAGAGAGAAAAGCAAGTGTACCTGTGGCATGAGAGGCTCCAATCATCCTTCCTCGGATCAAGCCTTCCCTCTTCTCATTTCTTACCAATTTTGTGGTTTTAGGAAGCTGGGTTTTAACATATTCACTCAAGTCTTTTTTCAAGTCAGCTGAAAAAAGGAAAACACAAGTTCAACAACAGGAAAGACATTCTGAAAGCTCTGTTTAAAGTCTCAAGATGTTTAACTCAAAAATGGCCAAAATCTTGATGAAGACATTACCCTGACACAGCAGAGCTTCAAACTAAGAGTATTTTAAGGACAGTCATTCCCCATCCTATACTTCCCCTCCAATGCCTTTGGTACACTACTCAAGTTAACTGGAACTACTAGACTCAAAAAAAATGCTGTTAAAAGAAACACATTTCCAAATTCTTCTCATGGTGACTGGCATTTGCAACTGATGCAACAATAAACATTTCATGCAGGCAAATTATTTAAATTACTACATTCCATACATGAAAACAAATGCTGACACCTTTCAAAAGAGGCAGGAAGACACCTTATATTATCAGTGCCTGTTTAACTGACAGAACAACAGATACCAAGTACAACTCACAGCTGGCTGCTTTTCTAAAACCAAAAAGGATCAAAGATTCTGCTGGCAAGCCTGTGCTTTTGAAGGAGTGCAGAGTTCACTGGAGTCTATGGGCACTACTGTAACTTAGCTGACATCAATGGCAATTTTAAGAGTAACAATAGTTCTTTCAGCCAAGGTCACTGGTTTCTAACATTAAAGCAGAACTACTGAAGAGAAGATGGACACAAAGACTGAAGTAATGGAAAAGCATAAGTTAATAAGCTTATGGAGAAATAAAGAGGAATATAAAACGAGAAAGAAAAGCAAAAACCCAACTGAGATTTCCTAGAGAACCTTGGTGTAGAGAGGCAGACAGACTTTTGTCACAGGATATGAAATGGAATATATGTGGAAGTCAGAGCTGTAACACTAAGGAGGAACAAGAACTTTCAGGCAGGAGATTCCCAGATGCCATTCTAAATTTTAAGATCTCAGCTTTTGCACTGAAAGGAAACATGGTGGATCAGAAGTGAGAAGGTAACACACACAAAGTATGATGCTGGAGTATACTTTAAGACAAAGGAAACTCTGGGGAGATGCAGACAGAATTCATTTGGGTCACAGGAATTCTCTCTCCTGGTCTGGAATAATGACATCATATGCCAGAGACAATAAGGAAGATGTTTTCAGAGAAAATCTCCTAGAAAATTGATTATTTAATCTCTGAATGAGATACCCAAACAAGCAGGGCAGATTTGCAAACCTAAAATAAAATAAAGTTTGAATCATTCTTCACCTGATTCATTGTAGCAAGAGAAGAGCAGTGTACACCTGCAGAAACAATGGGACAGCACAAAGCAGAAAAAGCTCAGTTACCAAGTTCAACTCTTACAGCAGATGAGGCAAATAAAAAAGCAAGGAGTTTCACATCTGCAAACTTCTGAAAAGAACAGGAAGGAAAAAAAAAAAAGGAGATGTCACCAGGAACTAAACCAGGTCCACAACATTGGCTTGAGCAGCAAAATGGAAGGGAAGGGCCAGTAGAGCTTTGACCCACACAAACAGGCATTCTGCTGGCAACTGTGCCCATGTCACAGATCATTCTTACCAGGCAGGTTTGTCTCAGATACATTTCTGGACTTTTGCTGTTGATGGGTTTTTGTGTGTCACCTCCATGTCCACTGGGAACACTGACTACTTCTGATACAACCCAAAAAATTGCTTCAATCCAGCCTGAGAAATTTTCCTCCAAAGAGAGATTTGCTCCCTTTTATCCAGTCTTCAAAAATTACTTTAGAAATTACCTTCTTCCATATCCATGCAACAAAGGCAAAATGGGCCCTAGGATGGGAGTCTGGAGTGTTATTATTTTAAACTATTCTAAAGTACTGAGCTGCAGACAATTGGCTCCTTTTCTGTTCCTCAATCTCTCCTTCTACACAAAAGAATGCCTCCAGTACCAGCCTTCAAAACACATCCTCAGGCTTTTCCACAACAGTTAAGGCTAAATCAGGGAGAAAGAGGTTATACCAGAAAAAGAAATCCTGCCTATCAGGGAATGGAGAAAAATGCAGCAGTGAGTTCAGCTGAGCCATGGCAATGGCTGCTTGGCTAGTAAAACTGTTGATGGTTGAGTCTAAGAAGATTTTGAGGCAAAACTGGGTGCAAAGGCCCAAGGTCTGCACAACACTGATGTGTACCACAGCTCTCATGTTTGCAGGTGAAGAACTAGAGAAAATTTCATGTAGAACACCATTTCAGAAAGCAGGCAAACAATGGAAGGAAAATGAATCTTTAAAAAACAAAACAAAGGAGCATAAAGATCAAGCAATCTGCCTGAGCTCATGATATCCATTGCACAGCCAAAGTTTTTATCCATTTCTTCAGTTTCCAAACCATGCCCAACCCCCACCTTTCTTCTCCTGTAAGAATCCATCCACTAAAATTAAGCAGCAGCAAAAACATAAGATCATTAGAATCAAGGGCAGTAATTCTGTGTAAACAATACCTCCTCCTGCCTTTGGCTTCAGAAAAAATTCATTTGAAGCCAGAAAGACAAAAATAGCTACTTGAATGTTTTGAACTTAATTTGGTTCAAATTCACTAGTTGATTTAATTTAACAACAGACCAGAAGAATGATGGTATTACTGCCTCAACACAGGCATCAATCAAATGCATCCTTGCATTCCAAAGACTGAGTTTTGAAATAAGGCAAGCTCTGAATACAAAACAAATTGCACAAGACACTTTATAGCAAGGCATATGCTCCCAAAACAAAACAAGCTTTTAATTACTACACATTCTTATCAGCAAGGAACAGAGTTTGGTCTTTGTTCTCTCTTGTATCTCGACATTTGATCTGATCTCAGAGAAATCAACTTCCAGCAAACAAGAGAATGCCATTCTATACCAGACATATCTAATGAGTCTCTTAGAGCAAGTGAGACCTTAAACCAGAAACCAAACAATGAGACCAAGGGAGCTATAATTATATATACTAAATAAAAATACAATCTAAAAAAATCTTTAAAATGCAAAAAGGACTTGAACAAAGGTGAGCAGGGAACCTGCACAGTCATGCTGGCAAGAACTGCTATGCTAGCACATTCCTCAACAGGCATTTGGCTTTTGAAGAGCCAAAATGAAAGGCTTTTTGAGGACCATGCCTGTCTTTGCCTTGTCTGTAAATTGAGAGGAAAAGCAGCAATCCTTCAACAGGAGCAAAGCAACTCTGCAGAGTCTACCCCTCCAGGGCCCCTCCAAGCCTGCAGGAGCAGAGGCTGCTCCCAGAGCCAGGACAGCCGCTCCCGGCGTGGCCACAAGAGGCTGTTGGAGAGCCACGCAGAGCCTGGCCCCAGCTCAGAACAAAACACAGCTCTGTTCCCATCGTGCCACAGCAACCCATCGGCCAGGCTGCAGCCGGGAGTGCCTCCAGCTCCTTTCTGATGCATTCACAGCGAGTAGTGCTCTCTGTCACCTGCTCTGAGCAGCCCAAGCCAGGAACTCCTAAGAAAATCCAAACTATGAACAACTGCTTCATGACCTCCACTTATCAGTGTGTGCAAGAGGTGAGATAAGAGTGGAGCACCTCCCCTGTGAAGGCAGGGGAAAACTGGGGGTGTTCAGCCTGGAGAACAGAAGTTTGTGTGGAGACCTCATTGCAGCCTTCCTGTATCTGAAGGAACCCTACAGGGAAGCTAGAGAGGGACTCACCAGGAGCTGTAGTGACAGGATATGGAGCAATGAGTAGAAATTGAAAGAGGGAAAATTAAGGTTAGATATTAAGAAGAATATAAGGGTTGTGAGTGTTGTGAAACACTGAAACAGGTTGCCCAGGGAAGCTGTGGATGCCCCATCCCTGGAAGCATTCAAGGCCAGGTTGAACAGGGCCTTGAGCAACATGGGCTAGTGGGAAGTGTCCCTGTCCATCACAGCAGGAATTGGGACTAGATGATCTTTAAGGCCCCTTACAGCCCCCTAACATAGCTTGACTCTATGATTATTAGCTTCAAACCTGATTATGAATGTTAAAGCCTGTATGATACAAAATTCATCAGTAAAATGGCACCAGTGGCAAAGAGGATGTCACCTGGGGCACCTCTGGACACCACACATTTCCACTGGCTGGCACTCTGCTGACGGGCTGCAGTACAAACAATTTATTTAGACCAGTCAATAAAGCCCAGGAAGGCCCAGGAGAGTAACACTCCTGAAAGAGTCTCTCACCCAGCTCACTGTTGTCATCCACCAGAATGATTTCGTGCAGGAGGTGGGCGGGCGTGCGGTCCAGCACGCTGTGCACCGTGCGCAGCAGGGCCGACAGCGCCTCGTTGTAGAAACAAATCACAACGCTGGCAGAGGGCAGGTCAGCAGGGTAGGACTTCTCTCTGCATCTGCAAACAGAGTCTTTGTCACTATTTACAGAGGGGTTTCCATGGAGCTGGGTCACTGCTGAAACTTCCTAAATAACAAACAAATGTTAAATGTGTACGAGGAACCCCTAACGTGAACATAATGAGCCCAGACGTGTAACAGCTATAGGAGGGCTCAGCAGAGTAAATTATTTTCCACATAGCACAGACTCATAGTTAACACTGCTGCTTGTTAGGAAACAGAGGATGCCGTGCACTGAGGTGGGAATAAGAACCAGAGATCCTCATGACAGAGAAGAGAAGATAGTGAGGGCTTGTTTCAGCTGTCAAAACACAGTCTAGTACCCTCAGGTAGCTCAGACAGTTCAAATATGACATGAGGCCCACAAAAATACCTCAGCTTTATTGGCCAGCTGCTGGAGACAGTTGGATATCCCAGAAAACCTCCAGAGGGGCTAAATACCTATTTACACAACCAACACTGGGATTCAGAGGGCAGATTAAGACACTTAAGTCTAGTCACTGCTGTCAGTGCAGTCTAAATAGTGTTCAGCTCACCCTAAGGCTGTCAAGTGTGTTTTGTCAGCTGAAGAGCTCTGCATGCTTCATTAACTCCACTGACTGGATCTCTGCTAATTATAATAAAAGCAGAGACAACTGACTAACAAGCAGTTATCTAAGCATCTTAATCTGCAAGATGAATCCCACTCAAAGCAAAAGATCATTCTTTCTTCTTATTTTCAAAGCTTGTCCTTACTTCTAATAGGGCCAACTATCACAAATTAATGCCATATGAAGGTGCCAGGCACAGCGGGATCCAATAAAAATAAGAAATTATAAATGAAATCCCAGAAGTATAGAAGAAAAGTTTTCATTTACTTAGAATTAGCTCAGTTCTGGGAAAAACAATCAGCAAGTACAATTCATTACATTCACCCACACCAGAGAAACCACTAGAAAAATTTATGCAAGTTTATTTATTTTTCAGTGTTTGGAGATTTTTTTTTGTTGTTACAGAGGTGAGTTGTTCCCCTGCTATATGCACCAGGTAGATTGTAGAAAAATATCTATTCTTTAATAGAAAATATTTAGAGCACAACCTATCATATACCTTTATCAGATGACAAAAAAAAAATTACACATCTCCAGAAATAATATTCAGTCAAAAAAGACAGAAAAGGCCAAAGAATAGAAACCCTAACTTCAAGCACTCCTGTTAAATAGCTGAAAAATCTGCCTTCAGCAACACATGGGGATGGAACAGTATATGACAGAAATACCAAAATACCAAAAATATTAAATACTGCATCAGGTGTAGCAAGTCATTGAGCACATGAAACTCTACCATGTTCTCTCCAAAAATCAGCACCTACTTTGCATCTCTTGTATCAGGCACCTCCCTGTGGTATCCCAGTCGATTGCTGATAAGCATATTGAAAGCATGTTTCTGATAGCCCAAGTCTCTCACTTCCTGATCCTCTTCATTAAAAATCATTCCTGCAAAAGAAACATGCCAAGATCAGCTAAAAGGCTCAAAAACATCATTTGAAAGAAATCAAGGATTGAAACATATGCTTTAACCTCTTCTAAAATCCATTATGCTCTTAAAAATCCCTCTGGTTTTGCAAAGTGTGTATTTGTGCAACTATTTCTGTTTCCTCTCACAAACAGGCAGCACTTAGGAGCCCTTGCAGCTGTAACAAAATTAAATCCTTCTCCAAAGACTGCTGGCTCCATTGTGTTTATTGCCTCCCTTCACTCATATGGCCTCTAATTCTTAGCACCACCTAAATCCAACATCAAACAAGCAACAGAGGATAGACTTTGGCATACAATGAATCAGAATCCATCCCTACAGGTGACAGGTGTGTAATGGGATTTTTGAGTGAGGAAATACATTTAAAATGGTAGAAAAATCCTCACAATAGCAGCTCCCATTTCATGCAGTTCTGAAGTCCGTGGTAACACAAATAGCTATGCAAGAACTGTAAACTTTTGTTTATCTCACCTGGGACTTTGATCTGCAAGTAAAACACCAGCAGAGCTGCTGGTTTTTGATTTTTTTAGCAGAACTGACAACTGTGACTAAGCATGGCAGAAGTAACTGATGGTATTAGGAAATGCACTGCTATAAGGTAAGATGAAATTTTCAATGCCATCCTGCCTGCCTTGACTCAGTGGCTTCTCTGACTGAGCCATGCACTCACCAGTGTGAACAGAACCAAAACACTGTGGCACCTCACACAACTCCATGAGGGAGACAGCTGGTGCCTGCCACCACCTGTGCCTCTAGCACTTCTGCAACAATTCAGGGAACAGAGGGATTATTTTTTATTGTCTCTATTCAGCTGGCTGCACAGAATGAGATGCCTGTCACCTCTTCACTTATTATCAAACCACACAGGCAATTTTACTGAAATTTCAGTACAAGAAGTGAGCAAGGATCGTGTAAGTTATCTCCTTTCACCCTGCACATCATCTCTGTATCATTCAAAATCTGCAGAAAACAGTTAATAAGAGGGTTCCTTATTCACATGATACCATGCTTCCAGGAAAATATGCTTCATACATTCACAGACCAATTCAGATTGAAAGGGACACCTGGTCTAATCTCCTTCCCAAAAGCAGGTCCAGCTAAATCAGAAGCAGTGCAGTTAAGTTTTGAAAGCCTTCAATATCCACAAAGATGGAGATTCTACAACCTCTTGTTTCCTTGTTCAGGCATTTAACCACCATCACACTGAAATGTTTTTCCCCTTCCATAACTGAAATGCCTTTGCTCCAACTTCTTATTATAATCCCATGCACTCTGGAAGGAGTCTGCCTCCATCTTCCCTGCAGCCTCCTCTTCAGCTGCTGCTGACAGCAATAAAATCTCACCCCTCAGCCTTCTCTCTGAGGCAGAATAAACTCAATCCTCTCAGCCTGTCTCCACACCTCGTGTTCTCCAGTTTTCACCAGCTATGCAAAAACCAGCTGAGCTCAAGCCTGGAGAAAATTAATTGAGTTAAACACAAAAGAGAAGTAATTTTAAAAGTTTGAAATGGAAAAAAGCTTCAAAACCAGTAATCCATCTGGGCCTTTGGAGCACAGCTGTGTCCCAATGACAAAGTCTACCTACAGGTACCAGGTGATCTTCAGGAGGGAATTCCATCCACATTCCCACCATTTCTGTTTACCACTCTGTGGCTTTTAGTCTCAAGTTCAGCAATGGCACTGCAGCTGCTCTGTCAAACAGCTCCAGAGTAAATGCCCTGACATTTGAGCAGGACCAAGTGGGAAGTGCTGGGTAGGGATATCTGTGAGATAAATGGGACACACCCACACAGTGTCCTGGGACTGCTGTGCTGCTCAGGGGCGAGTGCTCCCACTGTGCATGAGCTGCACTGAGGGGGTAGGAATGAGCTCTGGTACAGTGGCAGTGTCACTCCCCCAGCCCCAGCAGCCTAAAGGGGTCAGTCAGTCCCCTAATGAACCACATCACTCCCAAAGAAATGTCTCCATCTGGTCAGTTCAGGCACCCAGCTCCATTATTCTGACATAATCAGTGATACCTTAAAATGTGGTCACCTTAAAATGTTTTGTTCATACCAAGCACGAACTTAAAACATCTCAAATGTTTCATTCTACAATCCATCCATAGCCAACCACTAACTACAATTTTCTGATCTTATGAATATATTCAAGAAGTGCTAATATTTTCAAAACCTTCTCATGAAGAACAGTATCCAATGCATGCAAAAGACCTAAATTATTTCAGTTCAAACAGCAGAGAGAAGCCCTTGGATAACAAGGGGCTTGCAATCAAAACCTCATTTTAGGCTTTACTTCAGCAGTGTTATGTGGCCCTCACAGATTAACAAAAAAACAAAAGACAGACTGACCTACCAGATGACAGTTTGATTTTGACTATCATGCACCACATTTCTTTTCACTTTATTTTTTTATTTTGTGTTTATCACTGTTCCACCCTACACAGACTTCAGGAAACCCATTCCTACAACACCTCATCTTGAAAGCTGTCTCCTGATGATTCCTGTAGAATTTATCCTGGCACTGTAACTCCCCTTGGCTTTCACCAACCAAACCAGTCACTTGGTTTGAAGATCAAAGAACTTCTCAGTTAAAAAGCTCCATTTCTTTCCTGGCCCAGACTGAATAGTTGGAAAGAAATGGCCACCTCTGGACTGGCCCTCACCCCACTTGGCACTCAGGCTTTTTGCAGTGAACTGAAAAACACTTGTGATGCCACAGGGCAACATGAACTGCCATTTTTCTAACATTCACACAGGTCTAATGACCAACTCAGAAAGTGAAGTTTGGTAAAGTTCTATAAACTCACAAAGCTCATGATTCACCGTTTGTCCACAGGGGACTTCACTGAGATCTGAGCATCAAACCCTGGCTATGAAGGTTCATTTCTGTGCTCTATTTCCCAAAGCAGCAGCAGAAGCCAATACCCCAACACTTTGCCACAACACTTCTGACTCCAGACTCAAACCAAGATTTAAGCCAGTACACAATGTGCCTGTTTGCATGTCTGAACCCAGCAGTGAATATGCTGTAAGCACTAGAATATACAAAGCATTTTATTCTGGAACACAAAATGAAACCACCTAATTGATGAAACATGCTGCAGTGAAACATACAGACCTTTGCTGGTACAAAGTAAGCAGGATTTGGCTCTAACCACTGTCATCTCAACATTGCATTGTAAGTTTGTCCCACATGCATTTCTTGTAGATTAAGTTATACTCCAAGCATATTCTCCAAATCAACAGGTACTCTTCATTGTTCATTGATACCATGTTATTTTTAATTACTGCATATAAGTACAGTTCCTCTGTAGCTAATTAAGCCTTATGTATTGAGCCCAATTAAAACAGGAGTAAGATATGAAACAAGCACACACTGAATCTCTGCAGCTAATTAAGCCTTATGTATTTGAGTCCAATTAAAACAGGAGTAAGATATGAAACAAGCACACACTGAACCTTCCAATAGCAAGTTCATCAAGGGCAGACCCTGCTGTAACCCAGTCTTCATCAACACTTACACAGCATAGATGTAAATGTTAGTGTATTTTGGATTAAGCACTGTAGAATAAATTTCAAGTAATTCCTAATGAAGAGAGCCATGAGTACCACCTGCATTTTAACAAACAAAATTTCCTTCATTATACACTTTCCCCGAGATAGTATTCTGTAAAAAAAATAAAAAATCTCATTTCTCCTGTTGTTTTACTAAGTTTGTCACCAACACTAAAAACCACTTACCCATTTCAGGAGAAAATTCTATCTCCCCCTTAACTGGGTCCTGGATATGATTTCCAAAAGAGTTTCCTATCTTATTCTCTTTCTGTTGCAATTCAGGTATATGAACTGGCCCCCGTGTAAAACGGGGATAGAATTTTTTTGGAAATGGCCTCTGAGGTTCCAGCCCCTTGATGGGCACATTCTTGAAGGACTGGTTCTCTTCACTGAAGTTGAAATAAACAAAGAGCAGAAGTGTCCAGGTCACGGATGTGAAGAGGCACCCATAGCAGAAGTAGCGAAGTGTGACACTTCCCATTGTAGACTCAGCATCCTTGAGGGCCCATTCTCAATTACCTGGAAAAGAGTGAAAACACACATTTTGAGAGTGCTGCCTGTTACCTTATACATTCAATATGTTACTCCTCCATTAAATGATTTTTAGAGCTTAAACTTTAGGCACAGACCTTAAGAAGTAAATCCCTTTTCATTGTCCCATTCAAAAAGTAAACATGACCAGTTTTCACATTTAATGTGGATACCATTGCTTTAAAATATGGAGCAAACAGTCACTAAGAGCCCAGTGACACACCACAAATAAAGGTAAAAATGATTAATTCTCCTCAGAATAGTTACAGAATTATCTCTGTTCTACAACAGTATACTTCTAGTACTCCTGCCTTGAATTAAACACATACCTATATAATTAAATATATCTACACAGGGAATTGATTCTTCACGGATTGTTTTGGCTGGAAAGGACATCTGGAGGTCACCCTGTCCAACCCCCTTGCTCAATCAGGGCCACTCTGAGCCAGTTGCCCAAAAGTAAGCCCATGTGTATCCATTTCCACAGCTCAGATCCTATGCTAAAGCATAGAATGAGAGACCACAAAGTCAAAAAAGCTACATGGTTCAGTTCTTCTTGCCCCAAATTTAAGAACAGCCCTCATGAATGTCCCAGGAGCTCCAGAATACATGGGATGCAATTGAACAACACACAGCACCAAGACAGTCACATTCACAGATAATCTTCTCCATAGAAAGAGGACAGATGGGACAGGAAAAGCTCTGAGGCAATTTACTGGATTCCTCCAGGCCTCTGCAGACTCCAGAAATCTTTCATAGTCCCTGAAGGAGATGCCCATCTAGAGCTGGAAGGAAGCAACTCAGACTAGAGTTTTACTTTAGACATCCATAAGACAATTTCCCCCAAAGCTATACTGCACAAACAAAATTGTGAAGTAAAGCAGAAGAAGCTGGTGAAAAGATTTTACTTAGGAGCAAGGAGAACTGGGTAAACTTTCTGGAGTTCCCCAAATCTAAAAAATGTTGAACACCCTTCCCCCACCCTGCAAAAGAAACTCAACAAAACCAACCAAACCCAACAAAACAAAACCCCCAAGCAACACACAAAAAACCCCACAAGCCTTAACTACACAGATCAGTTCCTCAAACTGAGGGGGGAAAATGCTAACTCAAAGAATTTGATTTCTTTCATTACTACATAACCAAAACAAAGTCTTTCCACAGTAACAAAAAGTGAGGAAACAATGTAATCACCTTTTAATTAGCAAAACTTTTACTTTAAGAAAACAAATTATTGGGGTAGGAGTCAATCATTTATGCTGATACATTTTTCAAGCTACTCAAAAAGTCAAAAGCTACCAGAGGTTTTCAGGTCAGTCTGGCAAACAAAGAACAAACCAGAACATTTGTGAGTACAAATTATTCCTTCTCAATATGGGAAACTCTTAAACAAAGGTAGAAGCTGTTAATGATCCCAAAGAACATTATAGACACCATTTGCTTTGGCAATGTAATTCTGAGTCTTTAGTGACTTGGACCCAAAAAGAATATATGTCAAAATTCAAGCTTACATTTCCCAGACTGCAGCAGGTCATCATCTCCCAAGAATAAAATGTCCACAGAGTAAAGCAAAAACCAAAACCCACCCTCCTCAAAAATAATTTACCCATTGTTCTTACCATGTCAAACTCCCTCATTTCTGCAAGGCAACAATCTATGGAGCAATTGAGCCCAAGGAGCTTAAGAAGGTCTTAGAGAGGGTTTAAATCTCAGGCTGACCCTGTGCATACAGATGAACTGCACTCTCTGTGAAACAGGCTCTCTCTCTAACACTGTCACACAGAAATCTCACTGCTTAACTGCAAGGCAATTAAATTAGGGAGGCAGAAATGATTGAAGAAATTGCTAATTTTTGCTAGCAGAATAGGTTTCCCAGTTAGAGAAGTACAGATGACCCATCCCCAGTGCCTCATGCCCTGTGCTAACACGACCACACCAAGGTGAACCTTGGCTCAGAACAAGCATGAGAGGCTGCAGAGGAGCAGGAGCAGACAAACAGTTATATCCTCTCATTATAATAATTCTTCCTGCTCAGCAGTCTGCAGACAATTAATGCTTCTCCATAAAAGAGGATCTGGGTGCTTGCCAGGTTCTTTTTGCATGGCCACCAGAAGGTCATCTGCAGAAAGATTTGTCCAAGCCTATCATACTGCTCCTCAAAAACTGCTAGAAGTGTTTTTCCATTCTCTGTGGTAACACAGATGGACAATCCTAACATGCACTGACACTTTGGAACAGAACTGTCCTAGTAAGATAAAAATTACTACAACAGAGAAGGAACCTCCTCATTTCAGAGTTGTTTAAGGATACAAGCACTGCAGCTTGCACAGAAGAAACAAACAAAATCTATTCTATCTCTGGTAACAGTCAGAAGACAGGCACACAGAGCAGAACTCCTCATGGATTAAATATTTCCATAGATCCTTGCATCTCTTTCATAGCTCAGAGCTACACCTGCTGCTCTGGCACTTCCAGTCATGACAAGGTTTAAGTTTGTTGTGACTGACACCAGGCACACTCATTAAAGAGGAAGGGATAAATTAATAACCACCAGAGTGAGGACACTGCTGTACATCCCTTCCATCTCCAACCAGGATAAAAACTCATGCTTGGCTACTGCTACAAAAGGAACAAATACAAACCAAAGCTAAATAACCAAGTATTACTTCCACTGGATCTTTGCTAGATCTGCTGCACCTTCTTCTCCTCTCCACTACTCTGGCATTCTGCAAAATGATGAAGATGTTGAAATACTGCATTTTAATCAAATGACAGAATCTCCATAATTCTCAGCCTGTGCCTGTTCAGTACCTTGCTATTCAACCAAGACATTTGGTAATTTATTTGGCAGGAAAATAGAGACTCACTATGTAGACCATTCTGAAGGCAGAACAGAAAAAAAAGTTAACCCTGTGTATGAAAAGCACATTGAGGCTTCTTAGTCTACTTTATTCACCAATACAAATGTATTTACACAAACACTGTCCTTTGGACTTCAACCACTTCCACCATTTAAGCAGACTGAGTCATGATCTGTGTCAGAGCTGCACACTCCAGTTTTAGACAGTTTTAAATTGACAGATGTGCTTTAGGCCAGAGGAGGTTTCCAAGTCTTCAGCCATGTCAGTCCTGCTTGGGATCTGCCCTGAGGAACCAAGAGAACCTTTCCAGCCCTGCATTTCCATGCATACAAAGCACAATCACACAAGTGTATCTCTGCCCCTCCTCAACATACCAAGAAACAAGAATCCCTCCACTCATTTCAGTGTGCAACAAAAAATAACCACTTTGATAAGTGCAGAGGGAGAAGAAGAGGAGACTGCAGCTGGGCACAAGGACACAGGAGGAAACATTCAGTTCATAGAGCCTGACATTCAACCCTTGATTCTTACCTCAGCCACCTCCCTATCATGAACTCCTTCCATGCAGACACAGTGAATAAAAGTCTTACTCTGTCCAATTCCTTTCCTCTCCAGTGCTGTGAAGTCTTCTAGGAAATACATTTTGCCAATTTACCCAACAACTGTCTCAGCCTATGGTCATAATATCTTGATGAGTGTCTGAAACATGCATCCTCTCACAGCTGGTTTCTCCAAGCAGGATTTTGAAACTTAAGCAAAGTCAAATGTTTCTTTATTTCTTCATCACTTTTTCCCCCCCACCTTAAATAGAGAAAACCTGCTCCTGAAAACAGGCAATGCAAAGGACATGCCTTTCAAATCCAAAGGATCTTTCTCGGTCCTGATACATGCTGCATGAAAAAAACAGATTATCTGTATTTTTAACTCAACTGCCTAAAGCTCTGTTAATGCAAGCACAGCTGGCAGGTTTGAACAGTTAGATAGAAACAACTGAAATTTTAAAAAAGCAGAACTGCATAATTCAGATAACCAACGGGTTCATGAGAATAATTTTCACTTATGCAATACTGTAACAATGAGTCCACTCACCAATAAATTGCTATTTGGACAGTACAGTTAAAACCCTTTTCTATTTATTTATTCAAGTTCAAACAAAAATACTAAATGCCACAAAAGAATAATCCATTATTTAAACATAACAAGAATTGTTTCACAATGCAGTTCCTCACAAATTTTCCTGAAAAGAAACTGGACTCGAGGGTCTATCATGCATCTCCCCTTCATTTCTGAAAAGCAGTACAGCTGCCAAAAGTAAAAAAAATAAAACACCTCAACAATTCTTCTTTCCAAAAACCCAAGCAGTAAAGAACATCCAGAATAAACAGAAGGCACTTCCTTTCCCTTGGCAAGATAGAAGCTTCCAGAGCAAGTAATAAATGGTAACACCTTTATGTATTTCACAGGCATTCATTCCCATGCCCTAGAGATGCATGGAGTTCATGGCTGTTCACTCTGGTGTACTCAGGAATCCAGAGACACTTCAACATGACAAACACAAATCATCCAAGGTGGCAGTATCTCCTGCATCAGGAAATTACAATCCAGATTGGGAGGCAAGAGAGGAAAAAATATATCTTAGAAGCTGTCTCCATCAGCTCTGAAGAGACCAAGACTGAAAGAAACAGTATTCTGAGAATTTCTAACCAAATATTCAGCCTTTCAGTGTCTCTCTTGTTGCTCTATTTTGAGTGTCATATATCTACTGCATGGCAGTTTTCCTTTGGCAAAGCCTTGGAACTGAGTTTGCAGACCCACATACCAGAAATGCCAGGAGTAAAATACTGCTCTCCAATTTCCACGAATTCCAGTACATAATTCTCAGTTCCTTGTACAAGTAGTAAATAATTGATTTTTTTTAAGAGAACTATAAAGATTAAATATTAGTAACTCAGTAAAAGTCACTTAAATTCAATCAATCACAAAGCTGAAAAACACTCCAGGAGCCCACCTGCCTGACCTGAGCTGCAGTGCTCACTGTGCAATAGGCTTTTCATGTCACAGCAGCTTCTTTTAGCAGCCTTACACCACCACCATGACATTCATTTCACACATCAAGCCCAGGAACATTTACATTCATTTAACAACTGGCCCAACAAGGACACAACTGTGTTCCCCCCACAGCCCAGGAGGGTTTGTTGTTAGTAACCTGCACAGCTCTCAGTAACACTGGCCCAATGTGTTGGGCTTGGATATTTTTAAAGGAAGCAAAAAATGTCAACCACAATCCACAATATTTTGGCTTCAAGAGCAATATTTGCTACAGACTCTATGACCTGCCACTGCTTAAGCACTGACATCTGCTTGGATTAATGTCAACAGTTTAGTAAACACACCGTATGAGTAGGTATTTCATAACTGTGCCAGAACTCGTGTTTGTCCGAGGTCAAACAGAGGATCAGACTAACCTCAGGATTTTTGAAATAGGAGTAAAAATTATTTGAGAAAACCTTTAAGTCTGCTTTAGTTTTTCCAAGAACAGCTTTTCTTTAAAAAAACAACAAAAAACCAGGAAAAGACAGATACTGAACTCATACTACTCAGGACCCCTGCAGGAGCACCTGTGTATTTTGGAACTACATTGAGGCAAGGAACAGATGTGTATAATCTTCATTTCTAAGGAGCATTCTACCAAAAACAAACAAAAAAATCATTAAACTACTTTATCTTTCTACAGAGTGTTAGGATATTTTTCTGCATGACTTTCTATAGATGCTTATAATTTTTACTTATTCTTTGGGGAGAGCAGAACACAAGACTATAAACCAACACTACTCATGAATGCAACTTTGCTCATTTAATAGCCTGAACCTTTCCTACATTTCTTGGCCTCTAAGATGTTACAGCTACCCATGAACTGGCTTTCCAATTTACTGATTGAATCACTATCAAACAACAGCATTAACAGTGCAATGAACAGAGGCCAGATCAGGAAGGAGTAGTACTGCAGTAAGACACTCATCACACAAACAGAGATGCATTCACACACCTTCTGTGCTTGCAAAAGAATTATTTTTGCAGGCAACCTTTCCATTAGAATCTCTCTAATCAGGGAAAGTCACAGTTAATAGACCAGCAAGATGAGATAAGGGACACCTCAGGCAGTTTTTGCTTCAGATCCAACACACATCACTAGGAGCAACATTCACTGAATATACAGCCAGAGCAAAAGTAACAGACACTTCCAAATATAAACGTTTCATGTGCTCCAGAATCTAAGCACCAAGCCAATTTAACTCCTTCTTTAAAAACCTTCCTACAGGACTGATTTATCACTAAATTGGATCTACCTACCAGTTTGTTTTTAATTAAAAACCACCATTAATTTTTGACCTTACAGATGGACGGGTGATTGCACTTTATGAATTAAGTGGCTTTTTTTGACAGAATGCAGGCAGGTAACCACTCATGTAAAGACAGGTTGGGCCTACAGGAACCTAAATCATTCAGAAGGGACAAATGCCAAGTCCTGCACCTGGGACAGACAAACTCTGTGGCTGCTGGCACAGCTGGAGGAACAGCTCTGCAGACAAGGACCAGCCAAGAGCACAGCTCTGCAGCAAGGAGAGCTCAGGGATGGACCCACAGGAGCACAGGCAGCTGACCCAGGGGTGCAATTCCACAGCTCCTGAGACCACGGGCAGAGGACAGCACCAGGGAGGGATTTGCCAGTACAGGACAGACATCAGGAAACTGGAGGGAAAAGGCCACTGGGATGGTCACAGGCTGGAACAGTCCTGTGAGCACTGAGGATGCTGGGCTCCTTCAGCCTGCAGAAGAGACAGTTTTGGGATGAGAACTAAAATAGCAGCCTCTTGCTACCAAGAAAACAGGCCCAGGCTATTTAGTGAGGCGCAAGGTAGGAGAAAGAACTAAAAAAGACTAATGTTAAATCATGTTAATGTTCAGTAACACCAACACTCATTCACAGAAATATCCTGTGGACCACAGGCTATCCTCTTGCATAAGACCACTGTTCCCATTCATTTTAATGAGATGACACATTAAGATCTATTTTTAATTAGCCTCTGCAAGTCCCTTCTAAATTCAACTTTCAAAGCTTTGAGAGCCAACAGTTTAGTCATTTCAGCACAGATATACAAATCCATGTCATACCACCTAAAATAAATCCTCCTGGAATGAATACAAAATCTTGAGCAACACTTTACAGATAATCTTAAAATACCAATAATATTCTTTTTTTATCTTCATATTTTAAAGATAAAGAAAAGCACATAGGTTAGTTGCATGAATTGTTGAAGATCTGTGAAATTATACTCCAAGTATATAAAGTCTGAAAAGCTTTAAGTGTTTTAGGACAAATTTAAAAATTCATCTTGTTAAGTCTTTATGTTCTCAGCCCTCACTATTTTTCCAGTGTCAAATGACTCACTCATATACTGACTTGTATTTCAGTTTTTGGGCTTTAACCAGAGATGTCTAAATATTTCATAGTATCATTTTCAAATCTGTGAAATATACATCAAAATGCCTCCTCTAGGAACATAAATTTGCTTATCAAGGAATTTCTCAACTCCAGTAAAAAAGCTGTACTTAGCAGGCTGCCATTCCAGAGTGTATGCAAACACTTGGGCTTTTTTATAATAAAAATGTGAAATTCCTCATTTATCCACTCACATAAAAAAAAAAGCACCCTTAAAGAAATGTTCAAGTATCTTCTGCAGTAACATCTTCCACTTCTTTGTCAACAATAGAACTTATTGGGTTTTTTCCCTAATTGATAAAGGATTCCTTTCTCCCCACATATTACTCCACTCCATGAAGTGAGAGTATCTCACGAGGTCTCTAACTTAAGGACACAATTTTAATGGAAAAAACAGTTACAACTTTTGGAAAGAGAAACTCTTTTAAGTCAGGATCTCACGTTAACAAACAGCTGAAAAGAATGCCAGGTTTAGTTACAACATTGCATCAAGAACAGTAACACAATAGTGCAACCTGATTAGAGAAAACAACTATTGGATTAGAAATACAAGCTTACCAAAATCCTAGCTCACAATTCTGGGTAAATAAGTGCTATACAGTACACAGTTTCATGCTGCTGCAGTGTCCTCATTCCCCTCAAAGAAAGCTTTTTATTTCCCAAAGCACAGTTATAAGAAAGAAATTCTTACCTATCCCCCTGACAAACGCTCAGGCTGCTGGGCTGGATGTTCCTTTAAGCCATCTGGCTCACAAATACATGTCATGCCATTCCCGGAGTCCTAAAAATACCTTCAGCCTTTCTTGTTGCTGACAAATACTTTCTTCTAATTCAAACAGCAAGATTTTATTTTCATCAATAAAACCAGCTCTGAAAGAAGCCACAATGTCTCCAAAGAAAGCTGCAATGCATTTTGTAATACAGTCCCTTCCTTCTTCACAGAGCTTAGAAAACAGCAAGGTTAAACACCCCACAAGTTGTTCCTCATTGCATCTCTCTCACATTACACATCCATGCATCTAAATATTAGTTTAACAACCCTTCAGCACAATATACAAATGCAGAATGTAAGAGAGCTTACAAGGTCAACTACACAAAAATAAGCTGCTTAATACCTTTTCTAAATGTTTAAATCTGCTTAGCTGTTCCTCGCATTTTCTGTCCGCAAAGCTCACCGAAATAACAACAAAAATGCAGATTCATGCAAAATAATTAGATTATGACACTTCTACAGGAGCAGCTGAACTGTAAAACCCTCACCTTTTTCCAGAAGAGTCGGCACTAAAGCAGAGCAAGGTTACACAGGGAGAGCACATTGACTGCAGCAGCGGCGGTGTCTTCATTCCCAGGGAACAATGAACCGCTGAGCCAGAAACTTAACACTTTGCTGCTTGCCAGTCCTGACTGGGAACGGGAAACAAGCACAGGCCACTTTGGATGGGTCTGAGGACACCAAAGCTGCATTCACTGCCCCAAAATCATCAATGTATTTTTTTCTCTTTGTAATTATTTTTCACATCTCTTTTATTATGTTTTTTTTTCAGCTGATGCATGATCCATATATCAACCCAGGGATTTGGCAGTACACACATGGTCACTTTCCTGCCACTCACACAATCAATCACTAACATTCTTCCTCATGACTAGACCACAGTAATGCTAGAGAAAATGATCATTAAGTTGTATAAAAATTCCTTTAGTTCTCATTTTCCAAATCCCTAGGAACTTCATAAGACTCCCACATTTCAACAGAAATTTTCTAGGTATGTTTTCTGTTCATTTTCAGAAATTTTCATCAAATGTGCTTTGGTCCTTTTTTCCAGTCTTTTATTAGGAAAGTGAAAACACATTTTCTAATTCTTAAAAAAAAAAAGCCAAAAAAAATTCAGGCCTCATTTGTGCAACCACCCTGACAAAAAAAAAAAAAAAAAAAGCTGGCAGCAAATCTGTCAACAAAACAGACCTCACTGAAGGACTTTTGAGTGGGACAGTGGTAAAAAGTGGGGCTGACCAGTCAGTTTTAAACCTGTGACTGCTCTCCATGGAAACTGCACTTGGCACAGGTTCTGCAGGAGCTCCCAGAAGACATCGACCATCCACTGGCGCAGAACTCAGGCTGGTATCAACAGCTGGATGCAAAAAATACACAAAAGACATCTGCCAACCCACACTGAAACTTCCAAAGACTCCACCTGAACATGTACAAAATGCAAATTGGCTGCAATTATGTTACTATTTGTACTAGAGAGTTGCAAACTGCCTTAATGAGAATGGTTACATTGCACCTTATGCTGCAGCCTCAGATCACAGAATTCCCAGACTTCTGTGCCTACTCCCCACAAATCACACAAGACTACTTCATTTCTCTTTCTGCACAGTTTTCCTTTTCAATAGGCAGAAATTTATACATAAGTACTTAGTTCAGTCAGAGCAAAATCAAACATCGTTATAGAGCCTGAGTAACTGATATAAGCAAAAGGATTTATTTTTGCAAAAAAACCCAAATGACAAAACCCAAACACAAACAAACAAAAATATAAAGATTATATTAAATGTAGCCCCAGAATTAGCCATGAGGTTAAAACAAGTTACAGTTTAAATCCCTAGATCACCTCTAATAGGAGAATATTTAACTCATGCTAAACTGCTCAGTTAACCCTGTTACATTTCTCCATGCTGTTAAGGATAGCACTATCTTAGTGATTCCCTCAATATACCAGATCCTGTGTTTTTTCATGTGAATGACCATTGTTAAAAAAAAATTAGAAGTGAAAAAATACTAAAAGCATGAGTTGAACTTAATGTCCATCTGCATTTCTCTTGTCCAGAAACAAACATCAATTGGAGTTTTTCACTCCAAGCTTTAACACAGAGTCCACAGTATCCATGTCATATGGAACTTTCATTTTTCCCCAGTAAGAAATTCTGAGATAAACCAAGACCCTGCAATCTTCTTGCTTTGGATTCATTTTCTCACCTGAAGTTTAAAGTATTTTCTGCACACAGGTTTCTCTCTATGTCTCCAGACATTAATAAAAGAAAGGAATCCTAAGGATATAAACCTGCTTTGTGTTCTCTCTTCAACTCACTGAGTGCACCAGGACAGGTATCAAACCAAGGCAAGAAATGCTCTGGATGAAATGTTTGCTCTGCTGCAGATTTTGATGAGATTCTCAGCAACTCAATGTCTCAGCTCTCTCCTCATGCATTAAGGAAAATACCTTAATTGTTGGATTAAAACAGTCACTAGCAAAAAACAGATTGTACACTGCCTGTAAGGACAGCAAACTTCTACAAGTTATGCCAAAAATTAATTTTCTTAGTCTTTCATTCCTTTTCTGTGATCTTACAGACTCAATCTTTCCTTCTCACAAGAAATCCCTTTGAGGAAAGAGTTGTGGACCACTCCTTTTCCATCCCCTCTTGGTCATTTTTCTTCTACTTATCTATTGCCAATGTTCCTAACGGGGGAAAATACTCAGGATTTTGATGTTGAAATCATGGATGTTGCAACAAAATGAATAGCAGATCAAAAATACATTTTCCCACTTCAGCAGGAGCCATGCCTCCCAACACTCTGCTTGCACAGAAGGTTAATGTGCAATCCAGAACTTGGCCATCTCCTGGTTTATAGGTGATGAGTCTCCACATCTGCTGACACCAGAGAAGAAATTCATGCTAACTGACAAAATTAAGGTATTTCAGGAAATGGAAAACTAAAGGAAATACTTCTAGAAAACATATTCAATAACAAATATGAGATGTATCAATAGAGACAGTGGCATCCTTTGTTCTTGATGTTATTCTTGAGGAACTGGCAAAACAGCCAAAATACCTACAAAGATTGATTCATAAGGGGTTTTAAATCAAAACAAAATAGTTTGGGCTTCCTGGAAAAGTATCTGTGTTTTAATTAAGGCCACCTCCAAGGTTTAAAGCGTCCAATTTAATTCTTGTCTGCACAAGAAAATCCGTGTCATTTAGCCAAGCAACATTTGGATGGGTTTACAGAAACTAAAAAGACCTCCATGAACATGCCTCTAACATTCGTTAAGTATTTGCTTAAATCAGTCTGGCACATAGCAACCCTTCACTGGTACCTTCCTTTCAGCATGCCTCTGCAAGTTTATTAGCTTAGCCTGTCAATTTAAAATCTGACTTCTTAAATGGTGCAGTGTCTCCGCAGCTGGAGTCTTGGGAATGACAAGAAGTTATTGCAGGTAGGCAGTTTCCCCCCAAACAGCCACTCATGCACATATTCCTCCCCCTTCAAGCAGCAAGAGGAATTACTTTTGTCCTGTTCCATGGCAAGAGAGGCTGGAACACAAATGTGAACAGTCTCTGTAGAAGAGCTGGAAAGGTAGAACTTGTCAGTCACAGCCAACTTCAGAAACACAGAACTTGCAATGCCACTACTGCCACAAGACAGAAAACCACAAGAGCTCACCTGCTCCCAGCTGAACTCGAGCCACAAAGACATCAAAGACCTGTGAGCACTGTGGGGCAGCAGCTCTGGACTCCTCCCTGGCCTGCACAACTTCTTCTTGCTCACCCTCTAAAGCACAGAGCAGGCAGCAGCAAATCCTGCATCAGGGGTCTCTAATCCGTGTCAGCAGTGGAAAAGCTGATTCACCCCTGAGTACTCTGCTCCAGTTTCAAACATGCAAAGGATCAGGCTGCCAAGCCAGACTGCACAAGAAAGGTCTGAGATACAACACAAAGTAGATGTTTATAGGCACTTTAATCCATGCTCTACATTTTAGTAACACCATCAGTTATTTAATCTACAGATTCAGCATATTTTCACATCTGACGGAATAAGCTCAGAAGTTCCTACAACAAAAAATCAGAAATTTAATATGCTTGAAGTCAATTTTTGAATGAAACAGCACAATCAGCTTCCTAATTTTCTACCTTTTCTGCTGCAGTGTATTTCTAGTTTTCACAGAACATTTACACTAATCCTTACCCAATGCTGACTCACATGAGAAACACGCTAGAACGTGGCTGAAGGATGTGGTGCATACAACTCTCACACAAAGAGAGCTGAACAAATGCTTTCACGCATGCTGCAAAACCCTGCTTGATCAGACACTACTTCATACATTAACATAGGAGCTGCAACAGCAGATGCTTCCACCTCCATAAACCACCATATGTTTAGAAAAGAAACCTTAGATAAGAAGACAGTTTATCTGCCTCCCACACTCTTAACAGGGATTCAAACAGACTTCATTTCTGTCATACTTTCTGAGAAGGGAAAATCAAATTCATTTCTGCACTTGAAATACAAGAACATACTTTTACTCTGCAGTAGCAAGTGATATCTCTCCAAAATGAATGGTACCAAAGGAAATTGCTTGATTTTGAGGATACCTTTAGCTGCAGTATCACCCACCAGGCAGATGCAACTTTTTAGGAAGTTGACAAACAACAGTCTCAGAAAGGAATGAAGGAATGATGGTAATCTTGTAAGTTTACTTTTTCCTTTCAGTGGAAGTCTCACTTTACTTCTCTGCTTCAAGTTATCAACACACAGCTGCCACAGTGCCAAACTCAGCCTGCTGGCTGCTCTGACTGCAACCACTCCACAGGACCTTTAATGCATGTAACCAAAGAATCATCCTGCCTTCCTGCCTCTGTTCTTTTCACCCCCACAGTACCCTCCTCTTTCTCACTGGAAAATCCCAAATCCTCACTTTTACTATCTGCTCAGACACTTTTAACTTCATCCATGTGACCCCACACCACACACACGCCTTATACCTACCAGTAAAAACTTGAGGTTTGCATCACTTATTGTGAGGAAGCCTATTTTCTGCAGATAATTTTTCAAAATACCAATAATTTATCTTTATTGCCCTTGCCCTTCTGTTTCCAGGCTTTCTGCCACCTGAAGTGCTTCAATCACACCTACTGTCATTTTACATCACTATGAAAATGATCAGCCTCAGCCATTCTCATAAACTACAGTCACACAGAAGCTTTTCAGGAAGTCTACCCAGTGCTACTCCTGTGCATAATGCAGTATTGATTTGCATCCTCTGAGAATGTGATTAGATAGCAGAAGCCAGGCCACAGGCCCCAAAATCCACAGTCAGACTCTCTTCCAGCAGAACAAATGCCACTTCCCCTGCTGGCATCCTCATCTGAGGCTGGGAGACGAAGGCTCATTAGAGCTGCACTGTTATTTCTTTCCTTCCCTGCTGCAGAAGAGCTCCTAAAACTCTGCAGGAGCTTATCTTACCCAGAGAGGAGGAAAAGCTCATGCAGGAGGCATGCAGTTCTTCAGAGACAGTTCTACCAGGGGAGGCCAATTGCTTGTTAATCAAAAGCCTCTTATCTGGAACCACCTGAACATTTACACTGTTCTAAAATGAGGCCTAGGAATCCCAGCTGGACTGTTTCACATATTTAGAGGTTCTCCATGGGGTAGCATGGCAGAAACATACTGCAGGAAGAGACTGGTACAATCCTTTCCTGGGCACAGTCTGCATTTGGATCAGCTTAAGCTAATCAGAGATACCCAGGAATCGTTTCCTATTAAGAGGACATCCATAGGAAAGGAAAATAAAACAAAAACAGATCCTAGCCCATAAAAGCATGCAAGAATGCTTAATGTAACTTACAGACTACTCTTTCTAAGGAGAGAGGGATTTGATCTCATGTTGAAATACATTTTCCAGGGAAAAACAGCAGGTTAGCAGAGTGCTAACAACCCTGTCCACCTGCACAATTACTGAGAGATTTCACCCTTCCTTTGAACAGAAAGCAATGCTCCAAATACCCAAATGGAGAAAAGCCCTGTCCACCTGCACAATTACTGTGCTGGCATTGAGAGATTTCACCCTTCCTTTGAACAGAAAGCAATGCTCCAAATACCCAAATGGAGAAAACACTGTTTACAGAACAGCAACAAAGCCAGGGCATGAGATATTATTTTTTTTTTCCTTTGGAAGAGTAGGGGCTGCACTTTAATAACATAATTAAAGTCCTGTAGGTTTTACTGCAGCGGCCCTGCAACTGATATTAAAAACAACTCAGGAAACAGCTTGGCAGAGATGCTGTAATAGAGAGCATCAGCGTTCTAATTACTTTCAACAGCAATTTTAAGGCTGACATTGTGACAAAGTGAACAAAGGTGAAACAGCTGTCTGGAAAGGTGGATTCTAAACACAATGCCTGCTTCCAGTACCACCTTACAGCAGGGAATTCTGACCTGCCAAGTCCCCCACTACAAGCAGCACAGGGCTTTTGGTGGCTTATTTAGATCCATTTGCTTTCTTGCAAGGCAGATTAAAGTTTCTCTGGTCCCTTGCTTGCAAGTAACATTGAGACAGCCCATCTGCTCCAGCATGTTCTGCAGCAGCTTTCCGAACAAGCTTTAACACAGATACAAAAAAATAAAAATACCACATGGCAAAAATGAACTGACTAAAGAGCTGGAGACCAGTCACAGAGAATAGCACATATTTGCTAAAAGGAAGAGAGAAGCCTCAGTGTTGCATATAAGTATATACTGAAGAACAAGGGGGGAATGAAGGACGGAGGGGCAGGAGGGTGGAAGAGGGAAGAAACGGTTTTAAAAAAAATTTCCCAGTCATAAAGGAAAGAAAGCTTTAATACTTCACGGGGTCACACAGCACTCCAAAAAGCAATGTCTGACCTCACCCTACAAACGAATCAATGAACGGAGCAGCGCCAGCAACACCAACGCGCAGCGATCCTCACATTTCAGGTCAGACTTGCAGAGTTTCAGTCTACCTGCAGCCGGGCTGCTGCTGCGCCTTCACATGCATTTAAAGAGCATAAGAAACAGTAATTACGTTATCTCCCATCCCGTGTAGCACACCCTGCTGCAGCCCCTCGGTCCCCCCGGGGTCAGGTTAAACCAGGAGCCCCCAGCAAGGGGCCGGGTCAGGCGGGGACCCGGCCGGGGCAGCCTCCCGCTGTCACCTCACCGAGACCCGGAGCGGGGCAGCCCCGCACCGCACCAGCCCCTGGGGCTCAGGAACCGCTGCCTCAGGGCAGGCGGGAAAACACAATCACACCGCTAGGTTGGAAAAGACCTCTGAGATCACCGAGTCCAATCTATGACCGAGCACCACCGGGCACAGCGAGCCCGACGCCCCCCATCCACACCCCGGGGCTGCCCCTCACCCCGGCGCCGGTTCCCCCGCCGGGGCCGCCTCCCCTCACGCCGCCACCACGGCCCGTGTCCCGCTCAGCCCCGCACTCACCGCGGCGGTGGCATCGCCCCTTCGCCCGCCCCGCGCCCGCTGTGGCGGCGCTGGCGCCATGTGACCGCTGCCTCCTCCTCCTTCTCCTCCCTATTCTCCTCCTCTTCCTCCTCCTCCTCCGCCGCCATGACAGGCGGGGCTGGGGCAGCCGGAGAACATGGCGAGCCCTGAGGGGTAGAGCAGAGGCGCTGTGGCGGTGTGTCCTGCATCCATTTTGCCGAGCTGTGAGGGGAATCAGGAGTGCAGGGCTGTGGATGTGCGGCTTTTACTCCTCTCCTCCCCTCAGATTTGCTCTGAATGTCTCTGCTCATCCCACTGGGTTTACTCGGTGTCAGGCAGCTCTCTGAGACGATTAAAGCCTTTTCCAGCCCCTCGAATATTTGTTTCGGGCTTTTCGGCCTTAAATGTCCCCATGAAAGTACAGAGTCATGGAATTGTTTGGGTCCCATCCAGCCCAAGGCAGGTTCACATGGAGCAGGTGTCACAGGAATGTGTCCCGGTGGATTTGGATGCAGTGAGGGGAGACTCCATGACCTCCCTGGGCAGCTGATCCGCCTGTGCTCTGCCACCCTCAATGTAAAGAAGGTCTTACTCATCTTGAAGTTAAACTTCTTGTATTTTAGTTTATGGCCATTGCTTCTTGTCCTGTTGCTGGGCACCACCAAAAAGTCCAGCACCGTCCTCTTGAGATACTTCTATGTATTCTTGAGATCCCTTCTCAGTCTTTAAAGTGAACAGGACCAGCTCCTGCAATCTCCCCTCATAAAAGAGATACTCCAGTCCCTGTTCTTGTCCAGGGGCTTTGAAGGGGGAAAAAGGTGAGTAGGTCAGGGTGGAGGATGTCTGGGCAGACTAGCCATGGATCCCTCACCCTGTAGGTTGAGTTGCGGTAGGGAATGTGAAGGGGTTGCTTTCTTCAGCTGGAAGAGGGAGATAGCAGAGGAAAATCTACAACAACTACACTGAAATAACCTGAGATTGGCAGTTAATGCGCTTCCATAGCGACAAGATTTACATCCTCACAGGTGGGGAGTCATGCTGAAACCTCAGATCTTTGATATCCAGAGTACAGGGTCAAACAACTGGCTTGCTAAACCCACCACACCACAGATCCATCTTTGTGCAGGACTGACTTGGCAGGTGTTGTTTCTCCAGGCAAAGGACTGAAACTGGAAGGCATGTTGGGTTTGTAAACCCCGATGAGGTTTAAGAACAAACTTTATGTCAGATTTGCACAGCACAGTCAGGACTGGGAGCTTATTTTATAAATACCCACATTACAGAACTTGAGCTCCCAAAATGACACCTTGAATACGGCAGATTTTATTTTATTGAAGTGGAAATTAAACGGGGTTGACACATCCAAGCCCATTCTTTGGTGGATATTGCCCTCAATATCCAGAGATTATGGCAAGGTGCTTTATAATAACAAAAATAGAGCAGAACCCAGAACCTGTCAAAGAGCTGTAGCTGCAGCATTAGAGTACAGAGGGCAAAAAGGCAATCTGTAATCAGAAGCTGCAGTGAGAAAAAAGGGAGTTACAGCCTGTGGAGGGGTTAGTAGGTGGATGGCAAGGAGGTAGCAGGGATCAGGATGAAAGCAAGGTGCAGTTAAATGAGATAGCCACACAGCCAGCCCCCCATCAGACAGCTTTTCAGAATTCCTGCTTCATAATGGCTAACATGCACCTTTGATCTCTGTCTCATAATAATTTAGCCCAAGGACTGCAAGTGTGTGTTAAGCTCTTTTAGGTAAAAGCAACCTCAGCATATATGATATCTGTTTTCTGCAGAAGCATTATCCTGGAAGTCCTAATTTGGCCAGTTGTTGCCCACCTTGTAATTCCAGCTATTTAATCTCTTTTAATTCTTATTGATAAGAATTTTCCTGGTGCTTGGATTATCATTTTATTAACAGAATTAATAAACCTATACTTTTTTGTGTCATTTACTGTAAGGTCTTTGAGATGTGTTTTACCTCTCAGAATTCCTGATAATGATAATCTGTCCAGCCCAATTGCTTAATAAGATCTGTGATAACTCCTTAGTGTTCACTAATTGACCCACTTCCTATGTGCTCACAGCAAGAGGCAAGAACTCTTATAACAGTCCTGGCAAGAAGCCATAACCCAAAGTAATCCTGTGTCAGTGTGGGTTGGGGTCAAAATTTGGGTTCCATATTTACTCAAGCTCTGAAATTTCATTTCTGTTGTTGACGTGTCTTGGACACAGAAATTACACAAGAGAAATGGACAGTCAGCTACAAAAGATATTCTTTAAATCCTGTCTCTTTTCTTAGCTTGACCCATCTGCTTCGTGAAAAAAGAGGCAAATGTCCCCCAAAACCAAACAGAATTAATGTGTATTGTTTTTTTCCAAATCCAAATTGTTCTGAACAAATTTCTCCAGCTGATGTGTAGTGCTTGTTGACCAGCTGTGATAGAGAAGACTGGAGGAAACTCCAAGTATTCCTTCAATAACTGGGAGGACTTGCATTTGTTTCAGTGGTTTCCTGTTGCAATTGTTTGCCTACAGGTTGTCTATGAGTGAAGTCAGTCTCCACATCCCCTAGTAGAGTTTCTGAGTGATTCTGGTTTTGAGTGGCATAGAAAAGCCCTTGCAAGTGCTGGAGAGTTTATTTGGAGTGTTTGAGGAAGCAGGACATTTGTCTGGTTGCTCTCAAACCTCTTCCTTCTTATTGCTACTTTTGCTGAAGACCACTTGATGTGAGTTTTTTGCCTTCTTTCCCAAGGAAATAAGGTCAGATGACAACTCAGAATATGTATACAGGTTTATCTGTTCTGCTGTCTCTTCTCAAGTGCTTCTGAAATCTTGGGCTATATGCATCAAATTTGACAGTGGGTGGAGATCTCAAAGGGGTATATTCTAAATAGCTTTGCAAAAACAGATGTCTGAATAGGAGGCACTGTTATCCACCACCAAGGAAACGCCTGTAGAACAAAGACATCCCACATACCCTTAAATTTATTAGGAGCACTCAGGAAAGAATCTATGGAGCTCTTGTGGCTCATACATTGAAGGCATCAATTCTGTGCTTTGGAGCAGGTGAAAAGACAAAAAGGATGTTCAGTACATTAAAACCAAAATATAGAACAAGATGGGAAGATTTGTAAAATCAAAAATGCTTGCACATCTTGAATATTGTGTGGAATTCTCCCTAAAGCACCAAGGTACAAAGAAAAGCAATGAACTGATCGGAATTCCTTCCTTAAAAAAAAGAGTTGGAATGCACTTTAATGGTTTAATTAGGAAAAAGACCATGAAGGAATGTGGTTGCAATAGTGGTCAAAAAATCTGTTGTAATAGAAAAAGTGAATTCTGTATTTCTTGTAGCAAAAGATTTAGATGTCCTGAGTGGTATTTCCAGGCAATAAATTTAAAATAAATAAAATAAAGTATGTTTTCTCTAGAGTTACAGTTGTAAATTGCTGCGAGTGTATCGGAGAGGCCAAAAGTATAAATGTTCTCATGAGTGGATTAGAAATGGAAATGAGAAAAATGTCCACTGAAGCCTCTTAAGCATAATGCTAATGCAGCTGCCAGCTGAGGAAATCTCCAAGTAAAGGGGTGGATTCAGCCAGCAGATTAAGGCACCTAAATTTGGTTTTCCATGTGTAGGTGTCTCCATGTGAACCAGATGTCTAAGCTCCCCTTATACTCAGCAGAGAATTAATGTGGGATTTAGTTACATAAATGCAGGCACCGAGTGCCAGTTTAAGCACTGAGGAATTTTCTACCTGGCCTCCTGCTCCAAGAAGCAGCAGGTATCCAAAAAAGCTGTTCTGGCTGAAATATGTCGTGGAAGTTGTTGGTATCTCAGTCCACCATGGCTGTCACTGAGCACAGATGGTTGGCAAGCTGAACCCTGCTCGTGGTTGCACAGCAAGCGGTTCAGACCACCTCCAGGCAGATAGATCAGTGTACTCTGAGCAGCTGAACAGCTCCTTGCTCCATCAGCTGTACTCAGTAGTTCTGTAGCGACTGCAGGAGGAATTTATGTGCAGATGAAACATTGGCATGGGGACACTTCAGTCTAGGTGTCAGAACTTGTAGGTTTTGCCAGGCTGTACAGAGGGACTATTGCTTAGCTTTTCATGCTGTCTCCTGAAGTTTCCTTAGGTAGTCGGAGCAGTGAGTTGATTCAGCAAGTATTGATTTGAGGGAAGAACCCAAGAGATTATGTATGAAAAGCCATCCTAAATTACTGTTGGTAATGAGGCTTGTGTGAAGGATTAGTGACAGTGTGTTGTATCATGGTGCATGGATATGGAGTGACACTTGGAACACGGTGACGTGACTCCCTCAGCCTGGAAGACACCCAATGGCCAAGAGTTCTGGGGCAGCCACAGGTACTGCTGCTGACACCCAGAATGGCCAATTCCTAAGCCATTCAATCCTGTAGCTGAAAGGGATTTTAATTTTTTTTTCTTCCACAAAGGGAAATCAAAACAAATTTGGTTGATGACAGTCTTTGCATGCTGTCATCTGTGAATCAGACCAGTTAGGTCTTGTTAGAGTAGCACAACTTGTCGTAGAAGAATTTAGGCTAAGATTCAGGGCAAATACATCAAAAAGAAGGATAACTAGAAAAGCCAGATGATAATTAAATTAGTTTTGGAATGCTGAATCAGTTTTTTCCTCAGTCTCTCATGCTTCAAATTATTTACATTTTCTTGTTGGAAATACAAAACTTTTAACACTAATGCTGTCCTCTGGGGCTGATGAAAGTTCTAACAAAACAAGTCAGCAAGTTCAAGAGTTTCTTTTTTGGATATCATACAACAAGCTGTGAAGTTTTTTTCAAACATCATTGGGCACCAGCCATGCTCCTACACATTTGCTAATTATTGACAGAATGCTTTGATACTGCAATAAATAATAACAAATAATAAATAATAAGTACTTCCTTCTAGCATTCCTGGTGCCAGGAGAACATTGTGCTCCCAAATATCTTGCTCAGACAGAGATGAGAACTAACCTAATACATTACAATAAACAGGTTCTCTCCCTTTTCCCATACACAAGACACAGATAAGATCTACAAACCAGCTAAATATATTAACCCATCCTAATGAAGCAGGAAACAAGTAGTAAGCTGGAGTAATGAGCATCTGTGATGTGGCCCTAAAATCTGCAGGAATACGAGGAAGGAGCCAGTTGTGTGACATACAGTGCCTGGGAGAATTCACAGATCTGAGGATCTTGCTAAGAGTTGTTTTGTCTTAGCAAGGATTGCAGTACTGAGCATACAGAGAAGTGTTGTCATGCTCTCTTCAATTCCCTTCAAATTTTTGTCCTTCATTTTCCAACCCAGGCTGTGCTATTTTTCTGCACTTCTTAACACTTTTACGCTCTTCTGTAGAGTCTCTCCAGAACCGTGGAAAAGTTGTGTTTTATCTTCGAGGTGTTGCTGTCTAAATTCCATCTAGTTTTCATGTTCATAAGTTCTCACTCTTAAGATCTTTGAGTGAGACGCTACATTTTCTAGAATTTCTTTTTCCTGAAATAAAACTTTCCTTGGAATCTGTGGAGGGAGGTAATTAGCCAAACATTCTGTCCAGTGTTGCTCAACTGTGCTCGGATCACTTCACAGGCTCTGGAGTCTGGGCCAACCTGGGCTGATTTCTTTTCCACTTTGGACTGTTTTGCAAAGTTTGAGAATGAAAACAATCCCATAAACCCAAGAAATCACATAATTGAATTGGCTTTTTACCAGTGAACTATATTACAACTCTACCAAGAGTTTCCTTCCGTCGTTGTTTCAACTCCCTGATAAGAAAAGGAAAAAAGTTTATTTGCAGAGGAGTTCAGCCTCATTATCTTCTTTTTACAGATGTGGCAGTTAAGCACAGAAAGATGAAGTTGTTTGTTCCAGGTCATCCAACAAAGCATTGGCAGACAAAAAAAATAGAATTGAGTCCTTCAGTGCTTTTTCTGTTGCATCACTGTCTTCCTGTTTTGATGAAAACTTCTAAAATGCCATTTTCATAGGTAAGTATCTGAGAAATATTCAGACTTCCTGAACAGTCTGACAAAACCTTTAGTTATGTCACACAAACTGGGGTTAGATAGAGTTCAGACTGAGTCTAGGACTCCAAGCCTGAATTGTGGCATTTCTGTTATACAGGGGTTTTTTGTGCTCTTTTTTTTTCTCACAACAGTTATAATCTTTAATCAAAAGATATCTCAGCCTCTAGCCCCAAATGTGTTGTACAATAGGATGCTGAGACATTCTGCTTTTTCATACTAGAGGATTTTCCTCAACCTTAACCCTAGATATGTTGTACAATAGGATGCTGAGACATTCTGCTTTTTCATACTAGAGGATTTTTCCTGCATTCTCAGGAATGGGCTTTCACTTTCCTAGAACTGAGAAATGCATAAAAAGGATGTATGTGTAACAAGGAAAGGGTGGTTATCCTGTAATATTCATAGTTCCATTTTAGATCTATTTTTCCCATTGGTTTTATAAAATTGATAAAATTATTCTGATTCGCACTAACTGGGGGTAGTTCCTGCTTCTCTGTAGCAATTTTAATCACAGTGGTACCCTTCTTCTTTTTCTTCTCTTCCCTCCTCCAATTTGTCTTTTTTTTTGTCTGTTTCAATAACACATGCTAAAAAAATTTCACAACTTGACAATTTTCATAAGCAATCAGACAGTGATTTACAAACTTGTACTTTGAATCATTCTTCTTTTTCAGAGGCCTGACATATGTTTGCAGTAAAACTCATCTTTGTATTGTTTTTTCAAAGAATATGTGAAAGTCAAGAGTAGTTGTGTTTCCTACTTTATGCACATGTGAGAAACTGCAGAGGAAATTACATTCTTATAGCTAAGAGGACAAGAATTAGGAGACATGACTGTCCCTTGAGGCACTCTCTCCATAAATCTGGATTTATTGTTTGATGTCTTCAATTGTGATATGCAGTATGTTGATAAAATTCTTACTCTCACAGCCTGTGCCTACTTTATCTGTTTAGATTAGAACCATTTGCAGCCAAACACAGTTTCTTGTTGGGCAATTAAATATCATTACATGCAGGGATGCCTGACCTCTCTCAAAATTCCCAAGCAAATTGAAAGCAAAACAAGAAAAAAAAATCCCCATCAGCAAGGTACTCTTTGTTGCACCACTAACTTGTGGTCTACCAGAGAAATATGTTAGAGTAGGCTGTAAAAACCAGTATTTCTAAAATGCAAGTTTTAGAAGTGTCATAGACTTGATTTCAATAAATGACAAAAACAAAAATAAGTGTTCTAATTGGTCTATACAGTACCCAAGAGCTGTGCAGTTAGATGTAAATTTACTCCTTTTTTTAGCATGAACAAGACTGGTATGATTAAAATGCTCAAGGCAATTTTGGGGCCTATTAAATTAAATGAATGACTGGAGGAAACCATTATTTCACTATCTGAAAGTGCCAAGCTCTGAAAGTGAACTGCCTAAGGAAAATGGTGAGATTGGAAGATAAATACCACGACATTTATCCTGAATAGACATTGTGCTGTTCTAGGGAATAGCATGTTAGTAGCAGAGAGAATTCTGTGTGAGCTGTGAGATGCCCCCTGATGTATTTCTGCTGAGCCATTGTACATGGTCAGAGCAGGAGAAGGCACCAGGACAGAGCACCTGAAGTATTGATAGAGGACAAGGAAATGCAAAAGGCACAGCAAGCTACGTAAGGACACAAAGCTGCAGAGGAGGGATTGGTAGCAATGCCATTGAGCATCTAACTGCCATTTACAATAAGTCATAAGCTACTCAAATTTAGGTAACATTTTCAGCAGTAGGGGTTGGAGGCTTTGTGGTGATGGGGATCTAGCTGGGAAAGAGGTCAGCAGCATTTTGTGGATGCTATAGATGGAAGGGAGGTTGGAGAGGCTTTGATGAGCCTCCATTCTTCACCGTGATGTCTCTTTGATAGAGAGCACTGTGAGGGTTATGGGGATCCCCAAACTTGCCATGTGTCTGAATTCCTCTCACCACAAATCCCAATATACTCTGTCTTCTTCCTGCTTCTTCTTCTTTCCTAAAAAATTCTTCTTGTTTGGAACTGCTAAGAAGAGGAAGAAGCTGGAAAGGGACAGGAGAAAAGGAGCTCAGCAGAGGGGAAGGAAGGAATAGAAGCCCAAGAGGAAGGCTTTAGAGAGCAAGGATTTCTGTTCCTATTACTGGGGTCAAAAATCACTGCTCCCAAGAACCAGTGCTCTGACAGTAATGCCTGCTCCCCTTGCTCTCAGGGACAGCAGTGGCTGGGAAGGTAGCAATCAAGTATGGCCTGTGTGCCTTGATGTTTGTGTGCAATCCAGAGCCCTGAGCAGAGTCCCTGTGTCCCAGGGAGTGGTGCAGTGACTACTGGGACAAGCTCTTACAGCAGCCCTGGATTTCAGGTACAATTTTAAATAAAGTATCATTTGTTACAGAAATGCTAGTAAGTAGCAGTAGTACCTTGAATAGGATAAGAAGAGAAAGAAGTGGAAATATTTTAAGGTCTGACATTAGGCTGGTTGGCAAATGGAGGACTTAGAAAAGTCAGGATTTTCTTGGAATAGTCTTGTCAAGGAAGAGAGAAGAAAACTGTGATTGCTGTAAGAGAAATTAGAATTTTGTTGCCTCTAAGTTGGTATGGATGGCTCTTCTCTAAACTTAAGTGGCAGTTCTAGATGCTAGGAAGTTGTTCTGTGGTGTTGATTATCCAGAATTTATCAAGAAATAAAGTCATATAAACCATAAGGACCTAAATACATATAGACAAGAGCAGAATCAAAAGCAGGGGATTCTAAGAGTTTGAGGAGGAGCTCCTGCACTATAAATTACCCATTCACAATTCAACTGGAATTTAATATTTGCAACTCTCTTTTGAAGGATGACAAAACCAAATGTGTTTATTACTTCATTCAAGACGAAAAAGAGTATTATAAACTATTTTCATAATTAAATTAATCCAGATCTCAATACTTTTTGTATGCCCTTGTGATTTAAAAAAAAAAGAGTATGTAATTTCATATCATTAAGAGAAAATGCCAGTGGTTGAGCCAGGTATCTGATTTTAATGTCTACATATTTTGGACATTTTTTTACTAATGAAACCTTTGGTTCTCTTGTGAATTAAATAAGTGAGGGCAGGGAAGTGAGGAAATGAAGGCAAAATCCCTTTGAACAGATAAATACTGGCTAACAAAATTTCATTTCAGCACTTTATTGCATAAAAATCTGTTGTAAACCAAACAATCCTGGTGGTGTTCTTACAGCCTTTGTTGCCAAAAGAAAGAAAATAAAAATTTCAGCTTTCATTGTAATGAAAGCTTCCAGTTCTTGTGATTACAGGAATAAAGCCTTAAAGATTTGACAAATACATAAAATGATGGCTTATCCTACAGAGTCAAATTAAAAAGTAAAAAATAAGTGAAGAGACAAAGGGAAATAGCTTCTAGTATTTTTTAACAAAGCCATTCTTCTGATTTTACAAAAACCAACTCTGGGTTTTGTTAGTGCTCAGGCTGGTAATGCTGAGCACAAGTTCCAAACATGTTGTCTGGCAGTGCACCAGTTTGAGTTAAACCAAAATATATTATCCATTCTCCTAAATGCAAGCTTCTGCTACACCAGATTTTGAACCCAAGTTATCTGAGAGTTACAAAGCAATACCAGATGGTGACTGTAGGTTGGCTGGAATTTGTGGTCTCTCTCGTCTTGCCACATGTTTCACCACTTGCAATATCCTAAATTATATTTTTCAGTTATTTGTCTCCTTGGCTCAATATTCCCCTTCTTTCATGTTCTGGACTGGTGCAATTCTTCATGGTTTCACTAGGTGGGTCCCCACAACAGTGCACTGGGGAAGCAAATTGAGCAGCCTGAACACACTCAGGTAATCTCCCAGTCAGCTTTATTTTCCCTTCCTTGGCAGAAGTTCACTACAGCACGTGTTTTGATGTACAATCTGGTGATCAGTGTGTTGGGAAGTTGTCATAAAGGGGCTGTTGCATCTCAAACTTACCTATTTCAAATTGAATTTAAAACCAGTGTAGGTTTTTGATAGCCAGTTAAGTTCAGTCCATCAATTTTTGTAATTATTTTACCTTTCAAAGGGTGAGGAAAAGCTGGTGATCAGCAGCATTACATATATCCTTCATTTTCAAAATCAAATCATTTTTAATGCTTTGATACTTGTTATACTAGTCAAAAACAAACAAAAAAAAATCTTTCCCATGTGTGTGAAGTATTAACTTGATGCCTTAAAGATCTAGAAATAAAGCAAGAGTACTTTTTATACTAGTCAAAAACAAACCAAAAAATCTTTTCCATGTGTGTGAAGTATTAACTTGATGCCTTAAAGATCTAGAAATAAAGCAAGACACTTCCAAGACAATATTAGTATAGGAGATGTTATAAAGGCTGGTCTCTAATGGAGGTCTCCAAGGGGCAGATATGGAAAAGTGTCCACACCACATAGGCTGAATACAGTTCTATAAATTTAGCAAATTAGCATAATTGACAAGAATCACCAATTAGAAGCATAAGTGATGAGGTAATTCCCCCTTTTTGGTTACACAACTTCTGCAGCCCCCTTTTAGATAGGAATGAACTTTTTTTGTGAAAAGAGCTGGTTTCAACCTTGGCTGCCAGAGAGTCAAGATAGGATAGGGGCCTTGGACCCACAGGGTTTGGAGACTCTGGAATGTGTTTTGTCTTTCTGCCTGTCAGGGTAGGGAAGAGGTAGGGAAATGTACTGGAGCTAGCTACAAATACAATAATAGGCTACAGAGCTACAGATAGATGTGTAAAGAATATAGAGAATATATAAAAGAAAAAAAGGCAAAAATCATTTTGGCATCAATTGGCTAGTGTTAAAAGAAAGACATTTTAGCTACAATCTTAAAAAAATTTCTTTCCAAGTATTTTATATGTGTATATTTAACATGGAAAAGTATTTACTCCCTAGACACGACTGAGACAAAACCCAACATAAAGCTTCAGATCTCTGTATCCAATAATGTCCCATAGAAAAGAAAAGGGAGAAAAGAAATCATATACGAACAATATTTTTCATGTCCATGGTGTTCTGAATGAGAAGGCAAGTGGCTTCTTTACTGTCTCAGATTGTGCAAAGAGAGAAGATCCTTTAACCTGCAGAGAGCTCTGTACTGTCGTGTCCAGGCTGTTTCTCACATTCAAACTTGTACACTTAAACCCATGGCTCTTTATCATGTAGTTTGTAACACTGATTTAACATAGTTAACTCTTACTGTGGGAGGCTTATCTAAGGACAACTTCAGTGTCCACTTCTCATATCTTGACACCTACAGAAAAAAATCAAAGCAATTTCCATTATTGTGACGTTTGGGATTTTTTTTCTTCCTCCTTTTTTCCCTCATGTCCAGGCTCACTAAGTGAATCTATTTATTCTGCTTGTTTCACATGATTAGACAATTAATGTAGAAGCCTAACAAGAAGCACAACGTTTGATTGAACTAAAGGTTTTATTCCTTGTGATTTATGTTTACAGGGCAAAGAAAGGTTTAGAAAATTCTTACATTACAGAGATAAACTGAAAATTAAAATTGATTGTTTTCTTGCTCAGTAACCAACTTGCATTAAATAAAACTCATAATCATTATTGACTATATTTAAAGTCAGAAAATCTTGGATTTTTCAAACGGAAGATGAGAAGGGCTGTCAGAGCACACAAAAACATGGTAGTACTTTATGTCAGAGATCTCCTCAAAATTCATCCTCAGGAGTGACTATAACATCTGATTTCCTGTTTTTAGCAAGTAGGTAGATAGAACCTTCTCTGTTTTATCCAAACCGGATTTAATAGTCTCCTTCTCCTCATTTTGATGGTAAGACCCAACTTGGAAAAAAATAGCTTCTGTACTGTTTTAGTTTACTTATGTCTCTAAATGATAGTTATGAGCTCCAGTAGTTTTCTCTCCACTATCAAACTTGTATGGGTTACAATTCCCTTTCTTCAGCTGGGGTCCAAATCTTCATTTAGGCTGAGTGCAAATGCTCTAGGAATCCAGGGCAATGAAGAGTGGTGAGAATTCCAATAAAAGCCTGATTCAGGTTCAGAAAGAGCTTGTGGTCTGCGTCAGGAGACTTGATGTACATAGGGGGATCTCCTGCTCTCCTGGATTATAGTCTCCCTTCTGTGTCCCTGGGCAATGAGCAGAGTGTGGGGGGAGTGCTCACCATTTCCACTTGCAGAGTTACAAACCACACAGCCAGACACACTGAATGAGCTTGGTCTGCTCACACTTGTCTGGCACCATCACTTCCTCTGGGAAAAAGGCAAAAGCAAATAGCAACTTGTCTGTTTGCATGTAGGCGTGAGCCTCCTGAGAACGCAGGATTTGGCACCGTGCACGAGTGAAGTTCAAACGTCCTCGAGCTATGAGTTGTTGACATCTTCTCTCAGAATTGACATATAAACTACTTAAAGCAGTTTTGGTGCTACCTTATCTCAACATTACCTTCAAAATCTATCATGATTCCCAAGTTACCAAGTCACCCTGACCGGGGAAATGTGCTTACAGCAAAGGGTGTTAACATTTGCATCGTCCCAGTTGCCTGCAGGCAGAGGGTAGCAGAGTTTCCAGCCTCTTCGGGATCCTGGGAGAGGCAAAGCACACTCCATTGAATGCTGATGTCTTGCTGCCCCACAGTGGCTGTGTTTACAAAAGGAATAATCCCCACAACAAAGGCAATGGTGAACGCTTCAAGTGGTAATAGTTTCTCAGTCAGGTTATAACTCTGCAAAACAAACATTGCATTTGCATGTTTCTGTGTTTACTACTCTGAGTTTGAATGCAATTAAGCATGGATGGTGTTGTCACACTTATGCTACCAGTGATGGACCTGTCCCTCCTTTAGAGGAGTAGAGAAGTGCCAAGTATCACTCTTGTAATGAAATCAGGGGAAGGGAAATATTCCATCCAAATATTCCAAGGCCTCTTGAGGCTGAGAGTCAGCAAGCGAACCTTGGCTACAGCACCAAAAATCTGAGTTATTAATAGAGGATTAAAGTGGTAGGCATCCTCTGGGCTACAGCAGGATTTAACAAATACCTGTGAATGAAACGTTCAAAAGGACTCCAAGGCAAAGCTTGACTGCAACTTGGAGTGTGCACAGAGGGAAAAGAGAAGGCAGTCCAGGATCGTGTTACTCATCTGATTGCAACGGGCTCTGTTTTCAGCGCTGCCCCCAGGGCTTTACCTGATCTATCCAAATATGTCTGCCCTTCCCACCCTGCAATCATTCATACATAAACAACTCTAAATACTTTTCTGACTGTTCTGCCAGTTTCAGCTCTTCTTGCTTATTCAGTGCCCGCTCTCCTGCCAAAACAACAAACTGAGCTCATGTGGGTTGTGGCTGGGGGCAGAGGCAGGCAACAGTGGTCTGCCCATTTCCTTTGTTTTCAGTGTTTCTCTTTGGCCTTTCCTTGGGTAGAATCCAAGGGATGGATCATTGCTGGTTCCATCATGATGCAGACGGAACAGACATCATTGTCAAACAATGACAGCTTTATGAAGCTTAACAATCTCAGCCAAAGTCTTGATGCTATCATCAGTCATGTCTTTCTTCCCAGTCCCTGCAGGTGACTGCAGCTGGCAGCAGATCTTTTGACAGTCAGATTCTCTATATTATCTCTTTTGGACCAAGCCTTTAAATAATTGGACAGGAAGATCTGGGAAATAGATATGCTGTTTCAAGGCATAAATAACATTGTGCTGAATGCTACGGAAAGCTTTTATTTAATTTAGTTCTGTTTGGTTCAAATGTGGTCATCTGGTTTGGCCTCCAACCATGATTTCTGTAGATTTATGCTCAGTTTCTTCTTAGACCACTGACTGTCATCTACAAATCATTTTACTGTACCTGCATTCCTCAGCTCTTCAGTGGGAATAAAAAGATATTCTTTACTTACAGGAAATGGAGATAGTGATGGGATAAGGAGTTTGTGAGATTTTCTAATTTTCTAGCGATAGAGATCCATATACATAACTGAAACACAGGGCTGAAATGCCAACAGTCTTTGCTACTTAGAACAAAGAAATGTGGAGAGTATTGCCGGTACTCTGCCATCAACCTGTGTGTTCCACCCCATGGAGAAAGCCAGACCATGCAAAGTTAAAACTACTTAAGCGATCAGGGATCAAGTGAAGTTAAGTTTTGGGTAGTCTGTCTGACAAAGTCACTGTGATGGGGACATTTATAAGAAAGAAATGTTTTACAATGAGGGTGGTGAGTTACTGGCACAGGTTGCCCAGAGAGGTGGTGGATATCCCATCCCTGGAAGCATTCAGGGTCACCTTGGATGGGGCTCTGAGCAACCTGGTCTGGTTGAAGATGTTCCTGCTTGTTGCTGGGGCTAGATAAGCTTTAAAGGTCCCCTCCGACCCAAACCATTCTATGACTGTGTTCTTTCGAGACGTTTAATTCTTCAATTTCCTTTTCGCCAATTGTCATGATGACTCAGAGCTTCATTTTAGGTCACAAAGTATTTTTGATAGTGATCAACTTCACCTTTTAATCTGCACGTGTTAGCCCAAGGCTGTTTTTTTCCTTCCAACATACCAAAACCATTCACCTAAATGGAAAAAAAATTTAAAAAATATAAAAAAGAAGGAAAAGAAACTCGACCAAGGACACACACACATTCACATTTGCTTTTTTTTTATTCTCCCACCCTTTTTCACAAAGGGGCAATTGCAGCTACCTGGCTTTTTCTGGAATGTAATCTGGGAGGTGATTTCATTTTTCCTGTGGTAAGAGGAACAGCAGACTCCTAGCAGCAGCAACAGCATCCTGCCAGCTATTGCTGCCACCAGAGTATCAGCAGGAGCTGTGAGCCTGAGGATGAGCAGCTCCCCAGCAACTCCAGATCAGGGGCAGTAAAGCAACATTTGATGGTTTGACCTGTGGCATTTTATGATATTTACTTGCTTCCCAGAAGTCTGGGAGGCTCTGGATTCCTTGGCGTCTGGCTGAGCCAGGAAGATAGATTAACTGAAGGACTGTGACTGTTTTGTCTTGGGTGAGGCCTTGTGGGCAGCCAGCTGTTTTATTTTGTGTATTGCACAAAAGGTTCCTTTAAATCTGTGTGTTCTAGGGATGAAGACTTGGAAGTGAGAGGGTAAACTGGGAATTTTTTTTTCCTTACACAGCAACCTTCACTAGCCAACACTATTGGCAAAAGCAGACAGAAGAGAGAAATTCTCTCAGAGCAGTGCTTGTGCACACTGCCCTGCCATGGAAAGTTTAAACCAGGAGGGTCAGTCCAGTATGGTGCTGAGGGCCTGATTATAAAATTCACTTGCTGCCTGCTCCTGGCTGTTACAGGTCACTGCTGGAGCCATGTAATATGCTGAACATATTGAAGTTGTGATAGTCAGGATCCAGAAATCTAACCCTGTGGCTGGACTAAAATTACCACCTTATGTGTACACAGGGAGCTCTGCTGACTTCAGTGAGACAAAAGCATTCACCTAGAATTAAATGCTTATCTGTTTGTATCTGACAGGGTGTCCTCCTGTCAGGAGACAGCCTGAACAAAGCCAGGAGACACTGTGGGCTCAGTGATATTTGTGTAAACCACGTGCAGTGGGCTTTCTGAGTTCATCCTGTATGCTCCTGTATCACAGTCCTTACTTTCTTTCACATTTTAACCAGAAAAATTATGGTGTATACTGCTCTCTGCAGTATAGCTCTTCCTGCCAAAGCTGCCTCAGAACAGAAGGAAAAGCCAGCTTTGCTTTTCCAGCTATGGCTTTTTAAAACATTTTTGTCTCAATCTGTTAGGCTTCCAGAGAATGTTCCATGGATATGTAGCATATTATGTTATTACTGCAGTCTATCTATGTTAAACCTTTATCATTCCACAGCCCTTTGAAACAGCGAAGGCTTGTAAGTCCTGGTTTACAAATGAGAAAACAGTAGCACAGCACTTAACCCCTGTAAGATTTCTGTTGGGCAAAATTCCTACATGGGAAGAGCCCATTGCCTTCTTTGTCCTTGCCTCACACCACTCATGTCAGGGATGTGAATGACCCACGTGGGATTTTGTCCCTGCTGGAGACAGGAGCCAAGGAGATATAATCAGACCTGCTCCCACATATTTCAGTAAAAACTGTGACCACACACTCTTTAAAGGGGATAATTTGAAGTAGGCACCCTCTAAATGCTTGTAAGAAAACTGCTAGAGATTTGCTATTTGTATGTAAGTCTTGATCTGGTTTTGGTTTTTAATGCAGTAATGACAAAAATTAAAATTGATAAACATATTAATAAGTTAATGAATAACTTTCTTAGCAATGTTGGCCTTCAGATTGCCATTAGGAAGCTTTTAAGCTAATAGAATGGTCTCAGAATTCTTATTCCAGCTTCCTTGCACACCTGTCTGTCTGTACTGAGCAAATCTTTGAGGTTTTCCTCACAGCTGTTAAGAGACAGAAACTTAATGTCATGTGTGCATGTGTTGTACAGCTAGGTTAAAATCCATACAGCTAAAAGAAACTCAGGTCTCAGGTTTCCAGGTTTATATATAGATTTCTTTTTCTGATGCAACAAAATGAAAAACAAACCCATAAAGCATTTGGACCCATCCCAAATTGCAGGTGAACACACTTTAAACCCCAAGACAATGTAAACAGAAAAATGCTTGCTACGTTCAGGCTTCTGCCCTAGATTCACCCAGGCAGTTCCAAACTGTTTTGGCTTTTCCTGTCATGTTTCTGGAGATACTTAGATAACTGATATCTCACTAATGTACTAAATTAAATATATAATACTTGAGAATCTCACCAGTATAAGCTGAGATGTAATTTATATTGTCAGTGTAAAAACTGGCATTGCACTGGTGACTCTCAGTCTCCAACCCCTCCATTACTTCACTGTTTGCCACTGCTTGGACTAAAACTTGCTGAGCAAGTGTAGCTTTTCACCCCAGGAATTTTTGCTGTCTGCCAGTGGCTCAGACCTTGCAACTCAGTGGTAAATTTCCCTTGTGACTTGAGCAAGTCCCACATTGGTGTGCAATAAGTATTCCAGGAGTTTGCCATGTACCCCTCAAGGAACAGATCCACAATGCTAAAAGAAGTGCTGAATTCATATACCAGCTGTGCAGAATCTGCTTTACCAGTAGAGAAGAACTGGGGATAAAACAATACCTAAACCCACAAGATTTTCAATAATAGAAAAAAATTACAAAAATATACAGGATGGGTCACTAGGATTATATTTGCCAATACAGCCCTTCCACAGTTGTTCCAACAGCTCATGCATTAGGAGGCTGAAATGTTGATTAGTTTCTGCTGTCCACATCAGATTTGGCTCACCTAGAAAACTTGAGAGCTGCCTTTCCCCTGTCCTAGTGATAAAGAGTTTACTCAGAGTCTGGAATAGCTGTTCCAACCTGGAGCAGAATATCTTGTCACCTACCCCTGATAACACTTTCCCTTATCTCTTACAATGGGCACTCAAATTAATGACGGAGATAAGGTCATTACTGTACTGTGTAAAAGCCTTATTTTCCTGTTGTACAGTTTGACTAGAACACATTCTTGGTTTCAGTTTTGATTTTGTTTTGATTTTCATTGGTTTTTTTTTTTGCCTTACAGGTCCCTTCAGACAGGGTAATAATTTTTGCAAATCATAGCGTATAAATATATAATGTGCAATTCATAAATAATAAATTATTATTATAATTACATTTCAAAATACAGCTGAAATTTGCTCATTTTTTGGAATTCAGTGCAATTAAATTTTTAAAAATTTAATGAAGATAAATGGATGGCAAAAATGGGAATTGAAGTGTTTGGAAGTTTCAAGTTTCTAGGAACTCTTAATTTCAAGGCCCTTTCTCCTCCTTAGCCCCTGCTTAGCAGAGACATGGGAGAGTTTAGCCACCAGATATATTAAACACAACACCCAAGTGCTCTTTGGTTTTGTGTGCAGGGTTGTGTAGGGGAGTGTAGAGCCCTCAGACCTTTACACCTCTGCTGTCACCTTTCTCAGGTGTTTTTACTTTGTGTGACTTTGAACTTGGAACAGAATAAACACGTTCCCAGCATGGTGTGAAGCCCTGAAACACAGTCCTCCTTGCATTAGCATTGCCTCTACCAGACATACCAGTACAAAGTTCAGGCAGCTTGTTGAAGGCTGAACTGGTCTGTTCTCATACAATTTTCTTTATCTTATCAAAAGTCCCCCAATGAGCTGGTGAGTCCAGACTGCTTCTAGGTCTCTGGTTCCTTGGCTCAGTCTCTGTCTTCAGGCTCATGGATCAGTTTGCAGTTGTCTGGCTACTGTTTTCTAATTATCTGCCTATTTTTCTCTAATTATTTTCATCTGTTATGTTCATACATTAGGAATATTTTGGTTCACAAAACTCTGACTTGCCTTAATCCATTTCAAAATAAAACATTTCTCTCTCACGTTTTCCTAGTTCTGAATGTAGCCACAAAAATTTTGATTGCTGTGTTTGATTACTTACTCTGACCATCTTGAGTTCCCTGCCACCTCATTTTCTTTGCACAAAATCATATTAAACTTGTTTGCTGTTCCCCACTTACAACGTCTACATCCTCAAAATGGTAATTGGATGCTAATTAGCAATTGCAGCTTCATAGGGACAGTCAGAGCTGTGGTCAGCACCAGTAGCCTGAAGCAGTGGGTTGTAAACTTGGCCCATGACATTTATTACATCTCTTAGATCTGAGAAATGTTCAAATCACAGTTTAAGACCATTACAGACAGTTTGTCCACACTCAAGTGAGGCTGGTGGGTGAATGTCAAATGCCAGCCTGGGACTACTACAAAATAAAAATAATTTTCATATGTTTAGTTCCAGTTTATTTCTCGTGATGTATCGCTAGTGGCTCATTTCTTCTGAAAGGCCTCTTTGGCCACATACTTTCCAGCTGACCTTATAAGATTGCACTGTGTGTCTGAAAAATCAATTAAAAAAGAACTGAAATGCACTTCTATTATATATTAACACGTGTCCTTGTAAAAAAAGGCCGTGATCTGAGTATGCAAAAGCTAATAATTGACCAACTTGTGGTGCCATACTATTTGTTCTATTTATTTTCTTTGCAGAAAGCATGCAAACCCTTCACAGGGACACGAAAAAAAAATCTGCAGAACACCCACACCAAGTTTAAATGGGCACATTTTAAATGTTGAGCAATGATTATCAGTTTATATCACCAAGGCTGCAAAACTCTTCTAACAAAAGAGAAAATTCAGATTTTATAGTTTCATAGTAGTGCATGAAAAGTAGGTTTACTTTGGCTCATTGCAGGACTTTAAAAAACCAACAACTCCAGATCTAAATTGATAAAGGCACATGAAACGACAGGTTTGTGGTTTTGTGTTACAAGGGACAAGTTCAGCACCTGACTTCAGGAAGTTTCTGAGGGCTCCATGTGGCATCCAGCATTTACTCAATGTGTCTGCAAGCCACTGCAACACTGAAGCTCAGCAGTGACATTTGTCTCGGAGCAGAAAGTCCTTGTGGTCACCTGGGGGACAAAGAGGACAATGCATTCCTGTGCCAGCTGTGTGGCAGGGGGGACATGGCCTGGAACTGTCATGTCCAGTGGCAGCTGAGAACTGATTTGGCTTCCACTCTTGTTTGCCTTCCTTAACTTGTCTGCAGTCTTTTGTACTCCTTTTCCTCCAACAAGAACTGCCCTGTGCCCTGGAAGTATTTCACTTCCACAGATGTTATACCACAGGACTATTTTTTCCCTTAGCTACTTTCACTATAGTGATCTTTCATAGAATTATTACCATAGAATAGCCTGGGTTGGAGGGGACTTTAAAAATCACCCAGTTCCAGCCTCTCTGCCATATGCAAGACACCTTCCACTAGACCAGGTTGCTCAGAGCTCCATCCAACCTACCTTTAAACACTTTCAGAGATGGAATATGTAAAACTTCTCTGGGCAACCTGTTCCAGTGCCTCGCCCCCCTCATAATAATTTTCTTCAGTTTGAGGCCATTCCCCTTTTTCCTATCAGTACATGCTCTTGTAAATAGCCTCTCTCCATGTTTTTTGTGGGCTCCCTTCAGGTGTTGGATGGCTACAATTAGGTGACCTCAAAGCCTTCTCTTTTCCTGTCTAATTGGTATAATTTTGAGAATAATTTTGAGTTTCTATGCTTATGGTGGTGCCACACCTTCTTTGGCTTCACTGTACTTCCAGAACCTCTGGAAAAGTCTCACAATGTTCAGAACTATCTCACAGTCTGTAGGACTGAGGTCAAAATGTGTCACTCTTGCCCTTTCTCAGTAATTTTTGGGACAACTCACCTTTCCTTCTGGGCAAGGATATATATTCTTGGAAAACACCAGAGGACTTGGATAATTTGAATAGTTGACTTCTATTCACATTGTTGTAAGGGAATAATGGTCTTTCACCCAAATGAGTACATTCTTTAATTCAGTTTATAACTCACAATGACCGTGAGAGATGAGCTAATCTGTGGTGCTTTCAATTCCAGCTTTGTAGCTTGAGAGCACCAAGATTTAAGGGTTCCTTTTTTTTCCCTCTGACTGAGTTAAGCTGGGGGTTGATATTTAAACAATGTAAGGACAGGGCAGACCCAGCCCTGGTATCCAGCTGAGAATTAGACACCAATCTTTTAGTAGTCATACCTCATTTGGCCTAATTCTCAGATTAACATTTACATTTTGGGTGGGAACATATTCCAATCACCTGTTATTAACCCTATTATCATACTGAATATAATCCTTTTTGTTAATATATGGCCATTATCTTTTTTGTCCCTGTTTCTCTTTGGAAATCTATTCCAGAACTTACTTGCTCTTATCCATAAGAAACCTCTTCCAATTCTAAATGTTTTCATTACAGGGTTTTTTTTAAAGTTTTTTCTTACAGCAACTTTAAATTTTAGCTAAATTGATTTGGCAGAGAACACTCTCAGAGTCAGACTGATGTTTTTTGAATAAGCTTATAAATCTGTAATTCCAGTGCTCTCCAGTTTTCTTCAAGGAAAAAGTACATGTTTCCTCCTGCCCAGCACTCCTTTGATACCAAGAGCTATTTATTTGCTTAGAGCAACTCTTCAGTTTTGGGACTTTCTTTTAATTTTACTTTTGCAGCCTGAAATATGTAGTCTCTCATAGCAGATATTAAAGAGAAATTCAGCACATACTACCCAGGAGCAACATTGCTACTAATTGCTTACCCAGAGGATAAATAATGAAACAGCTTTACTGTGAAAAGAATTAATGAGGAACATAATTTTTTATGGATAAGAAAATTGTATCATCCACTCAACTTTACCATTGCAGCTTTAATTTTTTGTGTGATTTGGTGATAAATATTTGTGTGACCTTTGATGTGTACTTGTCTGGGTATTGGGATTCCCTCAGCTTCTCTTTTAGTGTTAATGAGCAGAATGCACAAAAAATATTTTTCCTGAACTTGCCCTAATTTTATGGGACATGGGTGCTCTGGTGGGACTAAGCCTTTTGCTGAGGGATTACTGTCAGATTCTGCAGACATGAATGGCAAAAGTTGTTCCTTTATCTTCAAAAACCTTAAAATAAATGGAGTTTCCACTCCCAGGAGTGGAAGTCTTGCTGATGAGCTGAATGACAGCAAACCTCACATATAGCATAAATATTTTCCAAACACCAAAAAGTAAATTCTGAGTATTAACAGCCCAAGAGTGACATTTGATTATTCCATTAAATCAACCACATTGTACCAAGTATTTTATATTTTATTTTGGCAGTGAAATAATATTTGTTGAATATGAATCCTGAAGGCCTGATGAAAACAAAACTTCTGTTATGATAAGATTGCAGGATTAGCCTCAGCTTTAGTAATTAATGGCCTGCTTCCAGCAAATTTAATATGGAATGCTTGAGACTGGTTTGAGATATATATGCCACATATGTTTATGTCTGCAAATCAGCAATTTTGTATATTTAATATGGTATAAACTTAGACCTGTTTATGGTGGGTTTTACATATGGGTGGTCCTCCTATATTCTTAATTAGTTATACATAATTTAATTACTGTTGTAGTATATGCAGTCAAAATACAAATGTGTTACAGTCCTGATTTGAAGCTCCCAGACACAAAATGCTTGTCATTATAATCTTCTAGATATTAAACACCAGCTCAGATATTCATCACTGATAATTTGGAATAACTGATAATTTCATTATTTCAGATAGTAGAATAATGCTCAGTGGAGCTTACTACTGTGTAAAAAAAATATCTTCCACATGATGAGCCTCGTGCCATCAGGAGCAGTGTGAATGGGCATGAGGAAATTTGACAGGAGGATGACTCCTGTCCCCTCCTTTCCCCCAAGCTCTTGTGGTCCCAAAGCATCTTAGCAAGACCCATGGAGTGTAGCACTGAGGCTCTTGGGACCACTCAGCTCATGGTCAGCTCCCAGTGGAAATGGGTCTTGAGTGACCACAGTAATGCTGGGCACAAAGAACATATTTCACTCAGCTTAAGAGAGCCTCCCACATTTCCCACTCACGTTTTTTATGCACACCAGAAAATAAAATAAATTTGTGTTTAGTTAGAAGACCATAAAGTCAAGATTATACCCTTTCTGCAGAAACAGAAATCAATTGCATCTCACCTGATACAGGACTTTATGATTTTTTCAATCATTCCCCTGAGCTTGCACATCTCTTTAATATTACCTTGTAATTTTTCATTTAAAGACTCTAAAGTCCAGATACTTTGCATAATAAGACATAATCAAAATTTTAGATGAGAATAAAATAATAATCTTAATGAAGCTACACTGAATTACATTAACTATTTTTGGGAACTCTTTGGATTCATTGTGGGGACCACTTCTATATTCTAGAGTCGTTTCTAGATATTTGTTGCTTCTAAAGCTCTTCTGATAAGATTTTAGACCCTGTTCTTAAAAAAAAAAAAATAAAAAAATTGAGATATTTTGAAACAAAAGTTCTTCCTGACTTGAAATTATGTTATCATAAACCTTTCCTTATGGACATTTTCACCATTTTCTAACACTGTTAGTCAGATTCTCCTGGCTTCAGAATCTGACTGCATTTGTTAAAGTTGTTAAATCTGCACTTGCTATGTTATATATATATACACTTATTTTGTAATTACGCAATGCTATGGTAATGTACAATCTGCAGTCTTTAACTGGATAAATCCCTCACCTTTCACGTGTCAGAATGATTTGCCAATAATCATGACCCTTGTTACCTTCATCACTGCACATCTGAGATTCCTCCTTGTACAGGTCATTTTCTGCCAAAACAGGAGCAGTATAACAGGAACTGTGTTGGTCTCCTCCTATGGAAGTGGTCTGCTGACAGGCATTGAAAAAACTGAGGAACAACTGTAGTTTAGTTTTCAGAGAGCCCAGGCATGCAGGGAAGCCAGGATCTGACATTTCCATCCTCTTGGCACAGGTCTGAGCTGCAGATCTCAGATGATACAGCAAGGCTTTTAGGAAAACTCTTACCTCAGACAGGGCAGCCATGACCAGGCTTCCTAATGGCAATGCTCCCTGACTGGTGTTAATTCCTGAACCATGCCTTGGTGGGGTCTTGGAGAGCTGCAGACAGCCTGAGCCAAAGCTCTGCAGGGACTGAGAACAGTTCAACAATTAGGACAGGTCCAGGACACTGCTCAGGCCTGGTGCTCTGGTTTGCTGGTGGAGATGACAGTTCTGAGCCACCTTTCCTACACGTCACCTTTTGTCCTGGGGAGATGTCATCTTGGCTCTGCATGAATTCACACTGAACATCTGCTCATCATGCTTGTCTGTGCCCATCACACATGGAGAAGCAGAAAAACAAATCCTGCAGCACCTCAATTACATAGATTAGATACCTGGGATCAAATAAGATGTTTGCACTGTTGCAGACAAGCCTAGGTAAGACTGTGCTCTCAGTACAAGAGAAATACAATTCATTTATGAAAACAAGCAGGAGTTGCCATTCACCTCTCATCCTTTCAGATGTTTGGTTCTTGTTGCACACATTGTGATATCCACAGGTCCTGAATACCAAGGTGTAGCCAAGCAAAGTTTCATTGCATTCTGATCCTTTGGAAGCCATTGTGCAGAGGTTTTATATAATTCATATTAATTTATATCATATTGTTCAGGTTTTATTTAATTCTGCTCTTTCTTCCTGTTTTTATTCAGTCCTCTGTCTCACCCATAAACTATCACCTTCTCATTGATTCTTCACATATAATGGGATTTCTAGGGCTCTCCTATTATTAGTTACTACCAGATGAAAGAAGATATTTGGATTGTTTCACAATTGTTGCAATTTTGCCCTCCCTAAAGGGAATCTTGCCACTGGCCTTGGCTGGAGGCCTCTGCTGGAGAACACTGCTACAGGTGTGTTCTGGGACACTGTGCCACCAGTACCTTGCAGCATAACAAATTTGAAGCTAATTATGCAAAATTTATTTTCTTTGAGATCTTACAGACCATCCTGGAATCGACTGCTTATGATTGCTTTGGAAAGCTCACCTCTTTTTGCATCTGCACCACCAGCAGTGACAGACTGTTGGTTTGGAGCAGTCTCACCCCCTCCACTCCAGAAGGAAGATGCTGTTCCTGCCCACTGTCCTGTCTGAAGCCAAGCACACTCCATGCCAAGGAATAAATTGATATTATCACACAGAGAAGGCTCACAGAAAATGTGTTTGTAATTCTTCAGCTCTCTGAAATCTTCACAGTGAACTGGGAAGAACATGGAAGTACTTTCAGATTCATGCTGCTGAAAACACTTTTTGTTCTTATGCCCACACATACCTGGTAGAACCATGTCTCTGCCTCCTTTAAACATTCTTTTAGCTAATGTACTGCATTATGCATATTATTGGAAAAGAAAATGAAAAGCAGACTCCTCTTGAATTCTATCTGTAATTCTCTGTGTTAATTTGCACAACTGACAAAAATCACTCAATATGGGAAATGAATCTTTTCTCACTGGTTTTGCATATAATCTGTTAAATTTTGATTGAGGTTATCTGTCTAACTTGTAGGCCTACATATGCAAATCAGAGGTTCCAAGTATTGTGTTTGGCTAACAGCCAGAAATTCTGACTCACAATCAGTAGAAAACACAAAAGAAATTTTCCTGTATCAGTAAGGAGGAAATTAGCTACTTTAAAAAGTATTTTTCATTGCTTCTTCATGACTCTTAAGTACTAAGAATACTTGAGGCTGAACAGCATCATTACAGTTAATGGAAATTTTTTTATATATAGAAACCAATATAAAAAGATAATGTCTCATGAAGTACTTCAATCTTTGGAAGGCTCTCCTGGCTCTCAGAACCAGCAGAGATTGTGTGAACTTTGAAAATCAGCCTCAAAGTTTTTTATCAATGTCTTGTGGTTCAAACAAGAAAATGTGTTTTCCATGTTTGTACCTAGTCAGGTCTCCCAGATGCTTTCTAGCACAGATGACAGAGAGTATTATTCATATTTTACTCTTACAGTGAAGTGATACAAATGAAAAACAGAACTTAGCTGTGGACACAGTCTGTAGAACAGTGCTGGCACTAATGCCACCACACAGTGGGGTTCAGGTCACAGCACCATGCACCCTCTGATTCCCTGTGCCTGCATTTCCTGTGGGGTCAGTGCTGTGCAGCATGAGGGCAGCCTCGTGGGGATTGTGGTTCTGGAGCCATGAAGATGGGACACAGTGAGACAAGCACTGCAGCTGCCAAACGTGGAGCCTCCTGCCAATCCTTGCTCCAGTGTCCACGCCACGGCCTTCTGTGGACCAAATAAACCCATTCCACAGGCCTGCTCATTTTGAATGATGACTTCTGAAACTTTTTGATACCCAGGATCAGTTGTCAAGACGGGCAAGATCTGCAAGTGAAAAGAAAATAAAGTCAAAAAACTGTCCCTTCCTTTGGCAGTTTGAGAGAAATTAGCAGTCAGGTTAAATTAGAGAAAAACAGCCTAGAAATGTCATATGAAACTGCTTCTCTCTCACTTCTCCTCCTCTGCACTGTGATGCAGGTGAGAAGACATCCCAGTGACAGTGGATGAAGCAGTGCAGCAGCTCTGGGAGAGTGCCCAGCACCCAGTAGAAATTCTGTAGGGATTCTGGGGACAGTGGGAGGGAGCTGCAGGGCAGACTGTGCTGCTGGGCCTCAGGTGACAAGAGAATCCATTGCAGTAACCACTTACCTACCAGAAGGTGTCTGACAGCCTGCAAAGGAAGCACAGCCACCTGCCCACACAACCTCTCTTTCAGCATAAATATTCGTCACTCTTTGCTAGTGTAATGTTCCTGGAGACCTTCTGGGGACAAGAAGCTCCTCTCATTAACCTCATTACCTCACCTTGCTTCAGCCACTCATGCCTTCCTGGCAGATTTACAATTTCTCCTGCAAATTTCCCCACGGAAGGCAATTTTAATTGCAGTTTTGCTGCAAGCCATGCAATTTAGCTGTCTACAGGAATTTCCTCATGTTGATCCTATATTCTACTTGACTTGAAATATGCACCCTGCACTGTGCTGAGTGTCAGCAGGTAGCAGGTGAGTGTGGCTGTGGGCAGACAGATGTCAGGGCTGTGTCCTCTCTGGCCTCTACAGAAGACTTGTGCAGGGACTATGGCATCCCAATACTGCATCAGGTTAATTAGATTGTACTGGTAATTAAGTTAAGGAGCCCTGTGCAGCAGGGTCGAACTCAATCTAATAAATGTGTTGAACAGAAACCAAGCAATCCACTTCAAGCATGCTCAAAGTACTGAGTGGCAAATTGGAGAAGAGAGAAAGATGGAGAACAAAATCAGAAGGATGAGAATGAGAGGTGAAATATGAAAAGAAAGGGACAGGCAGAGGAGGTAGTGCAGAAACCAACATGGACAAATATTAACATAAGAAGAGTATAAAGAGAAAAATAGCTATTATAAAGCATAATTAATGCCAGGATACTGAATACCAATAACAGCCAGGCAAGGTCTTGGGCTTCCAGATTTCAAAATGTCTTGATTTTTAAAAGCTTGCTCTAAATCCTGGAAATATATATATATATACTTATATTTATATATTTATATATTTATATATATAGTTAAGAAATAATGTGGTTGACTGAGAAATTACACTATTTACCCTGGAATGGAATATGCCCATTATTTATGGTAGGAAATGTAGTCACCAAAATGAGACTTCTGAAGGGGTTTGTGCCTAAAATATACCTACAGATTGCATGTGTGAAAAATCTACATTGAATGCTCACAGTATGATTAATATATCATCTGCAGAGAAAGAATAATAGTTTTTTTCATAGATACTTTTTTTCCTCTGGTGCAATGTATATGATATTACCAACAACAAACTATAAGGCATTACAAAAAAATGCTGGTTTTAATAAAGAATTAAAACCCACCAACTCACATAGCTCTCCCCATACACCACTTTTTTTTTTTTAATATCCTTTCTCAGTGAAATTTAAAGTCTTTACAAAATCTCTACATATTGCATGTGGAACCTCAGCACAAAAGTTTGCTGGTGCCATATTATTTTCCTTACAGCAACTATAATCGATACAACCAAGGCTCAAAGAAAAGTTTTATGGCAGTGAAATTGATCAAAATAGCTTAGATCTCATTAAAAATATTTACAATGTTGTTTGTTCATATGCTGGCTACATTTATCCATGGACCAAGGCTCAAAGAAAAGTTTTATGGAAATTGATCAAAATAACTTAGATCTCATTAAAAGTATTTACAATGTTGTTTGTTCATATGCTGGCTACATTTATCCATGAAAGATAAAGAGCAAAGAGGGATAAAAACATGGTGCCCTAATGTCTGAAATAATTGGTGATTATATTAACACTTGATTTTACAAGGAGTCAAGCTCCTGAAGTCTAGCAGCTGTAGGAGTATTTAGGCTTTGTTTTGTTGTTTGTTGTATTTTTTGTGGTTTATTTTCTTTTTTGTTTTCTTTTTTTTTTTAACATGTCTCTAATCCTCAGAGCTGCAATGAAAAGTTTAAAAATATGACTGGAGAATCAAAGGTCATATTTGAGATCTTAGAGGGTCAAAGGAAAAAAAAATAAGGATAATTCCTTATTGTGCTATTCTGAAATGATAAACATGCTTAAGGCAATATCCTGATGGGGAGAGGTTGATTTGTGATTTTTTTTTAGGTTTGGGAGTTTGGCCATGCTGACTTTATGTCACTTTCTGAAACTTTTTTTACAATAACCACAATTATTCACACCAATAATCTAAAAAAAAAGGAAGAGTTAATTTAGATTTAAAATACTAAATGTAGAAAATAAATTATAATATTGTGGGAAACAATTTTGCATAAACAAGGGAAAGGAGTATTTATATGGTAGATTTTATTCCACCTTGAATTAATTAATGAATTTAGTTAATTAATTTAAGGAAGAATGACCAGAAGATCTGCATGCTTACAACACCAATTGCTAAAATCCTTCTAAAGAAATTCTATCTTCTCTAATTTTTTAACTTTCAAGACCCAGTAGCTAGAAAAACCTTGTGACAGTTTTTTCACAGGCATGATTATTAGTAATTTTTTCATTTTTTAAATCCAGTCATTCCTATATCCCTTGGCAACAGCACTTTGTTGGCAGAGTTTATATAAATGTTGGGAGAAAGTAGATGTTACAGACCTGTCCACATCCCTTCCTGAGCTGGTGTCAGTGATCTTGGTCCCTGTTTCATTTCTGGGTCTGTTTCCTTCCATGACAGTCTGTAGGAACCTGTAGGACAGTTATCTATTTCATTAAGGGGGTCATATTTTTATTTAATTCTCTATTGTTTTAGAGAAGTGTCTTCAGGCTTTACACCCGACCAAGCTTTCCACCTGTTAAATACTGAGACTTCCAAAAGGAGGGAAATAAATCTGAATTCTTGTACTTTTTGATGATAGCCACTGCAACCCTGTATTTTTTCAGAAGACAAGATTTTTGAGGAAAATTCTTCTGCCTTCTCTCCTCAATCGTTGTTTTATAGAATCCCCTAAGATTTGTTGGGAGTGATTACAGTGTCACCTTTGTGAATGCATACACACACATCTTTCAGCCCAGGGAAAATCTGAGTTTAAGCGCTGTGATCAAAGGTCTGTGACTGTAACGGGCTTGGCCTTACCCTCAAATTCAGGCAGTGCAAAAAGATGCAGAGATTGTCAAGGGAAGAAGAGCCACTTCTGAAACAAACCCTCATATTTTGATGCAGCATGTCTGCTTGTTTAAACCACCTGCTGTCCTGAAGAAAAGACACCAAAAGGACAGAGGTCCTTGCTGTCCCAGACTCCCAGCCCTGGCCTCAGCCCTGGTGGCACTGCCGTGGGGCTGCTCTGGGGCAGCAGCACCGCCACAGGTGAAGCGATGTTGGGAGCTTTTCCTTCTCTGGGACCCGGGGACGCCAAATCCATTCTCCCGCGGGGGCTGAGCCGCCTCTTTCGCTCGGCTGGATCTGCAAGCGAGCTGAAGGCTTTTTGGAGGGAGGGAGCGGAAAAATCTACGTTCAGGAGCGGACTGCGGCCCTCCCGGCTTGGCACACGCTCCCTGCCTGCCCGGCAGAGGCAGGGCAGCCTGGGGTTTTGCCCAGAGGGAATGAAGCCTGGCGGGGCCCGCTCCTTGCCGGGCTGAGGGGAGCGGTGCCCCGGGGGAAAGAAATCCCCCTCCCTCAGGGCACGGCCGGGAGAAACCCTGAGGGGAGGGCGGCGAGAAAACAGCCTGGGAGGTCGGCAGGGAGGGAGGGAGAGGAACCGCGCCGCCTTCGGGCGTTTTTGGCAAGGTGAAAGGCAGCCTTTTCGCCCACCTCCGTGCTCCGGCAGCCCGGGGAATGCAGGCACAGCTCCAGCCGCTCTCCCCGCGCCGAGGGGCCGGCGGCGCGGCCCGGGGCGGGCGGCAGCCGGGGGGAAGCGGCCGGACTGCGGGAAAGTTGCGTGCTGCTCGTTTCGCAGCTCCTGGGGAGCCTGCTGGGGCTCTCGGAGAGCCCGGACACCTCCTCCCATCCTCCTGCCTCCCTTCGCTCCCTCCCTCCCTCCCTCCCTCCCCGCGGGACAAAACAGTCCGCCAGGAGCGTCGCCCGAGCGCTTCCCCTTTTCGGGTTTTGTAGCCTTTGAGTGTTTGGGGGATTGTTTTTTTAATTTTTTTTTTCTCTCTCTTTCGGTGAGTGTGTGGCCGAGCTGGGCAAGGGGAAGGAAACTTTCTCCCCCCCTCCCCCAGGATGCTCCGGATATTTTTGAAAGGGCGGAAGAGTGAGAAAGGGAGCAGCGTCTGTAAGGGCATCTCATGCTCCTGCGAAGGTCCCCCCTGACACCTCGCTGCTGGCATTAAAGACGGGAGCTGGAGAAACTCCTCCCCTTCCCTCGGCTTCTCTCCTTCTCCCCCCCTCCTCTGGCTTCGCCCCCCCACCCCCAAATTTCCTAAGGCCATTAGGAAGGGGGGGAAAAAGAAAAGGAGAGAGAAGAAGAAAGAAAATAAGGAGCCTGGAGTAACTGCGGCCCGTGGGACGGTGGGGAGAGGTGGAAGAGGAGCCTCCCTCTCCAGCTCCATCGCTCAGCACCACGCTTGGGTGAAGGCATGGGAAGCACTGCCATGGACAAGAAGAAAGATGCCTCCAGCAGCAGCAGGAAGGGCTCCAGCCACAAGAAACTCATGTTGCGAGTGCACATCCCCGTAAGTGGCTCCTCGCTCTCCCTCCCGTTCGGCAGCTGGCGGGGCTTAGGCGTGTTTTTCTCTGACAGGGAGAAAGGCAGGGAGAGGTGTTTCCTGCCGAGCCCTGCAGTTCGGGGCATGCTGGGCTGGGGGTGCACCCCTGCTGCAGGAGAGTCCTCACAGCTGGGTGGGCTGAACAGCGGGGCTTGGCCCCCGTGCCGTGCTGGGAGCCCAGGATGCCGTGTCCGTGGCACGGAGGTGTATCCCCTATCCCAGTGCCAGAAGTGACTCCCACTCCCTGCTGTACAAGTGCCCTGGGCTGTGGGTTTGGCTCGGTTTGTCTCACCCAGTTCCCTCGCAGACTCGCAGCGCGGTGTGGCAGAAGGTCTGCTCGCCCCCAAACGCTGGTCTCAGCATTCCCGGGTTTGGCTCCGGGAACTGTCCCTGCCTGTGGCTGAACCAGCCTTTACTCTGATTCTTCCCTCTCGAGGTTAATCACTTCTGAATTTCCCAGGGCTGGGGAACCCAGAGCTCACTCAGATTTGGGTCCGAGCAGTCTGGTTACCAGCTCTGTTCTGTGTATTCCACTATAAAGTAACATACAAGAAATTCTAGGTATAGATACAGAATAACTACAGATCAAAAGTTTCTGTTTCCAGTGAGTACTACAAGGCTGACTGGCTCTGTCCTCAGAATTAAATGCCTTTCAAAACTTAAATTACTGGGGTTTTTTACTATTAGGATGTTCTTGTGATCTATGTAGCTATTAGTTTTCTATTATCAGTCGTGATGTACTTTTGGTTTCAATGCTTCTGGCAAGAAATGGCAAAGTCCTTATATCTTCTCTGTGCCCTCTGTTGTTTTATTGCTTATTGGTGTTTGGTTTCTTTTTTTGTTGTTTTGTTTTGTTTATTAGTTTGTTTTAAATCTCATTATATAAAAGTGGGAAACAGTTCTACACATATCTCTGCCAGGCCACCAAGGAGCAAAAAGATATTTGTGGTTCTAAGATTTTCCTTTGTTTTAGGAAAGAATAAGAAGTCAAAGCAAATTTATTAGGTGTCTCGAGTGTGTGGAATAAAATGGAGGAAAAGTACATGACTTTTCTGCAGATTTTATTTTTCTCTGGGGAGGAATGCAAGCCCAAGAGCCCAAGCCAAACTTCTGGAGCTCAGAGTGCATTCAGTACTAGAAGAAAAGGGTCTGTTTCTGCTAACAGAAATGGGTGTTGCCTACGAATTTGTGACAGAAGATTTTAGGCAATAAACTTTACCATGTTGCCAGTAGTACTTCACAATAGGGACGTAAAATACCAGCAAATAAAATGTAACACACCAAAGCACCACTACCCCTGTGCTCATTATCCCTTCCCACCCTGCCTGCAAAATTGTCTCTGCCATCTCTTTCCACTGCCCCCCCACCTCTGACTCAGTCTGGCCAGAAACTCTGGTGCAGTTCGATCCCCACAGCTGCTCTCAGGAGCTGCATTTTCTGCCTGCTGAGGAGCCACAGGTAGTTTTGGGTTTTCCTGTGCTTGTTGCAGGATTTTACAGCACGCACCTGGTGTTTTTGAAATACCTGCTGGTCAGCAGATATCTCTGACTACACCAGAACTTAGAACAATTTTCCTCCTTTTATGGTGCGAAGCTAACATGAAAAAAGTACTTAAGGAACTCATTAGCACTAAATCATTATTGACAGAGGAATGCTAATGCTTTTTTCCCTAATTTCCTCCCTAATCCATAGACAACCTTTAGTCATGAGTGTTGCCTTAGTTCTGTCTTGGATGGAACAGTTTTAGTAGTGGATCATAATTTTTAATGTTCATCATCTCTTGGCTTTTTGCTATGCAGTTTGTCACCTGGGTAGTGGTAGGGACTCAGTACACGAGCTTGCAAATGCCTGATGTTACACTGAAGTCAACATAAGTTTTGTTGTTCACCCAGTTGGTAATGAGATAACACCTTCCATCCTTCCTCTCCATCCCCTAAATATGACCCTTCTCTTCCATTCTGCATCATTCTGACATTCCTCAAATGGACTATTGAGCCCATGGTTGTACTCGTATTTTTAGTGGTTTTCTGTAATCTGGCAGAGTTTGAACATGGCTGTGCTATAAGAAAGAACATTTTTCACATTCTCCTTACTTGACAGAGGAATCTGCATTTGAAAAGATCTGTTTAGACTGAGGGTTTTTTTCTCTTTCATAACGTTGTCTTGGCTGTTGTTTTGAAGCATCATTCCTATTATTTCAGTGGCGCCTGTCAGTGTAGCTGTAGTTGTCAAGGGAGCTTTCACCAGACTGTAATTTTTATTTTGTTCATCCTCTTCTTTGTGTTTCTGTGAGATCATGTTTATTGCTGAGACACGTAATTCATGCTCATTTGGATCTTCAAATTAGGAACAAGAGAAGAACTAACAAGGTCTGTGTAGGAGGGGAGAGAGGAGTCCAATCTGAAAGAGAAAGCAGTGGGACAGAGAGGTACTGTTGTGATGCAGGCTGACCTAAAACATATTTATTGGTCATGCAGAAATGCTGATTGAAAAAATAATATATATTATGGAAAAAAAAGGGGGGAAGGATGCAAAATACACTATAATTAGCTTAGAGGATTCTGTAATAACAGGGATTTCTGAAAAGAAAGTTGTATGCATTTCTTCCCTCCCCCACATAGTTTTATTGTTTTGGGTTTGTTTGTGACAGTGGGGAAAAAACAGATCAATTTAAGAAAGCAGGTTTATGGTTTGCAATACTCCAGGGCATTTCTCAGGTACACCTTTCTCAGGGAAGAACAAGACATGACACAAAAAAATCTGGAAACACTCTATTTTCACCTTCTTTCTGTGCTCAGCCTCCCTCAGCACAGGTGGGTGCTGCCCTGCCTGTACTTCTGGGAGTGATGGTGGATCACTAAATTCCTGCAGGCTGGCTTTCCCCACTGCTCTCAGCTTGTGTTCAGGAGTCAAGAATAAAGTAGGGGCCACTCTGTTCTGTGGCATGGCAGAGGAGTGTTTGCTAAATGCTGGGATGGTGGAACATCATCTTGTTTGGTTGTTGTTTTCTTTGTGAATACACAACTGACTTAAACTAGTAATTTAGATGGACCAGAATATAATTGCAGGAGCCTTTGTAAAGGTCATATCGACCTCTGTCTGTCCCAGCAGCACATTCAGAAATCTTGAAATGAGAGATGCCTAAATGGAAATTTCTGGTCCAAATATCTTTGAAAGCTGCTACAGATTTAAATAGAAACCTTTGCTCTCAAGATGCATCATAGCTGTAATATGAAGACATTAGCATTATAAAATTCCTTTTTAAGCCATTAGAAGTTAATGCTTGCACATTGCTTTGAACATTTTTAAAACTCTATTCTGAGATGGGATGCAATTGTCTGCTGAGTAGGAGCTCACAGCAGTGAGATCAGAATGTTCTTTTGTCATCTTGCAAAATCGATCTGTTCTAATGTTAACGTTGCCATTGTAGGCCCCTGGTGCTGAAAAAAATTCTGCTCTTGTTTACTTTTAATTTCATCTGGGATGGTTCAGTCAGTGCTAGCAAAGTTATGTTGTATTTACATGAGCACAGCTGAGGGCAGAACCTCTCTCAAGAGCTTCCCTATGCCAGGTGCCAAGCACATGCTGCTCCCAGCAGGTGGGAATTGCAGGAGCTTGGCACTTCCTTGGATTTTTCCCAAATACATCGCAAGGTGACTTTTTATTCAAAAGAACAAAGAAGTTTTTTCACAATAAGCACAAAAATAACATCTGTGAATGAATGTCAAAACACCTTTCAGTTCAGTGAGGTGGCTCTTGCCTCTGGTACTTCAGCCCTGACAGCAGAGTTGTTCCACTAGAAGGATGTGCTTGGAGATCAGGGTTCTTTATTTTCTGTGCCACACAAAGAAACATCTCTGCATAGTTTCTCCCTTTTCTTTATCAACCTCTGTGATTTGAAGAGACTCCTCAATGTCAAAATTTATTGTTTCCAGGTTTGTTGTTATGGGGGGATGCCAGGCTGAACATCAGGTGGCTTAAATATTTCTAACCCGATAGATGACAATGATATTCTGACAGCTACTGTTGGCTCAGGCTCTGCCCCTCCATCTTGCTTTCCACACTTGCAAAGTCATTAGTGGCTGCATGCCTAATAAATCACTGTGAAATTATTTTGTTCTGGCACAGTTTTTGCAGGGTGCTTCTTGTCTCCCTGTAATTACAGGGTGGGCTGATAAGAGCAGCACTTCAGTCTAGGAGTTGCTTTAGGAAGCTGCAGATGGGGAATAATATAGTGAATTCTTTCAAAGGTGAAAAGAAATCAGCTTCCAGTGTGATCTAGGAATGAAAGAAATGTTTGTTTTCTTGGGAAGAGGAGGTGAAGGGAGAAAGAGACAGAGAGAGAAATGTTTGCCTAAAATTAAATCACAACTGTTCTCCCTCTTGCTCTCCCACGGCAGGCTCCGAGTTGTCCTGAGCCTCTGTGGCCTTGAACTTTAAATTTGGATTCCTCCCTCAAGAGCTGATATATTAAGACAGGAAAGGGCAAGAGGTATTTGCTCAGGAGTGTTGGGATGGTGCTTTGAATTATCTGAAGGATAAAAGAAAGGATTCATGTTTACAATCATAATACCTGCCACTGCAATTAAGGAAGCATCAGTCTTTTTGGTTCTACAGCATAACAGAAACAGACCATCAGTATATAGAAACGTGCTGTGTCTTACAAAATACTGCTTTTCCTGGGTTTAGATTCTGCTCCTAAAGGGTCTCACCCAACCTCCTTTATTTACACCTGAGCCTGTGAGGACTGTGGGCTCAGAGGAATGTGAATTTCCTTGGAGAAATAAGTTATGAATGTAGAAGGACCTCAGAAAAATGTGGATGGTGAGACTTTTGAGCTCAGGGAAGTTTACACTGTGCTTGTATTGGGAATTAGAAGAACAGAAGAAAAGTCATGCTCCAGAGGGATCAGGAGTGAAATGGGGGGTAGTGATCTCCACCTAGGAGGTTCCAGCTCCTGTTCAGAGACCCACAAGGTTCAGCTTATGCTCAACTTCACCACATTAAATTCCAGGGAGCTACTCAGATGTGACTGAAACCAGAATTTAACCCTCATTTTGTTGATGATGTATGGACAATCATGGAAGTAGGTTGGTGTGCCCAGGTGCTGGCTTGGCAGAGCTAATGGGAGGAGACAGGAGGCAAAACTGAGTCAGCATGGGTTGCCCAAATTGTGGACATTTATGTTGAGTGAAGTAACACATGTAATTCTCATCCTTTTGAAGAAAAGCTGAATTTCTGTCAAAAGGCATCCCATGGACAGGGAATAATGGAAGAGCAGAGTTGGTTACAAGAGAAATTAAGCATCAAGGAAGACATCAACAGCTGACAAGAGATGTCACAATGAGGGCTATTTTACCCTAGACTGATCACCAGGCTCTGGGAATTGCCTCCAGGGTTTGATTTGGTTGCAGGGGGCTGCTGTCTCAATTTTCTACTGTTTGCACCATAGACACACTGGAGAAAGCGTTACAGTCTCACAAACAGAGAGAACTGTGCATGTCTTCAAAGGCTAAAAGAAAGAGATTTCAGACTTGAATGGAGTGTGGTTTTTCTCCTGAGAAGGAAAACTTATGTACCTGCATAAATATACAATGCAATCAATAAATATAAAATATTATTGTTGGTGTGGTGATACAGTGCTGTACTGCTACTGAACTATTTCTCATACCAGCAGTGAGCTAAAACACCAATATATGTTAAATATGCAGAATGATTTTTGTGTTTATTCTTTATGTAGTTGTAGAAACTGGAGTATAATCCTTCAGTTTAGTGTTTGTTTCTGTAATACTGTCTCTCTCAAGTTGCTTGCATATGAAACCTTTAAAGCATGAAAGCATTATTTACACAGTAGAGAACCGAAACATAATGCTGTACTCCAGCTTTTGACATTGAGGATTCATGGAATGGTTTATAACATCCTTCAAATTTTCATAAAATTTAGCTTGACAGTAAATTACATTATGTAGGCATGACCCAGCAGGATGCAGAAAAAATGCATTGCAGTGTGAGTTTCATGGTTGTCATTTATTTCCCACTTCGTGACTCCTCAGACCTTATGGTCATTATTGCAAAGGGTGCCTGTGACCTTCTGCTCCAAAAACAGAACCTATGTCATAAGCTGAAGACTTAATCTATTTTTGTGACCAGACTGAGAGAGCTATATGCCTTTTTTAAGCTGCTGGAGAACATGCTCACACATCTGAGGATTAATTAGGAGGAAGTGTGTGCATTATAAGCATTGTCTGCCATGCTATGAAGCCTTTATCACCTTTATGTACAACAGCCATTCTGCAATTTTCAGTCAACTTTTCATGTCAGTAATGCTGCTGGAACAATGAAAATAAGAAAATACACTGCTTCTGCAAGCTGAAGAAAGCAAACCTCTCTGAGTGGCTGGAGTTCTTCCTGACAACATGACAGAACACAGGACTTTCCTGCTCAGTTGTGGACTTACTGGGGGTCTTTTATGAATGACTAAAGTTTGAGTCTGGTTTGTGCATGTTGATTCCTTTAGAAGAGGTTGGAAAAGTGTTTTCCATGGAATTGGAGAAATCAGTACTTGGTGAGCTAGATTAGGGGTAAAATCTGAGTCTAAACATGAAGAAACTTTTCAGTGAAGACAAGCTCTCCATAGAAATGGGATGGTTTAGGAGTGTAGTGGACTGAACAGGTGCCATAAGCATTGCCTGTTGCCTGTATAGTGGAAGAAATGGATTGTTACCTGCTTGCCACTTGTTTTGAGTGGACTCTACAAGGAAATCTGAGAAGAGGAGTTGTGTAGACATTGTTCAAATGTGTCACAATGACTCTATTAAGGCTATCTACCCCTAATCCTTGACAAATTTCCTCTGATACAGGACTGTTCTGTGCCTTTAAACAGGTGCGAATTTAATGTGTTTGCTAGGCCTGTGTTGCCTCGCTTTTGGCCATGTGGCATTTAAAAGGTGTAAGTGCAAACAAGTGTTTTTACAGAATCATGGAATTCTTGAGGTTGGGAGAGAGAGATCTGGAGGTTGTCTTGTCCAGGTGTTATTGCTGACCCAGTGGTCAACTTGAGCAGGTTGCTCAGGACTGTGCCCCATCAGATTTTTAATTTCCCCAAGGATGAAAACTCAAAGTGATCTGACAGAACACATTTGATAAAGTGAAAGTTCCTGGCAACAAACTATTGTTCAGCCACTCCACAGGCACATGGAATTGAACGCCACAGTTGGTTGGATCTTGTCCCAAAAGCATAGAGTCAGTCTGAGCAGTGAAATTGAATTTGGCTAGAAGGAGTGTAGAGACTTCTGGGAAAAGGATTCTCTGAGATGATACCAAAGCTGGAGACACAATAGTCTCAACAAGACTTGAGAAGGGAAGGAACAGTAAGGAAGTGGTAAAAAAGGTGCTTAGTCAGTGCTACCATGCTGTGTATGAGTTTGCCAGCTTCTCAGCAGATCATTGCATCTTCTGGAATGTGGTTTTCATCATGTGTTGTCATTCCTTTTGCATAAATTTGTTAGAGGGGGATTGCTATTACTGAGTATTAATCATGTGTTGGATGTGTGATCTAAACCAAGAAACATGAGGAAAAACAGTTCAAGGATAAATCCTCAGCAATCTGAGTCTCTATCTGCTGTGTGGCCTGAGGGCTGAGGAGCTGTAAGCTGTGCATTGATGAATGGCTGAGGCTTGAGGTCCACAAAAAATGAACTTTTAAAGTGTCAGCGTGCCACACTGAAACACCAAAACAGCTTGTGGGATCTTCTTTCCATCCACGACTGAATGCTCTTAGATGTCTGTACATATGTTAGTAAAGACAAACTCTCTGGAGAATTTAAAGCCTTGACAGATTGTATTGGCTGAAGGAGGTGTGAAGAAACAACTTCATCCCTGCAGTTCTGATATTCAAGGAGATGGCTGGAGTTTTCCCATGTTGTATAGGAATGTGACAGTTGGACTCCTGAAGTTTTCAGACCCAGTTCCCTTACCTTAACCATAAGCCAAACCTTCTTTTTATGGTATTTGTTCCATAAGGATCCAAGTACAAGCTCAACCTAAGTCAGATCTGTGTATAACATTAACCTAAGGCAGCAGTCATGGGAAGTATTTTTACTTTTGCTTTTTGAAGATATGTGTGAAGTGAAAGCATTCCAGTCTAATGTCTACAGACAGTCATGCCAGGTCTTAAAATAACACTGTTATGACTCTTGGCAGCCTGATCAGGAAGACCAAGGATTGAGGATATTAGATAAATTAGAGGAGACTATTTTAATTTCCAGCATCAAAAGTGGTACCAATGAGTGTGCTTAATTATCACATCCTCAATGTGGTTGATGTGGTTGTTGAAAGCTGTGCAACGTTACTCTTTTATTTTCTGTATAGCTGTACATCAGTTGTAGAATTCTTGAAACAAGGCATCTACAGCTTTTTCACATGTAGTCATGTACACTGTCAAGAAAATGGAGTTTGGGTACATACAAACCAGCTCTTTACCAGCCATGTTCAATCTACAGCAGTCTCCAAAGAGTTTGCAGTCATTCTGTCTCCTTTCCTGAGTTCCACTGGCTTGTCCTTCCAGTTGCTGGAGCTGGGCATTCTCTACTGCTGCTGTCAGCTAGAGCAGGAAAGAGAATTACCAGCATGATCTCAACACCATTTTTTGATACTCCTTCCACTAATCTATATCAACTTTACATTTTTATGGGAGAATGGGGAAATTCTGCCATTTAAAAAGTGTAGCCAACATTATTTGTAAACATAAAATTTGGAGCCTGCAAAGAATGGGAGGTAGAAGATGTTATTCCGCTGTTCCCTTTGCTCTTTATTTAGTGAGTCGATATTCAAGGTAAATACTAATTTAAGAGACTTCTTTTAGCTGGGTGATGATTAATTATACATTTTCTTTATATTTTTATGTGTTTTAGAATGACTCTACATGCTTTAAGCTGTGCAGAGGCAGGAGAGTACATGCCAGCACTTTTCTTTATAAAGTAAATCCAGTAATTCAAAAAGTGCAATTACTTGAATTCCTTTTTTCCTGTATTGTACTAAGAGTTCTGGCTCTTTTCACTGCTGCAGATCTGTGGACATGTCATCAGTTGGCATGTAAAAGTTGCTGTTAATGCAACTCTTCTGATTTTCAGCTGTAAAACACTGGAGTCAGTAAAAGAGGAAGTGTCTTACTTAACCATGCACAGGATTGGGCTCATCTCCCTTACTTAGTCAGACAAAACTGTTCTTCACCCAGTATTCCTCAGTTGTCCTGGTGGACCTCAAGCATTTACCAAGGCAAGGGAAGCTGCTGTTCCCCAGCTGGATTTTCCAACACACTGTGTGCATCCTCCTGCAATGCTGAACAAAACCTGCTGCTTTACTATGCCTTCCTACATAGCCAATCTGTTTTATTTTCATGGTCAGATAAAACAAGTGGTAACTTGGTAAGCCTTGGTAACTCACTTGCTTTGATGCCCATCTGTCTGTAGTCTCAGATCCAAAAATCTGCAAACAGATGACTCAAGTTTACTTAAAATGCCATTCACAGGATTAAAACCTTGAGAAAAGAAAATAGGTGCTAAGAAGGCTAGTAGCTCAAAGATAAGTGATTTTCAAAGGAATTTAGGCATCTTAGGTTCTTCTACAGTATTTGAAGATCCTGCCAGTCCAATTACATCAGGATATCCTTAATTACATTTGAACATCAAGCTTTACATCTTTCAAACTTTCAAGATGCCATTCTTCCCTCTTTGCTATTTATACCTGCATTACAAACAAACCACTTTCCTGCTTTTTCAGGAACATTCTCTTGTGCCTGATAGCTAAAATGGAAAAAAACAAACAAAAAATACAACAACAACAAAACCCCAAACAAATCAGAAATTGGCTTTTAGTTCAATGGAACAGAGATTGAAAGTAATACTAGGAAGTAATTTGGGAAGGGATAAATAGCAGCTGCTCTCCTGATGATAAAGACTGAAACTAATGCTGATGCTTGGTGCGTTGCAATCTGTTGTGACATGTAATAAAGTCAGTGTATGTTTGTCTTATGTTTGACTGAGAGGGACCAAGTATTACATGTGATAAAGACTTCAGAAAGAAATTTCTTTTCAATCTAACTTGAGAAAAGGCTGCAATAATTTAAAATTGTCAGAGGATTTTTTGTTTATCTGTTTTTTACCTGGGTAAACTTTAAAGGTTTTGTGAGCTACTGTAGGCATTTAATGTGTTCAGACTCTCTCTGGGTGGTTATTTCAAATTTACTTTCAAATATAAATGTTTAAAAATTAAAAATATTTATTTCACTGCTATAATCCACATAAACTTTTTTGTCAGCATGTTTATGAAGCAGATTTGGTTTGAGGTAACCAAGGAAGAGGCACACATGTAAAAGCAAAGGATGTAAGATCAATGGCATTGATCACTGTATGCGCTTTAATGGATGAGATTTGGGACACACAGGCTGAAATCTGGGGACATGTGTCTGGGGATCGATCACCTGCTCTTGGAAGAATGGTAAAATCGAATTTCTCGACTTCAGCAACAAAGTGAGAGAAAGATATTAACTAATGCACTCTATATATTTCTAAAAGTTCATTTTCAGAGAGCAATAGATTCCTTTGTTTGGGTTTTATGGTCTTAAATGTTCTGTGCACCTGACTAGGTTAATTTAAAAAACAGATCAGGACACACCTTACCCACTGTGTGGAGTTCAGCAGGAGAAAGTGCTGGATTCTGCACCTTGTGTGGGGCAGCCCTGCATGTGCAGGATGAGAGGCTGGAAAGCAGTGCCACAGAAGGGACCTGGGGCTCCTGGTCAATGGCAAGCTGAATATGATCAGCAGTGCCCTGGAGCCAGGAGGGCAAACAGATCGTGGGGGCATCAGCTGGACAGGGAGGGATTGTCCCGCTCTGCTCTGGGCTGGGGCAGCCTCACCTCGAGTCCTGGGGGCAGTTTTGGGAGCCACATGACAAGAAAGACATGAAACCATTAGAGACCATCCAAAGGAAAGCAATAGAGATGATGAAGAGGTCTTGAGGAGAAGCTGTGTGAGGAGTGGCTGAGGGCACTTGGTCTATTCAGCCTGGAGGAGGCTGAGGGGAGACCTCACTGCAGTTACAAATTCCTCGGGAGGGGAAGAGGAGGGGCAGGCTCTGATCTCTGCTCTGTGGTGACAGTGACAGAACCTGAGGGAATGGCCTGAAGTTGTGTCAGAGGAGGTTTAGGTTGGATTAGAAAAATGTTCTTCATCCACAGAGTGGCTGGGCACTGAACAGGCTCTCCAAGGCAGTGGTCACCAAATCAGACAGAGTTCAATAAGTGTTTGGACAGTGCTCTTGTTCACAGGATGTGACTCTTGGGGATGGTCCTGTACAGGGCCAGGAGTTGGACTGTGATCCCTGTGGGTCCTTTCCAACTCAGCATATTTTGTGATTCTGTGATGAGCAGAGTCTCTGTGTGTGGAGGGAAGCTGCCCTGTGTGCAGCTGTTTGCTCTAAACTGAATACATTCAGTGTGTATAGACAAGCTGGCAAATTGCTCATGTTGCAGAGAAATGAGCTGTGATGGAAAATACAATAGATGTTTAATTATTTCAGGGGAAAACCCCATGTTCTGAATATCCTGTGTGTTCATGTCACAAAACAAACAGAGCAACGAGTCTGACCTTTAGGCTGTTTTGATTTCTGGTGGTTTTTGGTTTACAAGAATTAAGTAATTTAAAGTTCAATCACCTGGGCTGTTGTGCTAAGGGATTAACACATAGTGACTTGCATCCTAGTGTGCCAGATGTAACCAGGACTACCTTCTTCCTTGCCTCTGTCTGCTTCTCTGCATACAGCCATTGCTGTAGGAGGCCTCCAAGTCATGTCATGTCCAATAATGCATGGTCTTCAGAGCTCACTGGGGGAGAGAAAAGTCTGGGAACAATGTGAGCAGGCACAGCCAGGCATTTCCACTAATTGTTGATGTGGACGATGGAACACAAAAGCAGAAGAAGGGAGGGGGGAATGGAAATGTGTCTTGGTGTGGAAACAACTGTGTAAAAACAAATATGCCTGGACTTGCTTTTTGGGAATGTAAATGTAGCACAGGAGAACTCCCACGACAGGAATCTTCTGCTTTAGTCTGCCTCTGCCAGATAATTTTAGAAGGTTTCTTTTTTTATTTATGTACCTCTGTAGAATTTTTTGGCTACTGGGCGTTGTGGATTTCAGCAAACTTAAATTGTAACAGGTAGTTGCATTTTACTGCTGAGTTAGCTTTAAATTATCTGTTACTTTTTGTTTCTGGTTATTTGATATTGCCTAAATATTGGAAATGGAAAACTTTAATTACTTAATTATTAATGCAACATGGAAGTGGCATTTCAAAATACATCCTGGTGGAGTTAAATATCTAAGTAACTCTCTTCCATACCTTGTACTCTAATCCAAAGCAGGGTGGAGTGATTTCCAGATCAGGTGTATAAAATAAGTAAAATAAAATGGCATATTTGGATTTGGGGGGGGTGGGGGGGGGGGGGGTTATCCATAGTGGCAAAATAGAATTCATCTTGATAACTGCCATGCAGAAATATCTGTAATGTAATTTCCTTAAATTCAGAAACACAACAGGTAAAGACAGTGATGAAGACATGACCATTTGGTAGGATGAGCCTGAAAATGGCTCCCCTATAGAATGGGAGCTATATAGAATTAACTGAACATGAAGTTAGTAAATTTAGTGAGATTCATAAATTCATAAATTCATAATTCTAAAACTGCTAGATTTATGTTTCACTACACAGTGGAAATTTTTGTACACCAGTAATCTACCAACCCATGCTGGTCTTTCTCATCCCCTCAAGATGGAAAGGTTTTTTACATCAAGGAAGCAGAAAACACAAGTGATGCACAGGGCCCTTGCATGTTCACCTGTGCCTGAAGGATCATCCTACCTATGCTGAAAAGCAGATATTTCTGCAGTGAGATGCAACAGCTGCAATTAGTAATCAGCACAATGCAACACAACTGGTGAAAATCCAAATGCTTATTTTGTCCATTTCCTAAATGAATTGAAAATGTCTGACTGAGCTGAGAACCATTATGGAGGCAAGAGGAAAGGGAATAGCCATCAAAAACACCAATTTGTTGATTATATAATGGATCTGTCATTAGTAACTTGATCATGCCAATTCAATTGCTTTTTCTGCAAGACAGATACTTGTTCTTACCAGGACTGATTGAAAAGCACTCTGATTATGCCAAAGTGTGCTTTAAATGGAAAGAGAGAGATGGAAAACTATTTAACAGTAGAAATATGATTGCTGATAGCATTGCAGAAAAGTGACAAAGCAGAAAGATAGCATGGTTTTATCCAAGCAGTTAGATTGATCCCTTTTTAGTTAAAAATAAACTCAGTGCTGTGAAAGTTATCACAAGGACAGCTGTAAAGACTGATCATGGCTCAGAGGGAAAATTGAGTTCATCCTGTGAAATACATCACAACAGTCCATTGTGCCAGTTCAGTTTTGACAGGCAGGATTGGCCTCCCAGCAATTACCATTGAAAATATTTACCATTGTAGTGTGGAAATCTGACTTCCTGGCACTGGGCTGGCAGCTTCATTTCACAGTAATTCCTGAACAACTTTGCTGACTAAGGCTGATTCTGAGCAGGTTACCAAAATATCTCAGTTTCTCCACCTCCTTCCCAATCTTTCAGTTTTTACATCAGATTTGTCTTTATTATGTGTTCCTGTTTTTGTAATCCTGTGATTTCCAAAAGCCACTGTAACCTCCACACAAGTAATAATTCTTTATTTAAACTTCTTTATCGTGCAGGTGACAACACATTGAGACAGACTGTCTGCAGAGGATGTGGAGTCTCCTTTGCTGGAGATATTCCAGCATGATCTGGACATAATTCTGTGCCATGTGCTCTGGGATGGCCCTGCTTGAGCAGGGGGGCTGGACCAGGTGTCCCTCTGTGGTACCTTCCAGTCTGACCTGTTCTGTGATTCTGTGAATATTCCCTGAGCCAAAAGCAGTAGCTGCTATCTCTAGAGTTTCCAAAACCTACCACAAAATATGAAAAACAAAAATCAGGCTCACGGAATTACTTATTGGGTCTTTATGGAAAGGATTTTTAGATTTGTTCACATTCCTGAGACGTGGGCAAGCTTTAGGCATGAATATCTTGTTTTTCAGAATTTTGGTGACTTTGCTTACAGCTGGGGTACTTAATGCTAATTTGTGCCACAAGGTTCTTGCTATTTCATGGAGGATTCCCACACTTAGCATTTTAGGGGATTTTACAATTATGTTATATGGCTTAGGTGACCTGTTCAGTGCAGAGCATAGAGCAGCTGAACCTGCTGGAGGAGGATTTCCAGCTTTCTGAGCTGCTCACCACTAGATCTGCTGAATGACATTCTGCTGGTACTTGCCTTAGCAGGAGCATTTTCCCTGTCACTGGAGCTGCTAAGGACAGTGGGGCTGGAATGGAGAAGCTCTTTCTGCATGGGATGGAGGTGTTGGGATTTCATTATGGTTCAGTGCAGCTTAGAGGGATGGGAGAAGGAGCCACCTAAAGCTTGTGAGTGTATAAAGTATAAATGAACAAAATATGGTGTACCAGAAACATCTCATGAATGGATACCAAAACATCAGTATTTTTGGTTTTGATTTTGCAATAATTCCGTTTGACAAACAACCAGGTTTCTTCTAGTTGTTCTGCTGAGACCTTTCTCTCCTTGCAGACAAATTTTACAGCTCTGCTTACCACAAGTCTTACCACATGTGAGAGGATTGTGTAAAGTATCTGATACAAGAGCACTGTGATGGAGATGGGGGAGTGAAGCCAGGGTACAGTGGTAATATTTATGGCTAATGCTATGATGCACCCTCTCTGCTATTCTGACTGTGTTCCAGCTTTAATTCTGTGGCTGTGGTCTAAAATGGGGAGGCAGGTAAGAGGCTGAACTCACTGTGAGCCAGGAAACCTAAAATATCTCTTTTACTTTTGGCCAGATGCCTAGACCAGAATAAATACGTTCAGCCTTTCTCTTTCACATCCCCATTGTAGAGACAAAATACAAAAAGGCCAAACAGAAATCTGACAGACCATATTTTGTTTATATAGAGGCTTGGTAACGATATGAGATGAAGAGACAGTTTTCAAGCTAAGTCCTGTGCTTTATATGGATTTATAACAGCCATTTAAATAAAGAATGCCTTTGTGCTCAGGCTGAGAATTTGTAAATTCAAACTGTTTTATGCATGTTTCCATAATATATGAGGGGGTTTTATGTGTAGTACATATATTTGCCTAGATGTTTTTGTTGTTGAAATGATCATGGTGATTTAGTTAATGTTGTTTTCTTTTCTAAGCATCATCTCAGAATTTATCACGATTTCATTAATAGGAAAAACCCCTTCTTTTATGTGTCCTAATTTGTACACAAGGGCAGTTTGAGGGAAAGGTTGACTTTTCTGAGAAGCTTCCAGAAGTTCCAAGAAATATTTATTTCCATCTGTTTTTTTCCATCTGGCAATTAATTAAAAATAAGCCTTAAAACTTCCTATTTTTCTTTCTAGGATATTCTGTTTCTCAGGCCTTTCAGCCTAGCTGTCTGTGAGTCTGATGATGTGACACTTTACAGAACTGCTCTGTGGTCACAGAAAAAGATCTGTGACAGCCGTGGAGGGACAGACTTTCCTCTGATGGCTGGAGCTGGAGTTTTTGGTCTGGCACATTGGCTGGGCTTCACAGGAAGTGTATAGCTTTGGGAAGGAAATTTTATTATATGTTCTGGCATAAGCCTTAACATTTTCTTGCTCTTTTTATGGTTGGGAAATTGCATGTAAAGCAACTGCAACTGGTGCAGCATATTTCTGTATTTTATGTATAACTTCAAAGCAGAGTGAGGTCAAATGTTTATCTCAGCTAAGCCTTTTCCAAGTACATGTATTCATTAAGCTGACCATAGAAATTCAGTCAAACATAAGCTCAGCTATTGCTGGTAATTCATTAACAGATTCATCTAAAACTTTGTCCAAAGCTTTAGTTTCTGAATCAGGTCATGAACATCTCGTTTCCTCACCAGTCCTAAAATACACAGTTGATTTGGTGGTTAAAGCCAAGTTTAGCCAGACTGAGCAGCAGTGTAAGCTCCTAACCACAAGCTTGCTTTATCTTGGATCCAGCTGTGCTTCTCCTTCCATGTGGAGGGCTGTGGAGGAAGAGGATATCCCTGAAGTGTGAGCATGGCAGTCTTGACCCTGACACCCTGATGGCTTTGTTCTTCATCTTGAAGGGAGTGTAGCCCAAGCCAAGCTCTCACTCCACTGACCTTTGGGTGGTTCATTACTTGGCTGGGAACAGAGTGTGTGGAGTGAACTCTGGGGCTGATACAAACTTTGGCATTTGAAAAGCCCTGAAGTGCTTTAGGAGTTATGTTTTGTCATACATGACTGACATATAGATAGCTATCTTAGATATCTGGGGCAGTGATCACTAAATGCTTTGCTGGTGTTTAGCAGTGCTAGGAACATTTATGCTGGAATTCAAGGAAGTTATTTCACCTGGACTACATGATAGGGAGGACTTTGCCAAAAAATGCCAAGTGTGGAACAGAGTTTAGAGTAAAAGTTCTTTTTCTGAAGGAAACTCTTGTGAGATCCTGAATGAACAAAAGAAGTTTACTTCTCTGTGTCTGGAGAAAACATGGTTTTGTTAATTCCATGTAAACTCAATTTCCTCTGTAGCACTTTGCCTGCCTGCACTGGCCCTGGCTTGTTTCCTGGTGAACCCAGTAACATCAGTGCCCTAACTGATCTGGATCAGAAATGTAAAGAATCATCAGTCACTGAGCTGTCAATTCTTGGATACATACAAGATCCTGATTTCCCCCAGTCTCATCTTATTTTCCACATGGTATTCAGTTTATCCTCTTGCAGCTCTTATCAGACATGTGTGCCTTCTAATATCAACCTCCTGTGCCCTCAATGTTTCACTTACACCTGAAACACTGGGAGACCTGCTTTATTTGCTCTCACCAAAGAAGTGGACTCTTGGAGGATATCCAGGTTTTTATTGAACAGGTATTTGATCCAAGCATTTCTTTTAAAGCTCTCCTCGAAAGAAAGCCTGGGGAAGAGCCAACATAATAACCCTAATGCACTGCCCCCCTCCACATCCTTCCTTCTGTAAATTTCTAAATATTTAAGAGAAATGGTTGATTTAATGTCACCCTGGAAGTATCATTATTTCTGATGTGAAGCTTGGAAAGAAAAAATTTACGAAGTAATTTGCCCAAGACTGTAGCATGCTGGAAAGTAGAGCTCAGTGGTTCCCTAGTCTTATATGTAAGCTAAAAACCCATCATGCTTAAAGCCAGACCACTGCAGGTAATTCAGCACTGCAGATGTCTTGGCCCACTCCACTCCTGATTCTGCACTGTGTGGAGCTTTCCCTATATAAAATCATCTATAACATGGCTCCCTTTGGCCTCAGGAGTTTACCTGGATGAGGTCTGTTGCCAGATTTCTGTGTCAGTACATTTACTGCCTTCAGTTGTGGATGAAGCCAATTTGACTCACTTGAAGCAAAATCAAAGAGGACCGTGAGCCTATGGCTCCCCATAAAACCTCCCTTCCCTGCCATTCACGCTTGTTAGGGCTGATGGAAACGAGCCAGTGTTAAATAAGGGTGGGAAAGCATCGCCCTGCCTTAAACTGAGTACAGCTGCACTTTTGTTACTCCACTTATAAGCAAGGGCAAGCAGTGTTTTGGCATGCTCTGGGCTCCTAAAAGCCCTGCTGGGGCAGCAGCGGAAGTTACTCCCACTATTTTAAAAGGCAGGTCACCAGAGTCCCAAAGTTCCAGCAGCTGAAGCCTCTGGAGAGCCCTGTGTTCCCTGAGCCCTGGGGAGAGCTGAGGAGGAGCCTGTGCTGCCACGGGAACTCACCGTGGGAACTGTGCTTGGAACCTGCAAGGACGGTGACAAATCTGTTCAGAACTCCCCAATGAGGGTCTGTTTTTTCTAATTGTGATAAAAAAATCAGCCAGATGGCTGAGACAGGTGAAATTTGGGACTGTGGTGGTGGCTGGTCAAATGCTGGAAATTCCAGTGCTGTGCATTTCTAGGTGGCCTTTCCCATCCATTTTCAGGAAGTTGTTTTTTTTTTTCTTTTCTTTCTCTGTCCTTGTTTACTTGTAATTTCACTTTTAAAGCTCTTCCTTCCTCTTTCTGGGCTACTCTTTTGAATCTGTTAAAAAGAAATTTCTTTCAGATTCACGGAAACAGTGTTTGCTTGCTTGTTTGTTTTCCCAGGCTGTTCAGTAGGCTGCAGAGATAATTTCTGCTTCTTGGTTAGTTTACATAGGTAGGATCCTCTCATTTCCTATTTGGAGTCATTATACAGCTGTTCATCAAAACTCGGGACATTTGAAACTCTTAAATAAGCAGATGGTACATTTTTATGAGCAGTATCCCATGTTATGTATATGTGTAGGTGGGTGTGCCTACACACACCCATAGTTCCATGTGTATTTTTTGCATATAATCCTTGGGGCACATTGATCTGAGGCTTTGGAGAAGGACCGGAACCATGGCATCAGGGAGCAAGGATTTCTTCTGACACATCTGGTATGTTTTGATGCAGGTGTAGCTAAAGAAGATGGTTATCACATTCTGAACGTGGAAAAGGTCACATTCTGACATGTAGCCACAGGTTGTGTACCAGACTCTTTCTAGATTTGGAAAGCAGTTCAGAATTAACCTTTCTGAATTATCATATATTTTTATGTTGACCCTCACATTACACCTAGAATGACTCCTTTCCTGTGTCTGTAGCCCTTTGTCACCGTCATATTTTCTGGGAAAAACCCCTTGCCCAGGATTTCTTTCCTGGGAAGCTGAGAAGCCTCAGAGGAAAAGGAAATTAATAGTTATCTGATTTGCTTCTCCTGTGTTTTGCTGCTTTGGAATGTGTTTGGACATTGTTTACCAACAGGTGATTGTTTCATTGGTTGCACGTGAATTGTTTTTACTTAATGACCAATCACTGTCAAACTGTGTCGAGACTCTGGAGGGAGTCACGGGTTTTTCAGTAGTATTCTTTCTAGCTTTCTGTCTTCATCCTTTCTGTATTCTTTAGTATAGTTTAGTATAGCATTCTTTAATATAATATAATACCATAAAATAATAAATTAGCCTTTTAAGAACACGGAGTCAGATTCCTTCCTTTCCTTGTCTTCATCAGGGCACCCCAAAAATACCACAGCCCTTCCTCATCTTTCAGTCATTAGACATCAGAGCTGATTTCCTTTTGGAGATCAGGCAGTTATCAAAAGAAGGATCAGAATTTCTTGAGTCTAGAAAAAAATGCTGGAAATAATTGCTCTTTATTTCCCTTCTTGCTCTAGGGGTTGCGTAAAGCAAGAAGGAGGCTTCTTTAACTTGCCATTTTTTTCCTACCTCCTGTAGGAAAACTCTTTAGGCAGTGCCATCATATCTTTCCTCCAATAAACTCCATCAGTTTGCAAAGTGGTGATGTTTCTTGCTCTCATTAGAGAGCACTCTTTTTTTTCGTTCCTAATTTCCAACCTCAATTTATGCACAATAGTTTTCCATTTTCTAATTGCACCCACAAAGTGTCCCTTATCTCTTCTCCCTTGTTGATGTTTATGCACCTTATGTAACTGAGGAGAAGGGTCACACACACTGTCAGCTGTCACCTGCAGAGCCCAGCGAGCCAAGCTCCTTCAGTCACGTCCCACGAGGGAGACTCTCTGTTCCTCTCACCATCAGAGCAGCCTGCTAATGCACCTGCTGCCAGCTGAATTAACCTTCCCTGAGCAGATGACCAGAACTGTACACATTATTCCAGATAAGCTTTCACACTGCTTATATATATCAATTTGGGATTAAAGCTTTTTATCTGTTCTGGAGGCCTCCTGATGCCTCTTCGGATCTGTGTTTTATCCATGGCAACATTACCATGGCAGCTCCCAGTTAACCTTTTGAGACAGGTGCACTTCAGTTTGTCTCTATCCAGCTGTTGAGTGCTCAAGTTTTAGACAAAATGATAGTCCTTGAATACTTAAATGAGGGATTAAGGACTAAACTAAAATAAATTAACCTGACTTCTGTTCCTCCACTTGTTCAGATTATCCAGTCCTTTTCATGAGAGATCCTCATGTTTCTCTTAGGGAGTGAGCCCAGTATCTTGGTATCATCACCAAGGTGCCTGGCTTATTTTAACATGGTGTTGCTGTTTATCCAGCAACTTCCTGAAGTTGTTTCATTATTGCTTCTCTTTGCACTGAAGACTTGAAATTCCTTGTTGTCCTCCAGGATGCCCAGGATGCCAGCAAGAGAGAGCACAAGAGACTTCCCCTTTTCCTCAGCAATGTTAGCTGGCACTTGAGTGGCAAATAAAACAGCAAGAGGATTAAAGGGGGTAACAAGGGTTTTCTGGGTGCACACTAAATCTTGGCAGAATTTAGTAAGAAATTGAGATGTCTCCCACATCTGTCTGGTTTATTGCTAGGCCAAAGTTGGGCAGAATCTCACAGAGATGGCATAAGACACACCAGGAGACCCTTTCTGATTTCATGGTCGTAGTGACAGTGACAGATCTTTGTAATTCCATATTGTATTTTTTTTTATTTGGCAAATAATCTATTTTTCTAAATTTTCCTTTTAAATCTTAATTTTAGCTAAAACTTAGCTTGAAAAAATTTATACCATAAGGGAACACCTGTCATTTTTGTTGAATTACAGCCTGCTAAGACAGGAGTTGTTTTCTAAGTATTTGTGTAGCTACAGGTTTTATAGCCTATAGACCTCTTGTTGCAGAACTGTGACTGAAAATAGATGAGTTTTGTGCAGGAAGGCAAAATAATTATCTGGCCAAGTTGTTAAGATGGTATTTAGCAAGTTTGCATGTTTAGTTAGGACTACATCTGTCCTTGCAGCAGTAGCAGCTGTCTAGAGCTTTAAATTTACAGTAGAGAGAGTGACTAGAGCAAGTGGATGGAGTAAATGTTGGGTGGTTTGACTAAAGCAATGTGACCTTTGGAGCTAAACCTGCTTTCTCTTTTTTCTCCTTCTCTTCAGGGTAACCTGCTTTCCACATTTTTTAACTGATGGGGTGCATACTTTTTGAAAGAAATTGAGCTCATATAAAATAGAAGTTGTTGGAATTCTTTTTCAGGGTCTTCTTCAGCTGGCTTGAGAGGCTGATAATGCTTGGAATAATTTTTTTAGTTTTGTTTCTTTTTTTTTTGTTTGTTTTTTGCTATGCTTTATATTTCTTATTCCTTGTTTCCCTGACCTCTTTTTTTTTTTTTAAATTTTATTTTTGCTATCTCTTTCTTCAGGTCCCTTTAAAGGGTGTGAGCTGTCCTTTTTCAGCGGTGATATTCAAGGGAAATAAAAGGTTAATACAAGATCTGGGCAAATAATGATTCATTTCCAACAGTGCTACCAGCAGAATTGGCTTTCAGCTGCTTTGTGTGCTGAAAACTGATGACTTACAATTGGCTAAAGCTGACGGTGGGGCTGGAACAGCTGTGGTACAGCAGGGCAGCAGAAACTTGCAAAAACAACTGGATTTGTTAAAGCTGAAAAATAATGTAATTTTCATCCCCTCTTGTGTAAGTAGGTGCTCTGAAGGTTTTCTTGTGCTGTTAAATAGCTGCTGAGGAACAGCAGGATTTCAGGAACAAAGCTGTTTGCATGTATGTGTACTTACATAGTGAAATGTTTAGATAATTGATTTGGTAATGCTTTAGCTTTAGTAAAGTTTGGGTTTTTTTCTTTTCTTATGGATTTAGTGCTTGTGGTAAAATTGCTGGATGAACAACCCTGTAGTAGCCCATTTATCCAGGGAGCAGGTCCTGCCCAGCCTCTGGCCTGGAAAGACTCCCTGGAGAGGCAATCTGTCTCTGCACCCCACCACCATGCTATGGAGGTGGGAGAAGTTAAGCTTTGCTGAAAGCTGTAATAGTTTCGTGTTGCAGACTCTGGACCATACAAAATTCAACCAAGTACAAATTCATCTCGTGGCAGTGAAGCTGATTTATGAGGGCACAGTCAGGGAGGGCATTTGCTGTGCCAAGGGAACTGTGTCTGTGTGGCTGGTGATTCTGGAGAGAAACCAGCTGCTGCTCCTGCCTGTTATTCCTACCAGCTCCTCTTTCTGCTCTGCTTCTATTAGGACCAATATTCTATCAGTGAAATAGAACTCTTCTGCTGGGAAAAAAAAAAAGTTTTCTTCTGTGAAAACACATTAGTTTGGCTTGGTTTTGTTTTCAGCACTACCTAGAGTCCTTTCATCTGTCCTGGTGATGTTAGTGCTGCTTCCCCCGGGGCTGCAGCACCCTGAAATGCGTCAGTGTGCTGCCATAAACGCTGAGCTCTTCGTTGTTTCCTTAATCCCTGCTGACTCCGTGGTTTCTGGGTGTTAGCAGGAAAGTGCTCACCTCAGTAGCAATTCCACATGGGCCACTGGACTTCATGGCCTTGCATCACCACATGGAGTGGTGCTAGAGCTGGAGAGATCTTCCCTCCAAAGAGAGAAAACAAAGGGGAAGGAAGAGCGTAAGTGGCTCTTCTTATCAGCAAAAAAAGAGGATTTGTTTTTGAAGGCTAAGCTGCTAATGCTGAGTGACATCAGGAAAGAGATAAGAGAGCTGCTAAGTCTTTGAGGAGGGTCCTGGGGACAAAGTACGCTCTCCAAGGAGGATACAAAAGGCAAAAGAAAGGAAAATCAAAACAGTTATGGAAAGAAAAAGTAAGCTACTCTGAGAGGAAGCTTAGCAGAGAAGATGGGCAGCAGTTAGGAAAGTTGTGATTCTGTGTGAAGGAAGCCAAGGCTGATAGAGGCTGGTGAAGATCATCCTCCACGTAACAGAGATAAGATCCATAAGCAGCAGGAGAGAAATGTAAAAGGTAAGGGCCCTGATTTTCCTCACCTTCTTCCAAGCTCTTTTATTTCAGCTGCCCTCTTTGGAAGAGTCGCATGGGTTGTTCCCATATAAACTGCCCTGGCTTGCATTTGACTGGTAACAAATAAGCTTCCAACACCAAAGGTAAAAAATATCTTCTACTGATATAATTATTTCCTGAAACAGAAAGAAGTATATGAAATAGCAGAGAATTCTATCCAACACAGAATGTCATTCTCAAGGGAAGGTAGTACAGAACCAGTAAATGAGTTTGAGTTTCAACTGTGAATCCTAAATTATCTTCAGAAAACATTAAAAGAAAGAAAAACATTTTGCAGTGTGATGAGATTAGATAAGCAGCTTGATGTAGAGGTGGCAGAAAATCTGACCTTTGCTCTTGGATGAGTAGCTACCAGATTATCCGTAGAATGAGAAGCTTCCAGTAAAGGCTGTGATAAGATACCTTTGTGTTTCTGATAAACATGAGAACTTTTTCAGAGTCAAACAGGATATTCTGAATAATGTCCAGATCGTTGATGCTGTTCTGAGTAGGACATGGTGAAAAGAACTCATGAAAAAAGCAAGAGCAGCTGACTTGAAGAATTCACCAGGATTTCTGGAGTAGGTGATGGCTGTTAGTGAGCCATTTTACCTCATTTCCTAATGATACCCAGTAATACTGGAAATGGAGATCTGACACAGCACAGCCGTACACTGCCTTGTGTATTTTGGTATTTCCCCCAGATTAAGTTTATTTTAGCGGACTGAAATTTTGACATGGGCATGATCTATCCTTACTTCTTGCCATGGATTTTGCTATATTTGCCATCTGAGCTGCTTGTGTGCTGGACAACACAAAGCAGGGCTGCTTCAAAACATAATAGTCGACTTGTTATTAGTAGCTTGTTTGTTTGTCCTCAGGCCTATTTAAAAAAACAGCCCCAGGCAGGGAATTCTGCCAGCAGCCCAACCACTAGACAATTACAGATCTTTTCTTGGAGCTGTGTTTTCCAATCTATGCAATAATTCAGCAGCAAACCATAGTCGCTGCTCACAAGTGCATGAAAGTAGCCATTTTTCTATGTGGCACTGTTTTTGTTGGTTTAAAAAAAAATAGAGTCTCCAAAGATATCCTCGTTAATGCTAAAAAAATACAAAATTCAGCTTACAGGTATTGCTGCCAGGTTACTAAAACTAGGCCCAGTATGATATGCAGAACTCAAAAGTAAAAGTGGTCAAGTAGATATTAATCAAAAACCATATATAGGGTGCAGTCTTGAACAAGGAATTCAAGGGACTGGTACTCATAAAGAACCAGGCTTTCCAGATCCCTCCTGTCAGGTTTAAGAAAAACAAACAAAACAAAACAAAAAACAAAACAAAAAAATTCCCACCATCACCAAAACCTAAAAACAACCATAAAGAAGAAGGTTAATCTAATTTTGAAGGGACAGTGTAATATCTGGTTTTATTGGTGCTGTGATCATAGAGTTCAATTCACAAGTGTGACAGGTGGTTGATTGGGTTTGTATGGTTGCAATGCAGATGAGGTGCACTGTTTAATTAGTGGATAGGAAACTTCAGGGAGCAAATAATAGGCCCTTGTTGGCCAAAATGGGATGGGAGGAGGTTTAAACATTTGGTTTTGTTCAGACTCCTGTAACAGCATAGTGAGAGTATTTTGTGAAAACAGCCTGATAAACAAGTCAATAAATGAGCCTGGTGATTTTTATGAAAGGTGGGAATGGCCAAATGAGACTTTTGGGGAAGTCCTCTCCAATGGAGACAGCTTTGCACAAGGCTGGGTCACTTCTCTGTACAAAGTTCAGAAGTCATGAACCACAACATCTCAGCTTGGAGAATGTGGGTTTGTTAAACAGATTGGTTGTGTTTCAAGGGTTTCAAACGTTCTTTCTGCACTTGAAATATGTGTCTGTGTTTGCTAGATATGACGCAAGGTTTTGGCAGTTTTGTGCTTGATTTATAATTTAAGCCTTAAGGAAGACCTAGAATTTGGGATTTAACCCCAAATCACCATGAAACTTTTTAGGGGTTTAGGTATTGGGGTTTAAAAAACTGTTATTTTATTATTATTTTACTCTCTTCCTTCTTGGAGGGAAAACAAAGCTAATCTGCCTGGCTGCTGCCATGGAGAGGTGTGGCAGGGACAATTTGTTCCTTAGATAATTTAGGCCTGCCTATGTAAATACACCCTTGAAATATTCAATCCCTGTATTGATGTCTGAAGATTGAGGGAAATTGTGAAGTAGCTTAAAAAACAACTGCTGTACAGAGCACAAGGGTTGGAAATGCAGAAACCCTGTGTTTTCCTGTGTATATGTGAAAACATGATCTGTTAAGGGTGCGACAGTAGAGCCACTGCAACTTCAGGATGTGCAGCAAATTGGCGGGATGTAGAGCATGGATGTGGAAGCTCAGCATTGTCTGCTGCTTCTCCTTCACAGCAGCCTGGGACTGTGGTTGAGAAAGGTTTTATTCTAGGAAGCAACATCTGTCCCTGTTCATTCCTCAGGTTAGTGAAAAAACACCAAATATGTCATACTTTGGATGTCATGGCTCAAAATCGAAGTCAACCACTGTTGGAAAGTGTCTCTGAAGTCTCTTGAACTAGGAGGTGTGGGAGAGGGAGGAATCCTGTAGCATTTCTCCTATGACTTGTTTATTTTCTCAAATGAAAACTAATATATAATATCGTTTTAAGGAGTAGATGCAGACTTTAACAATAAAGTTTTAAGTTCTGCAAAGTTAGTGACCTTTTGTGTTTTTATTTTCTTTCCATCCCTTCCCCCTGCCTTTTGCTTTGTCTTCTTTAGGGTTTAAAAGTGGGGAGCAGCAGAATTGTAGCTTTCAGTCTCAGTTCCTCCTTTTTGCACAAAACCCTTGTTGTATTGCCCTGATCTCCTTCCTTACAGTTTATTCAGCCACTCTTCTTATAAAAGGTTAAGATCTGATGGTGTTGAAACCTCTTGTTTACAATCATTGCAGAACTGTAGTATGGAAATTTCCATCTGCAGCAAGATTGAGAAAAAAAAAATCCCTGCTGTTTTTGTGAACATTTGGATCCAAATGGAGAGATGGTGGTTGAGTCAAGCATGTTAATTCTGACTAGCACATACAGTGTGTTCAGCCAAAGAGGTCTAAGCTAATACCCCCATACTCTGACGAAATTACCTTACTCTGCTTCTCCAGGAGCCACAGTCTCACTTGCAGATGTATCTAAACTGCTCTGATAATCTTTGTATTGTTCTCTGGAGTGCTGCCTTCCTTAAGGAGATATGATCAAGGTAAAAAAATCACTGACTTTGGTGCCAGCAATGGGTTAATTTTTCTTGATATTTAGCTCTTCCACCTGTTTGGGCAATGCCATGTGCAAGGATGTCAGTACTTTTGGAGAGTAGTGTTCATAGTGCAAGGTGCCTGTGACAGATTTAAATCAATGATTTGATTGTTTTGGGAAGGAAAAATAACAACCTGTGGATCCTACAGGCCTTTGGAGGAACCAGACAGTTTCCTTCTCTAAAAGCAACACCAGTGCTCCCTGTGTTTCACATACTGTGCTCTATTCATGTCCAATACTACAAGGGACATAATTTCACAGAGAACTTGGATTTTCCATATCAGTTCAGAGCACACACAATAAAGCACCCATGCCCTGCAGCCACAGCTGCCTCTCCTGCTCCTTCCAGAGCCCAGCAGGGCAGCAGTTGTGCAGTGTTTTCACTGGGCACAGAAGGGCACCCTGCTTGCATTTAAAACTTGCTCTGAAGACTGATATTTTCTCTTAATACAGCAACAGCAATTTAGGTTTTGGAGTTAAGTTCCTGACAGAACCAGATGACAAAAATCAAACTTTATGACAAAATGCAGGCTTAATAAAGCAACAGCAATTTAGATTTTGGAGTTAAAAGCAGAAGCAGATGACAAAAATCAAACTTTATGACAAAATGCAGGTTGTGGTTTGGGAAGAGGTTCTTTCCCAAGCTGATGCTTTTCAGTTGTGTACGTGTTAAGGTTTGTCGCTGGGCCAGTCTGAGAAGGAGCATTTGGTGAGTTTGGGAAGCTGGTCCATGTGCTGCTGGCAGGCAGGAACTGACTGATTCCTGTCTTGTGGCTGAGTGCTCAGTGCTCACTGGAGCACCCTTGGCCACTGCCTAACGAGCTCAGTGATCTCAGCATCTTCAGGCTGCTCTAAGTGACCATGGTTTTGCATAAGAGCAAAATTGAGGGTGTTCCACATCCTCCTATTTTGCTTTTGGGACAAGTTATGATTAATCTCCTCTTGCCTTTGTAAGCCTTAGCCCAAAGCACTGCATAAGCAATAATAATCAAGGTTAATTATTCTACAATATAGTGATTGATATTTTCAGAGGCCTCTACCAGCATTAATCAGTTAACTATCACAACATTTCTGCTGTAAATGAGCATTGGGCTAATTTTTATGTGGGAAACCTTTTGCTGAAGAGCAGGGCTGTGATGAAAGCATGAGGGAAACAAATGGTGGTGTTGGGATGGATTCCAACCACGCCTTTTTCCAGAGTAAGGCAGGATGCCTTGGGTTTACCTGGCAGGGGAGAATATATGATAATATATTATATTATAATATATTGTATAACCTCTGTACCTGCTGGGAAGAGCAGGCATCTCCCCACAGCATCCAAGAGGGCTGTGCTGTGCATGTTTGCAGCTGTGCACTGACAGCTGCAGGTGCTTTCCTGTCAGATATCATGGAAGGTGCCTGGCTGGCTCTCTGCTGCTGTGTTCATCACTTGCAGAGGTGTTGGCCTCGTGCTCATTAATTCGCTGGTGCAGGGCATGTTGGAACAGTCAGGCAGGATTTGTCTGGGGGAACAAGGAAATGCTGTAAAAATTGGGAATTTACTCCTAATCTCACTGCCTTTGGGCTGCCAGTCTCCATGTGAAACATTCTCTGTAGCACATTTGGAACACTCCAGTGGTCATTGCTTTTAGACTGTTGTGGGCTTTTTCAGTCATTGAGTTGTTCCCCTGGCAGCATCCCTGTGGTAAAGGCAGGTGGATGTTAAAAGGGAGACTGTGAAATGCCAGTGTGAACAATATTTCCACCTCAGCACTCAGGATCTGGATTTCTGGATCAGGTCTGCCCTATCTCAGGGTACTTTTCTAAAGGATGCTCTTCAATCTCCTGTGTGGCAGGATACCACCCTTATGCCACTACTGGAGTTGGACCATGGTCACTCCAGCTTCACTGGGAAAGGCAGTGAAGTGGGAGGAAGGTTTCTGTATTCCATGCTATTTCTAAAGCCACAGCTTCAAAAACAACAGAAAAATCAATTTCACAGCTTTTTTCTCCAGACAGTTCCATTGTTTTTGTTTACATCAAATCTTCCTAGTTCGTATAGAAAGAAAAATCTACAGTGGGAGAGACAATATCTTAAAAATAAGAAAAATCCCCACACAGCTCTGGAGGAGATGAAAAAAAGCTTTCCAAGTTAATTGTTGCAGAGAGATTCATTTGTAAGGTACATTTGGGTCTGCATGTGTTGCTGTGCCTGGTAAAACAAGGGCATGTTAGAGGCAGAATCCTGGCAGTGGTCAAGCCAGTGGGATTTTTGCCAGTGATTTTAATCAGAGCCAGAATTTCACCCTAGTTCTATAATCTTGTGTAATCTCCCTTTGAAGTCACATGAATTTTTAACCAATGTCTTATATAACACCAAAACAATTCACTATCCACCCAATAATGTCTGTTTTCCTTTGTAACCAAACCTAAATGTTCCAAATGATGTTTTCCAATACCTGAGATGAGATTGAATTAAAAATCTTTTCCCCCCCATTTTTCTGAAATATTTGGTGTTTATAGAGTCACTTTGAAGCTATGGGTGTAGTCTTCTGTTAAGCCCTTTGTCTGACTTTATAGCCAACAATGTTTAAAGCCTGATGTTTGGGACAAAGATTTATGTCCTTCCCTTCCAACTTGAACTCTTCTCTGATCTCACAGTCCTGCTTTAGATCCTACAGAAATGCCTTTTAGGCTCATCTGCTGATTAAGAAACAGATATGCTGCTGACAACACAGTTTGTCCCATTAAAATGAATAAAATTATCAATCCTAATAATTCCTTGCAAGAATTTGAGTTTGGGGTTTTTTGTCTCCATATTTGTGGTCTGTTAGCCAGTGACCAGCTCTACTGAAACCTGAGGAAATTCCATTTCCAGCTTACATATCTCCAGAATTTCACTCTATCATCAATGCAACATCTGGGATTTTTAAGACTGCAGGTGTGTCTTGGGCCTGCTGAACTAAAAGAGAGAAGGTGATAGGAAAACATGTTCAGTACAGTAATAAAATGCTTCCATGTCAGAGACAATTAGAGGAGTACCACACCAAACCACTGTTTTGAGAAAAGAATTCCTGTGTTGTTTTGAAAGGAGTTGTTTCTTTCAGATCTTAAAGCTTATGAATATTTGGAGGTTTTCAAGACAAGGCTGGCCAAAGCCCTGTGCACCCTGGTTGAAGTTCCCTGTAGACCCTACTTTCAGTAAGAGCTGGGTCTAAAGACTTAGAAATTCCCTCCCTTTTGAATTGTTTTATGATCTCGAATCATGCACAGATCTGCTTAAATAAGCACTAGCAAATCCTTGTCCAGCACAGACTATAAATTGTCAGGTGACAGTACACAGGTTGTCTTTTCAGTGCATTTTGGCTTTATATTCTGTATTTAAACAGAACTGAAAGCTGGATTTTTGCTTTGCTTTAATAAAAGTCAGAAGGTATATCAGTGACAGAGGCAATTCTTAATTCCTGACCTGATGACCTGATAATACAGTCTTCCAGGACTGAGGAATTGTAACCTACATCTGGGCAGATTTTATAATTCACAACAGTATCTTAATTCACAAGTAGAACTGCTGTTGACCTGGTTTATATACACATATTTTAATTTCAAAACAGTTAAGGAAAACTTTCTGACTGGATTAATCTATTTTTATTGTAAGTTTAATGAGTTACCTTTTTTACCTTATAGCAATACCTTGGTGGTTTGGGTTTTGTTAAAAATAACTGCCTGACAGTTTCTGTTTCTTTGTGGCTTCTTAATTTGTGTGATTTTTATCTTAATATTTTTTTAACTGTGTGTTTTCTTTTAGTTCTTTCCTTAAAAGAAAAACCGCTGCCTTTGCAGTTCAGTCAGGTCTGAATGAATTTGCAAATATCTGACTCAAGCTAAATTTGCTGTAAAGCACATCTTTGTAAAGCCATGAGGCTTTTCTTTGTTGAGGGTTAACTTTATATTACTTTGATTTGAATGCTTCAGCCTGGGAATTGTTTCAAGTGGTGGATTAAGAGGTTTGTCTAAAGTACTTAGGAATGCAGGATTTGCAATAGCAGGTGAAATAATTTGTCAGCTATGTCTAGTAACCTGCCTCCAGCAGTTGTCAGTCTCTGCGGCCGTGGTGAAAATTTGTCTTTTTCTCAGCATCCCTTGTACAGTTGGGCTGGTTACTTGTATAATGCAGTATAGGATAACTGTGGGGAAAAACACATTGTGTTTTTAAAGAATAATTAAACTCCTTACACTGCAAATTTGATCCATATTTTAAAATTTCCAATTTGGTACAGGAAGTTTCAGACTGTAAACCTGGTTTTTGTTCCCCTCCCCCCAAAAATGGACAGAAGGCTTTACTCAGTTTTCTAACCTTTTTGAAGTAATGTGTTTTTTCTACAGAAGTCAATATAGTTGAGAGCAAAAGAATGTGTTAGGCTTAGTGATGTACCCAAGAACTACTTCAAGAAAATAATTGCTAACCAAGAGATGACCAAAATTAGAAACCAGTGAATCTAAATTTGTTTGGTTGAAATAAGACTACTTTTCTAAATGAGAAGATGACCATGGGCTCAGTACCACTTCTGGGATCCACCACTGGTAACCTGAGAGTTAAAATCTGATATTTGGGAATTGGGGGCCAAAGGAAGCACTGCTGCTGTCCTGACTGCCAGCCCTGACCTGCCACCACAATGGCCTTTCCTTATTGTCATCCTGAGGAATGCTTTCATAAGGGACAGAAAGATGGACATAGAACAATATAATCTCTCTGTCTAGCTCCCAAATGACAGCCAAACAGGGATATTTTTTTTCTCCATTTCTCTTTTATTTTGTCTTTTGAGAGAGTGCAGGCTGTAATCAGTCATGTGGCTTTTCTTTTACTGTCAGCACCTGAAGAAAATCTTAAACTGCCAAGCACTGCTATAAATTGGACAGGTTGCTGCATGGCTGGTTGGGCATTGTACCATGTCTGTGTTTCTCCAGCTAAAACAAAAGGAATAAAGAATTGTGTTGAAATTAAAGCTTTCCATTATTGGCTGCTTTGAATTCTCTTTCTTCACTTTTACATTTGTAACAAAACCCTTTTGAAGATAGTGTTTACTACTTTGATACTAATCAGGGCAGTGTTTCTGTATCTCAAAACTCATAAACATACTTAATTATTAAATGTCTTACTATGCCAGGGTCATATTTCACCCTTGCACTCTCAGAAATTCTTTGTTATATAAATATTTTCACAGCAAGCCCACTGTGGTGGAACAGGGCTTTCCTCAGTGTTACCCAGAGGCCGTGTGAAGGAAAATCCATAAGCAGCAAAGCAGACAAGGGCAGTGCAGCCAAAGCCAAAGCTCTTCCAGCTGCAGTCTTCAGCCAGCTCCATAACCCTTGAGAAGATGAAGAAGGGTGTGTTGGCTGAGGAACATTCATGAGTCAGGAAGCTCTTTGCTCTTGAGCCTGTGATTGACTTTATGGACACTCTTTGTGCTGTGTTCTTACTAAACAAAATGAAAAGTGCTCTTGGGTTTTGCAAGAATGCTTAGAGGTAGCTGAAGTGTTTGATGAACAGCCTGGGTGGGATCTTAACCTGCTTGGAGCACTTTGCTGTGTAAACATAGCATAAAAAGAGACCTGATCAGAAAATCTACTTGACCTGTTTGTGAGTTGAACTTTGCACTTTTTCTGGAGGTCTCTTTCCTTCAGGTGATCCCTGGGTCTTGCTGCTGGGAAGGTACTGCTAAAATAATGCCACATTTCTGGTGCCAAACAAGAGGACTTGAGACACAGAGGTTGGCACCTGCAGCACCTTGCTCATTCACTGTGGGAGCAGAGGATGGCCCAACCCCTTCTGTCCACCAATCCCACCTGAGGTTCTGAGTGCACTGGGAAAGTGGATTTGATGTGTTTGAAGGAGCAAGAATGGCTGTCAGTATGTATGTGTTTTCTCATGTGCTCTAGGGGTTATTTACTTTGTTAATTATGTTATTTATTGAAAAGTGTAGACCTTGCATAGAGTCCTGTTTGTGGAATGTCGTTTGGTACCACAAATTTAATACCTATGCACTGAATGAAAGGCAAAAAAAATTATTACAGATTTTGTTCTTGTAAGAATATGTTGAAGACTGCAGTATGTGGGAGGGCTCTTGGGACACTTAAAATCAGGACTATTCAAATATATATTTTTCTTTCCAATTGTTATATGGGGTAAAGGAAACCAGATCTGATGTTACAGAACTATATTTCATTCCTGCTGGGAATCATCAGATAGTTCATGATTATCTGTTGTGGGAGAAAACAATTGAAATGGATTCAGCCTTTATGAAATCAAAGCCAAGGTCTTCAGCCCCGTTGTTGTGACATACCCTCTGGAAGGTGGCTTCCCATTCTGGAGCCTGGGAGATCACTCAGTGCAGGCTCTTGCATTAAAGCAGGATAGGTGCAGCTGGACTGGACTGAGGCCATGGATGGCAGATGGGTCACAAAAATCCAGCAGGATCAATGAAAAGAGGGAATGCCTGCTAAAGCAGCAGATGGTGCTCCCACAACCAGCTCTCCCATCCTGGCCCTGCACACACAGATGTTCAGGTGAAGCTCTGCCTCTGCTGAATCCAGATGGGAAGAGTAGATAATGCTGCAATTTCTCTTATCCAAGACAATCCTCTCCATGAAGGTGGAGTGTGTGGGATGCTACAAAACTGAGGTGCAGCCTCCAAAGCTATCAGACCATCTCTGGCTAAGCTCTTTTTCATAGGAGTTCTTACTAGAAAGATCTACCACCTCCCAGAGCAGCAGGTTCTTCAGCATCCCTTGGCTGTCTCTTGAACTTCGGGGTCATATTGATAGGAAATTATCCCTGCTGTCCAACCGAAATCTTAATCTGCAAATTAACTTAATTTATCTTTGTTCTTCTCTTAGAGACCATGAAGAGTATTTGACCAACCACTGGCATGTTTCTTTCTTGTCTTCTCTTTCCTATTCTAGAAACCCCAGTTCTATTCAACACAGACCACATGTGATAATCCTCCTCTTGTTCTCTGCACTGCTCCATTTTGGAGCACTGTGTTTTGAAGATGCTCTAGACAAACAAGATCTAAAATTAGACTCACAGAAGTCTTATGGGGCGGAAAAATTGTCTAAATTGCCTGTCTGACATCTCTCCTAATGTACCATTTGGATACATTTGGGGTTTTTTTGCAGTTTCACGTCACTGACTCATCCTGGAGTATTTCTCCCTTTTAGCAGCCTGGCTAATAGCCAGCTGTTCTCTGCTTCATATTTAGGTGTTGTCTCCCTTCTTTCTCTAACCTGTTGCAGTTGAAATTTTCCCCTTCAAGGGAACACAGATTTTTTTTTTTCTTTTTTTCAGTAGGGATGGGATGTGTGGACCTTCACAGAGGCACTAAAGGGCAGCCTGTCCCAATCCCTGTCCCCCAGCCCAGCACACTGAGCAGCCCTAGGTGCTTCTTCTGGAGTCAGACACAGCCCAAGCTCTCACAGTGAGCACTGAAATTATCGTCTCCACACTCAGGGGATCTTGATTTTGATCACACACAGAGAAAGATTAAATAAAAGCCATCTCAGCACCCTCAGCTTTTTAGGCCCAGTCTTGTAGCTGTACAACATTTCAATAAGAGGTTCACAGCTCCACACTAGATCCCCTAAGTGGGAATGCACAGATGCCCTTGCAGAAAAAAAAAAAAAATCCACAATATCCCTAGGACAATGCCAGGAGGATAATGCCACTGTGTCATCCCAAAAACACTAACATCTAATGTATTTCAACTGACTTTGATATTTTGTTGCTATTTCTTCTAACCAAAACTATTTGATTTGTTGCTTTCACTGAAGGAACAAGATGAGATTAAAAAATCAGGCAACAGAAGAGAGAAGTATGGGATCCCAAGATAAAACAGGAAGAAATTTGCTTTGATTTTCTGCTCTTCTCTCCTTTTTTTTTCCCCTTCCATATTTCAATTGTCTTATAAATCTATAATGGTTCTTACAAACTCATAAAAGGAATAGTACAGAATAATTCTTTAATTTTTCAAATCAATTTTTAAAATATTATTTCCCAATTGTTTAAAACATTGTATTGTTACTTTGGGAACATCTCTTCTAGGTTACTCCATTTGCAAGCACATAGTTTTTCCCCCAGTGCAAAAGCAGATGTCTCCAAGCAGCATCATACAGGAATTTTTCAGATATGAAACAAAGTTATCTCAGTAATGCCATTTTTGCCTTAATCAGCAGTGAGTATGTAAAAACCAGTTTCATCTGGTTATGATGCACTGCAGTTTACTAAACTGTGTAACTTTTGGGAGTACTTAATTTTATTTAGCTGAACTATTAATACACTGCAGTCAATTCAGCTGGCTGATTTTTGGTAATAACACATATATCTGCATTTCTAGTTGCCATTTTTTCTGCTTCCTCTTGTTTCTGCCTTTTCATAATTTTGCTTGGCCAACTAACACAAATATAAAACACAGTCTTTAACCTTCATCCTCATTAGATATCTGTTCCCCATCTCTTAGGCTCACACTCTGGTTTCACATACAGGATACAGTTTACCCCAAACACGTCCTAAAATGCACATATTCCAGCATGATTACATCTCTTCTCAGTGTGAGTGTTGTTGCCATGTAGATCAAGCCCATGAGATAAATTTTAGTTCTTCAGGGACTGAAGTAGGCCAAACACCCCAGTAAAGTTGTACATGAGAAAAACAAGGCAAAATCCCAAAGTTACCATTCATATCCACAAAAACAACCTGAGAAAAACACATCAGACACCAATGTAAAGCTTTATAGGCATCATTACTGGCCAGAGGTTGAGCAACTGAGATGTGCACATTTCTTGTAAGAGCTACTAAAGGAAGTGACAATCTATAATTTAGCTTATTTTTCTATGTAGGAATGCAGCATGAGCAAAGGCAAACTTGATTGACAGCACACATATAACTCAATATGTTTCACTTAGGAGATCTTGGAACATTGTAATTAGTGAAAAACAAAATACATGTTTTTGCTGAAGAGCTGTCACCAGCTCAACTCACAGGAATTGCATTTTCAGTTTGAAAGAGTGCAGAGTTAGTTTTGAGAATTCAGTTTAATGTTATCCCAAATGACATTGAGCCTTGCTAGTGAAGGAGCCAAGAAAGCCCAAAATGACCCACAGCATAAATACTGTTTGCTAACAAATATCATATATTAATATCAATAGCAACCCAGAGTCTGTGTTACATTGCCAACAACAGCAAACTCCACAGGTCATGTTTCCCTGCTGATATTCATGAATATTTTTGACCACAAATAGCATTACATAAAACTGAAGGAATATTGGTATCAACTATAGCAACTAAGAACAACTCCTGGAAAAACATCCTACCTGCCTGTGTGCCTCAACACCTTAAAATGGTAATTTGGTTCTCTTTGTTTATCCTACATGGTTGAAAGGTTTTTGAGTAATTCCTAAATAATGCCACCTTCAAGCCAAAAATATCTGAATTCTGGAGCCAAGGCAGTCCAGCAGACAAACCCTCAGGGTGCGGGGAGCAGAAGGAAACTCTGAAGCCAAAATGCTATTCAGAAGTTTGAAAATAAGCTAGGAATTTCCCCCAGAAGAGCTCTGCAGCAAAGAGGCCTGGCTGGACTGCCAGCTGCTGGGGAAATGTGAATCTGGACAGCTCTTCAAGGGCCAAGGCATTCACCTGCTGCCAGGAGCAGCAGGTCTGCTCCCATTCCTGAGCTGCCAACAGGCTGAAGTAGTCTTTGAAACACACAGGGTAAATTAGCATTAAAATGAAAAGCAACAAATTTAAAATGTTATGCAGATGGAGGCAGAAAGTGGCCTCAAATTAGGATTTTCCAGGCTGCAACTGATTTGTGGCTTGTTGTTCAATTACTCTGGGTTTATAAGATCATTACTATAAACATACCCATTAAATCACTGCAAAGCGTGGTGAAGTTGCTCACCTGGCATTCATTTCTGTGAAATCACATACAATATTTGCAGGCCAAAGATTACCATCAGAGTTCAGAGAAATGCTGGTGGGATTAAAAAATAAAGAGTAACATTCAAATAAAACTTCTCACAGAGTTCTACAAACACATCCCAATTCCAAATAGCTCCATCAGGGAGATAGCGACAAATGCTTATCCTTTTTAGAAACTAAGGAAAGAAAGGCAGAAAAAGTCATTCCTCCAGAGCCACTGCAGGGGCAAGCAGAAGCTAACAAGCTTTAGATCTTTAGTCACATTTGTTGGCACAAGTCTTGGATGTACCTGAGCCCTTCTCTCACCACAGCTCCCAGATCTGAGGAGAATTCCTCGTCACCAGCGCTGTGTCTGTGTCAGCACTGCCGACTGAAACTTCGACAGGAAGACATGGAAATACTTCCTAATGAAACAGTTTGGCAGCGAGGAGAATTAAGGACCAATTCTCCTTGCAGGCTTGGCACATAAGTCTCATTAAAGTTAACAACAGATATGAGACTCGTGTGCAAGGGAAAATGATTAGAGCCTTAAATCCAATCAATGTCAGGTTTGCCACATTGTTCCACTTCAACAACTTCTTTAGTGCCCACGCTGATGCTGCTTGCCCAAGGAAGTTTATTTGTACTTACAGTTTTCTTTCTGTGGCCATTTTATTTCATTAATGAGAAATTTAAACATTATGTGTTTGGCAGCTCACGGGCTCGTGGTTGCTGGGATTTTTTCTTAGGTAAACTGGTAAGCGATAAATCATCTGCATATTTTTTCTTTCTTTTTTTTTTTTTTAAGCTAGCTGACAGCTGATTTCCTTCCTCTTTCTCTTTGAAGATCTGAACTCTTCTTTTGTAGTTGTTTGTTGAACTACTGGCCCAAGGTCTGATACAGTTCTCAAACTTCTGCAGCTCTGTGGTTACAGAACTTATTCTAAGATCTCAGGAACTGCAAACTCACGCCAGAAAGTAAACAGCTCTAACAGCAGGACAAAGAGCAGGATTTTCTTTATTCTTTTGCACACAGGTTGGTGATTGCCAAATATCAGGTTTGGGGCCTGAGCTGCTTGAGCTTGTGTTTGAGATTTCAAACAAAAACTGTTCATGATTAACATAGTGCAAAGCATGTATCTGTTTCCAGTTGTTCTTTACTAACCTTTTCACAGTGCTTTCAGCTTCCTCTTTGGTCTTCACGAGTTACACAAGGACTTCTCAGTTTGAATTCCTCAAGGAGAGATAAACAGGAGGCAGAGAAATCAAACTAGACTGGCCTTGCTCTCAGTGCCTTGCTATTGGATTTCATAAACCATTTGTTTAAGCATATTTATGTTTAGTGGTTAGGAAAACCATCTCTGGGGTTGCTTTAGTTGGCAAAAGTACCTATCTGTAGAGAACATGCTGTGCATTATGTATGCCTAGTGCTGCTTTATGGACTATCACAAATCAAAGATTTGTTTGAATTTCATCAGATGCTTCTGGCTACTCCAGTCCAAATTCATATATAAGGTCTTTATACAAGAATATGCAAGTGTTGAAAGAATATTGGTAAGGTTACAAAGTCAGTGCCCCAAAAGCTGAGAAACATTTGGACACAAGTAGCTTGTCCAACTTCAATTCTGTTCTTTTCTGCAGATCCATCAGGATGCCCATTTATAAGCCTGCAAGCTACCACTGGAGCTGTGCTAAGGTGCCCTGCCAGGCCTTCAGCTTTCCTCTCTGACCCTGGGACACTGCTGCTGTCCCCTCTCTGGAGAGGATATATCAGTCACAAACAGTGACATGTTTTCTGCCAAAGGACTCCAGGCAAATTTGTGAAGTGTTTTCCCATAGAGTGCAGGCCCCATGTAGGTGCTGTGGCAGATGTCAGCCTGTGTCCTCACCTGTGTTGTCTCAGATGGCAAGGACCTCTATTTCAGCCACTGAATTCCACCCTTTACATCTATTTTCTGTCCTGGGAATTCAAACACTAGGTTACATGTAGGCATTTGTGGTGAGACACCTGAACTTAGGTGTCCAGTTTTAGTTGACTCCTGCTGATAATGTCAGTTTGCCCAGTCCTGTTGCTTTCTCCAGGAGGAATGATTCTGTTTAATCTTCTGGAGGTGGACAGGAAGTGAAGTCTCTTTTGCTCATTCCCAATAAAGCTGTCTCACATCCTATGCCTTCAGCCACTTTGCCCTGTCCCTGCCTCATGTCTGTTTCTTAATCCAAACTTCCATTCTGTGGATGTCTGAACTCAAATTCAGTCTCCTTGTCCAGCAAGTATTAGATTCTGTCCTCTACCTCTCAATCCCTTGCTCCTTTTGAGATATTCTCAGATACCACAGCTGCTTACTTGTTAGTCTGCCACATTATCTCCCATATTTTCACTCCCCTTTATTTGAAGGGGCTCCGTTTTTCAGTCCCACTGCTGCCAGTGCTTGTCCAATGTAAGCATCCCTGTATAAAGTAATTTAATTTAGGTTCATTTTTGTATAGAGAACATAAATGTTTGCCTTATGCAGCCTGTCCTGCCAAGTCATAACTCTTAAACCCAACCCAAGGAGGAGCTAGAAATCTCCCTCTAAAATTCACCAGAAAATTGTTTCTTATATGGAAATATTCTCTGCAACATTTTTTTAGGAATGGCTTAAACATTTTGGCTGAAGTTTTCTCAGATAGTTCCTCTTTGGGCAGATGTAGCTTTGGAAAATTTCTGCTCTTTCTCATTACAGTTTGGCAAGACTTGAAGGCAACTTAAAACAGGTTGTTAAAATAGCAATTGCAAAATACTAGATTCAGATGCAATCCTTGTTTTGAGCATGTGCTGTAGCTGAAGCCATACATCAAACTTATGACTTTACTACTAGTCTTGTAATGTCTTAGAGGCACTGACTTGCTGTACAGCTTTCTGAGTAGCTGACACAGGAACTACCTCTTAGTGATTTTCATAAACTGAAGAAATTTAGTAGTGGGATAAGATCAATATGGACTGCCCTGCATTGTCCTGTTACCTCATTTCCACAATGAAAAAAAAAAAAAAAGACATTAAATTGGCCAGAGAGCTCAGCTTAATCTGCTGAATGTTTGTGGTTATATCTGGAGGAACAAGCTGATCTGGTGGTTGCTTAGGACAACAAAATGAATGTCTCAGAAATTCTGTGTGCAGTGGCACTGGTTGCCATGAGCGTGTTGGTGGGGTGTGTGCAGGGCTGTTTGTGAGAGACAGAAACTTGGACATACATCCCTGAAGTGCTGTGTTTGCTTTTCATTCCGTGACTGATGCCAGTTCTTTCCAAGAGGTGCTCCTCTGTCAGTGTTGGTAGTTGCCATCTCTAAAGGTTTCATGCTACAAGGATCTGCAGAACATTTATTACACCCCATAGGCAGGGACCTACTGCAGTGCAGAGCATGTCACAGCTTCAGCAGAGTGTCACTGAAACCACAATCCACCACCATGATGTGCTGCAGGAAAGGGGCTGGAGTAATCAAGACTGCCACCAGCTTTTTATTCTGAAATTTACTTTCCCTGCAGGAAGGGTTTGTTAGGTAATTTTCTGAAGTGGCCCTGGAAATGGGACCACACATAAAAAGATTAAAACCAGCCATGCAAAGCACAGGAAGGAAGGAAGGAAGGAAGGAAGGAAGGAAGGAAGGAAGGAAGGAAGGAAGGAAGGAAGGAAGGAAGGAAGGAAAAGGAAAAGGAAAAGGAAAAGGAAAAGGAAAAGGAAAAGGAAAAGGAAAAGGAAAAGGAAAAGGAAAAGGAAAAGGAAAAGGAAAAGGAAAATTCTGTCCTGGACACCTCCATTTGCTTTAACCTCGAGCATGTGAATCACCTTTCCTTCTCCCAGTGTTCCAACAATCAGTTCATGCAAGAACATTATGCTTGTTCTTTCAGTACATGAAGCTCAAACTCTAGCACTAAGATAAACCTCTTAATTTTTGTAAAACCAAAGTGAGGAATGGATTCAGAAAGATTAACCATTAGCTAGTGGATGTTGCTAGTGCTCACTTTTCTCTGGGTGGCTCTGAAGCATTTGTCTGGGCAAGTTCTGGCTTGGAAGACCACAGCTAAAATTGTCACAGGGTAAGGCTGAGACATTTTGAGGGATACTGGCTGGACATCCTTTCAGCTGGGATGTAACCTGGAGTCTGACACAACATCTGGATCATCACTGATTGGAGTGGATGTTGGACTTGGACCTGGGGAAGGAAACTTCATCCTGGAAATGCACTGCTAATATGACTTTGGTGGTAGGAAAAAAATAAAAAGTGTTCCTGTAGGATCCATATAGCCCCTTACTGTGCTCCTGCAGTGTTAGGAGTTGCCTCTTTGATGCCTCTTTGGACAGGATGCCTGTTAGAAATAAGTTTGTACAGAAGAAAGGGGAATAGTTATTATTCTTGCCTAAAAATAAGCACAGTATTGAGCTTCATAGTGCATTTAAATATAGTCCAGTCAGTGGTCACTTCCTTCCGTGACCTTGAAATCTAGCATTTGAAATGGTGTTTTCCAGGCAGTTGTAAGGGCTTGATTTTCTTCTTCCAGATGTTTTCTGCTTCCCTTCTTCCTGCCCTAGAGCAAATAAACCAAATTAGCTTCTTTTCTACTGGTGCTTGAGATGTTGTCAATGTACCACACAAAAAATCTGACTTCACAGCGTAGCTTCCAAAGGCAGTGAAAGGCTGCACTGCAAAGTTCAAGTTGGATACATTTCTCTTATTCCTTTCCCAGAAACAGTCTCTGCTGATAATCTTTCAGTGGAAATCTCTACTGATGCTCTGAAGAGTGGTAATCAGACTCTGAACACCAAGGAATGAATTCTGTATGGAAAAACCTTTTGTAAAATAGCTTAAGTTGAGGTGGAAGCCAGTTTATTACAATGTCTGTGTGCTGTCAGAGTTTCAGCAGGAGGTCCCCAAGGTCCTCCTGCAACTTGTTAAATGGGCATATTTCTGAAGCATTCGAGTGGAAAGCTCAGGGACTGAGAAATCTGTTTTCAAAAGCTGCTTTGCAATCAAGAGATGCAGTGGTCCTGGAGAAACAAATATCTTGAGCTGTACGTGGATGGAAATATTTATTCTATTTTAGGACATTGTAGCTGGTATATTATGCCATGCTCATAATGTTTTAATTCAAGCACTAGGAGAGGATAGACCCAGAAGTATTTTGTAGCTGCAGTTCCTCCTTTTTTTTTTTCCAAAATAGCTGACAACTTGTGCATTCTTAAGAAATTGCTGCTAATAACATGCACACACACAAACATAGTAATTAACATATCCTAAAGTAAATAAAATTCTCTTTTTGGAATATATTACTGGGCTGTAGGGGAGGATTATCTTTGGCATGAGCTCTACAGAGGTATCCAACAACAAGGGCAAGGTTGAAAGCCTTTCTGGAGTTGTTTGCAAAGCCCTCAACCACTGGCTGTTTCTTGATCAAGATCCAAAGCTGCTGTTTGTCATACTTAATTCTGGTGTTGTAGCCAAAAGATTTCTCAGGTTTCTTGGTGCTTCCTTATTTAATGCCATGTTATTATCTCTACATCAGAATTTCACTGAACAATACTTGTTCCTGTATGTTCTGTTAAAAGGTTGTACAGTGTAGTCTAAAAAAACAACAAAGAACAACCAGGAGGCGAGAAATGAAAACAGTAAATTTTTTTGGAACAGCCATTAATGCTTTTTTCTTTTCATGATAAATAAAGAAGAGTTTTGGTTGTACCTGCTTGTTCTAAACTGATACTCCTGAATTTTGCAAATGTGCCTGCACAGCCTTGTTCTTGCTGGTAAATTAGATCTTATATTAGATCTTATTAGATCTTATGTTAGGTCTATCAGGTCTCATTAGACCTGCCACAGCAAAGCACAGTTTTGCCCAGGTCCATGTGGGGAGCCAACTGAGAGATTGGGACTGGGACCCATGTCCACCAGCCCTGTTCTCACTGGAAAATATGTAGAGGCTCAAAAGTACTACAAAAGGAAGAAAAAGGCATTTTATGGAACCCATAAGAATGTGCTTTGAATTACTGAATGTTGCCAAGACACAAGGTTTCAGTCTCCAACCTTCAAAACAGATGATCCTGCTGTTTATGGGACGTGTTCCTGTTCAGAAGCTGCTCTGGTGCTGACAGCTGGAGGGGGGTGGTTGGGCACTCACAGGGGGATTTCTGCCAGCTCAAAAGCCTCTGGAGTTTTGTTACCCAGTGCAGCACTGTAACACAGTGATCAAAACAAACACTGTATAAATGTGGTATTTGAGGTATGGAATTGGTCTTTCCAGGAGGTTTTTCAGGATGTGACTGGGCAGGGTGCTAGATAATCTCATCTAGGCTCTCTTTCCATGAAAGGTTGGTCTGGATGATTTTTTGAGATCTTTTTCAACTTGGGCTATTCTAGGCCTTGGAGAAAATGGTTGATCTTTTAAATTGATATGACATAATTAATGTTCTGATTGCAATCTTCAGTATTTTTTCAACACAATTCATAGACTCTCCCCAAAACAGTTTGGGGCTTGTGGTGTTGCCCCCACTGGAATCTGGAGTGTTTGGGGCAGGATTGGAAGCCCAAATGTCTGTGGAGGACAGCTTCAGTGTGAGGAATCAAACAAGTGATGCTTTGTGTGTAGGTTGTAGCTGTTTCTGCCATTTTATTTGTGTGTTTAAGTCAATATTATGTCAAATGTACAAAGTTTAAAAATAATCATTGTTTTTCTTCCAGTTCTACAAAATACTGAAAAGTATTTTAAAAAAATAAATTAACACTTCCTAAACAAATCTAGTCAATCTATGACTGAGAGAAAAGACCCATCAGCCTTCAGGGTTTGCTGGAATTAGTCTGCTGGGAATAGAATGTGGGTACCCTGCCAAGCTCAACCACAAAGTCATCCTTCACCATCTAAATTGTAGATGTAACAGGGAGGCCATGGAATGGGGGAAGAACTAAAAATAATCACCTGCAACAGTAGTTGTTATGCATGTGTCCGTATTTATATGTGTGTGTGTGTGTATTTTCTCAGGTAGATGTACATGTATTCACACACATTATTACTCTTATTAACCAGGGCCACAGCATGAATAAAATTAATTGAGTGACAGTTTACACCCTTTTTTGTGAGATATAAAGGTTACAGCCTTTAAAAGACTTCCCCTTTTAAATTATTTCATGAACTTCTTAAGTGAAAAAAGTTATATACATGCCTTAGTAATTGCTTTGTGTGCAACTTGTCTTACCTTTAAAAAACCCAACCCAAGAAAACAAAAAAAAATTAAAACAAGAATACTGCAGAAATTGACATAAGTGTTTCTTCTGATGTGATCATTTGTACTTTGTCTTTGATTTTTTAAAATTGTGTTGGCTCTTTATTAGTTGGGTTCTTTAAAATCAAATTGCATTCACTTTTCTTGAGGCAAATTTTGTGTCCAGGATGTATTTAAAGTGCTGTTGTCTGCAGTGAGAGACTTTGAGAGCACGCTTCTCTTTCTGGTGTGGGTAGATTATTTTAAATTATTATTTACATGACCAAATTAGGAAGTAAAATTTGTAAAAAGTAAAAATATACAAGTATATTATACTTTGTAAAAAGTAAAAATATACAAGTAAAAAAAACTTGCATATGCTCTTATGTGTTTTGGTTTGGTTTTTTTTAAATTTGTTTGATTGGTATTTTGTTTTTGGTTTTGTTTTTTATTTTTTGTAAATAAGTCCCTGTGGTGGTAATCAAATATTTGATCTCAAAATGACTTCACTCTCACTGGGTGCATCCTATATCCACAACTCCTCTGGCAGTTAAACACTGGACTTTTATCATGGATGGCATCTATTTCAGAGCTGATCAGCCCAGGGCTCCACTGTGGGTGCCAGAGTGGAGCAGTGGGGCTTTGCCTCTGAGCATTTTGCATCCTGTTGGGGAGGGGATGTGGCTGTGCTGGGAGGGTCCCTGAGCTGCGGCCCCAGTGTGTCGTGTCTGCTCTGTGCCAGCCTTGTGGAGCACCTTGCTGAGAGCTGGGCAGCCCCTGGTGCTGAGGGAGTGGCTGAAGCAGCTCTCAGGGAAATGGTCCATCTGTATTGCAGAAATCCCTGAGATCACCTCTGGTTACAGTCTGAGAGTCTGGCTGCTCCTGGGAGTGGCTGAAACTCAGGGAAATGGTCCATCTGTATTCCAGAAATCCCTGAGATCACCTCTGGTTACAGTCTGAGAGTCTGGCTGCTCCTTCCAATAGGATCCAGAATAACCCTGTGGATGTAACTATTCCTAGGGAGTTCATGCCAGTCTGTGAGTGTTGATGTGGCTCGTACCCATCTCATCAGCCCCAGCTGCTGCATGTCTCTAAATTAAATTGAGTGGATAAACTCATTTACTTCTATTTTAGTTAGGCTGACAAGTTCTTTCTGGTGAATTTGTAACCCTGTGTCAGGTTTCTGCATCACGATGTATTTAAAAGTATTTATTTTCTGGCAGTGCTGACCTACTTTAAATGCTGCAAGGTGCTCTTACCTCCTTTTCTTTTTTTCTTTTTTTCTTTTTTTAACAGCCAGTTGATACCAGCAGAGATCTTTGTACTCCAGCTTCTAAACCTTTGATGATATTTTAACTGTTCATTCCTGTATGTAGGCAGCCACTTTATCCTTTTCTAGGTGAGCCCTTGTTTCAATTCAGAGTTAATGGTTACTATTTATTGCACACCTACAAAAGTTAAAAGCTACAAAGAGCAAAGTTGCTACGTGCACAGAGTGCCTTAGAAAGCCCAGAATCCCTGACCTGAAGAACAAATTGTCCCTAGCCAGGCTGTACGAAGATGTGAGGACGTGGGTAACTCACCTGGGCCCTGCAGGCACGGGGACAACTTCAATGAAATTACTCAGCATCCACCACAACAGCCAAACCTAAGTCATGAGGTTCAAAGAAAATAAAACTTGCTGTGAGCGTGCAAGAGCATCTTAATTCCTAGATGGGTGTCCTGGAATGTTATTGTAGTGGGATGTTTTCTTTTGGGTAAATAATTAGTGCTCCCCTGAGAGCTGCAGATGTGCTGTAGCATTACATGTTCTCCACCACAATCTCTAAGCCAGTCTTAAAATGTTACAGACTGCTCAGGTGTGGCTGAGTTTATGTGCAGCTAATTACCATCACCTTTTGCTCCTTCCTGCCTCATTTTTTCACCCTGTTCCTCTGGATTTTTTGGAGCACAGAGCAGCCCAAAGGCAGAGAGATGGAGGAGGCAGCAGCAGAGCTGAGGCATCTCCACTCATCCATGTGGCCACTGTTGTGTCCTCGTGGAAGTGCTGCTCTTCAGAGATCCCACTCTGGGACCAGTGAAGCTGAAAGCCATATTGCAGAATTCACATTTTTATAGATCCCAATAGCCTTTGCATACAGTATAAAAGGATTTTATGCTGAAGCCCCTAGTTGGAGTTCTTACCCATAAATCATCAGATCCTACTCCCCTGTGGTTTTCTCCCATTTCTAGGTGCTGCAGTAACCTTCTTCTATTGTCTTGTGGGACTGTTTCTGGTCCACAAAGGGTGTTTCTCATCCAAGCTCTTAAGGGATGCAGTAGAAGCAAGGTAAGACCCATCCTGTGTCCTTCAAAACTTTTAAATTGCAGTGCCTTTGTAGAGAACGAAAGCAATGGGGACTCTGAGCCAGTCCACAGTGTTTAAATCTGGTCATCCTGAATCACCAATTGCTACTGATTCAAAACCTCCCAGACCATCACTGATACCAGTGTGGCAGCCCCCACAAGTGCCTCAAGAAAAGCTGAAAGAGGCATCACAGGAGCACCACCAAGTTCCTGACAGTAATTTTGCTCTCTGGTTTATTCATCTTCATAGACCAGGACACCTCTGAGGGGTTTCACCCACACCACAGAGGATTATAGTTCAAAGTGTAGGTCCTTCACTCCCTGAGTTATTGAATGTTGCGTCCCAGCTCAGACTTTGTAATTCTCCCCAGGCACCCAGAGACCTCCACCGACCCCAGACACAGCACAGCTCTGCCCTGGCACCTCTCCAGAAGTGTCTCCACCCCTTCCTCCCCACCATGATGCAGGAAGGAGGCTCCATCCCTCCATCTGTGAGATCTGGACAGGTGGGAAGGGCAGTGGGGTCCGTGTGGAGCAGGCACGAGGCCGCTGTTGTGCAGCCTCCAGTACTGCCTTTGTATGAACACCTCATCATTTCAATGCCATTTGCATCTGGGTATACATACAAATACAGAGGGAAAAACCTCTCTGTGTGAGTCCTGCTGAAGAACTAGGTTTGAGAATGCAACACCTGAGCTGGCTGAGGCATCCCTGGTGCAGTGTGATCCATCTTCACTGCAGAGGCTGGCAGGGTGCTCCCTCCCCCGGGAGAGATGGGCGACTGCTCACTGGGGTTTGATGTTTCTCACATTGATGTTCTCCTTCTGGCTTGTCAGCAGTGAGTCAGGAATCCCAGCTACTTGGTTCATTGCTTGGTAGATCATGCTGAAAAATTGCAAGGAAAAAATTGTGGCTGCTTGAGATGAAAAAATGAGTAAAATGTGGATTTTGTTCGTCATGGGATATTTTTCTCTTCTCCTCTTTCCATTTTGTACCATCTATATCATCCTGCATTGCAGTTTTGCCTGATTTGGGTTGGGTGGACTCTGCAGTTCATCCCTACCTCTTACTCCTGGGGCAAAATGTTTTGGTTTTTTTCTTGCACTCCCTTTTCCAACTCTTGCAGATCACAACTGTCCTTTGCCCAACATCCACTCCTGAGAGATACTTTGGCTGTTCTCCTAAGAGCTGGTGTCTTATGGTGCAGTTTAGGAATTTTTTTCTCCCTATTTCATCTTCCCCTTGGGCTCTGCTGGTCTCCCAGCTGCTGCTGTGGCTTTCCCTGCCCTTCAAGGACTTGCTTCTCCCATCTGAGCATTGCCCAGGTGCTTTGGCTTCTTGGCTGGAAGCTGCACATCTGTGTTGCACGTTGCTTTTGGTTGCTGCTTGTGCTCAGTAGGAGTGGGGATATGGCAACCATGGATATGATGGCTGTGTTGGCTGTAAAAAATGTGAAAAATCTTTCTTAATTAAACACTGTACAAAAGCCCTGCCCTGCCATGCGGAGCTCTGGCTCACCATGCACTTCAATAATTGCTGTATCTGCTGTGTTCTGAACTGATATCTTCACAGACAGAAGCTCCATTGATTTCAGGGCACAGTTTGCCTCATAAGAAAAAGGAAACAATAATGGAAGCTGGCCCCATGAACTCATCTAATTTATGTAGTACTTACAAACCCACCATATCTTTGTGGAAAATTATGGAATATAAATAACAACAACCAATAGCCAGACGTTTTCTGTCTCCTCTGGGAAATTGTGGAAGGTTGCTGTACTGCCAGTTAGAAATTTATGATACTTTAGGCTTGTACTTGGACTAAAAGGATGAAATTGAGTTGGTGTTTTGGAACAGTTCAAGGAAATTGTGCGGGAATTATGTGCAGTCAAATCTGAAGCTGATTGAGGGGTCTGGCTCTGAATTTTTGAAAACCAAACTCTTCAAATGGAAAAATAAACCAGTACAACAATGCCTGATTCAGTTGGGCAGGGAATTTTGTAGCTTTATGCTGGTGGAAATGTGACAGTCATAAATCTGCTTTGCTCAGAGTTTGGTCTTTGGGCCATAGGTGAGTGTGTAATTCACAGTCCAAGGCACAAGCAGGTTTTGGTAATTTGTTTTTCCTCCAGAGTTTCTGCCTGGTAAAGTGTGAGAATCCTACAGTCAGTCCAAATGTGTGAGTGATCTAGAAGCCCTCTAAAAGGAACTTTTTTTTTTAAGACATGTGGTTATAAATTTAATAATGACTGCTGAGCTTGAGATGCAAGGACTTAAGAATTGGGAGGAAAAAGAAAAGAAAATATCTGAAAAATCTATTGTCATGGAAAGTTGATTATATAAAGCATTTTCTGGAACCTCCTGAAGTCTCCTTAATATGTAAGGAAGCAAGGAAATGGCTGGAGCTTTGGATCCCTGTTCATGTCAGTAAAGGGTGGTTGAAAACATCATCGAATAACTTCATTTGTGTGATTTCCCATATTGCACCATCTTGTGCTAGATGATGTGCTGTAACTCACTGCTGCTTTTAGTCACTGAGCCTCAGCATCTCTGGTAGAACATAGGCACTGGAAATCCCAATGGGAAAGAATTTATTTAGAAATTGATTGGTTTCTCTCAGATCTTCACTACTTGCTAATACAGCCACATCTGAACCCAGGTATTCAGTATGGGAATATTTAACAAAGAATATATAAATATTTACATAAATGGGATTTAGACACCTCAGGCCTGTAGATTCAAGAATCATTTTGTCTTCTTTGGCAGGAGACATCAACATAAATGCGAGTAGTCATTAAATAATGGTAAGAAATTGTAGCAATAAAATCTCTCTGCCTATTTTTCACCCCAGAAGGGTGAAAGAATATGGCAAATTATTCAATGTTTTTAATGGTTGTCAGAAACTGGACAGAATCCAACAACTAGTTCAGCAAATATTTATGAAATGGTATCTAAACCATTAACTGTTCTGCCTATCTGAGATGTAGTTGTGCAATCTGTTTCACACTCCTTATCCAAAGGTGGGGGAGGAAAAGGCATGTTTTTGAGGTGGAATTTGTGCCAATCAGACTTTGAGACCAGAAACAATTTCAAGGTTTTTTTATTATATTTTTTTAACACTTTAATAGGTCTGGATGATTCTTGGATTGGCTACATCGAACTGAGCCTGTGAGTTATTTAAAAGGGATGATTTAGGGATGTGGGACATGTTCTTGGCTGTTAATGCCCCTTTTTATTTGATCTGATTGCTCATCAGAATAATCCTTAGAAGCTACCTATACACAGAAGCATTTGATCTGAACTGTGCTTTGCAGGAGAGCCCTTTTTATTTAACTATGAATCCAATCTTCCCTTTTACCCTCTCTAGGTCAGCCACAGATTCCTTCCTTTCTCCTACAGCTCAAGGAGGAAAGACAAAATGTGTTTTCCTTGCTCCAGCTGGTTGACTGGTTTCTGCTGTACCCCTTAAAGAGCATTTAAGAGGAAGCTTGTTTATTTTCCTAAACTATTTGTACATTCTGCATGCATAAAATATTCATTTAGCTGGGGACAAATCTTCTAAACACCAAATATTTGTGCATGTTTCTGTTAAAAAGTGCTGCCAGTGATCTTGTCTTGAAAGGATTCAAGTAATAGCTGCCATTTGTGAGTGAACACTATGTACCATTTTCAGCTTTTTTGCTCCCAAGGGGCTTGTGCTATCAGAGGCACTTAGCACACTGAAGGAAGAGAGAGCAGTGGATGGTTCCTGGGATGTGCTGTCTGCCTGGCACATGAGGGGTGTCACCTGGACCTCATCTCTTTTGCTGCTGAAGTACTGCCCAGCCTCAGTGGTGTTTGTTATTTGATGTAGCAGAATTAAGGTTGGTGTTGGCTGCATCCTCTTGTAAAAGGGTGCAGCATCATCCAGTGAATGGGATGAATGGACTGAGAGTGATGTGTAAACCAAGTCCACTCCACTGATCTAGCGGTTTAGTGACCTGGAGTCATTAATTAAAGCAAATCCCCCATCTTAGGGAGTTTTTCAACAGATCATCACAAATGGTATTTTGAGATGACCACGAAAGAACTGGCAATGCTCTGTGGCTCAAGATGTGGCCACTTGTTTCTCCAGAGAGGTGTCAGTTCATTGCATGGTGTTTTGATGCCTCTGTTCAAGTATTGGAAGCTGCAGGGATGACCTTTCTGCCTTTTGCTTTCTTTTGCTTTGTTCTAGCAGAGGTGTCCTCATCTGAGCCAGCCTTCTATAGCATCTTGGCCAGGGATATGTCCCCATGGTCTGGGGAACAATTTCATTGCCAGTGAAGGACACTGTGAGACTGGTTGTAATCAAAGCTGAATGGCGTTATAAAAGAGGGATTTAGCTTGATGAAGAAGAAAATTCAAATCCCCACCATCCCTCAGCTCCTACTGGGAGAGTTTGCATTGCTCTGCTAAGCACTTGCTCATGTGGTGCCCTTTCAAAATAACTGTTATCTTTTGGATGGTGATACTTTTGATGGTTATACTTTGTGCTCAGACACTTTATTTTCCCAGTGAGGTCTTTATAATAAATTAACAAGTTAGCCAAGTCATCCCCTGTTCACGCTGCAGATGGGAAAACTTAAGCCCGGAGAAATAATGTGACTTTTGTGCAGCTACAAAGTGGAGCTGTGGTTAAGTGGGGAATAGGGCTGTTATGGAGCAGCAGAGACTCCAGCCTTGAAAATGCATTTACTGCTCTGTGCTGCCTTCCCCAAGGTATCCGAGGGATATCACCTGAAAGGACATCACCTGAAACTTCTGCTATTGAAAACAGGGGTTTTCCCCCCTCTTCCAATCTCATTAAAACCGCCTGCGGTTATTTGAACCCTCCGACTTCCCCTGTGCCCCCTGAGCATCTCTCACCCAGAACGCTGCTGAATGACCCGCCCGCGCTGTCCGAGCCCCCGGCAGATGCTACAGGCGGGGAGCCGACCCTGGCCGTGATATCCGACCCCCGGCAGGTTCTGCAGGCGGGGAACCGAACCTGCCCGCGATGTCCGAGCTCCCGGCTGGGTCCATGGCAGGTGGGGGAGAGAACCTGGCCGTGATGTCAGAGCCCCCAGCCGAGCTCACGGCCGGTTCTGCAGGCGGGGAGCCAAATCTTCCCGTGATGTCCGAGCCCCCGGCCGGTTCTGCAAGCAGGGAAGAGAACCTGCCCGTGATGCCCGAGCCCCCGGCCGGTTCTGCAAGCAGGGAAGAGAACCTGCCCGTGATGTCCGAGCCCCCGGCGGGTTTTTCAGGCGGGGAGCAGACCCTGCCCGTGATGTCCGAGCCCCCAGCAGGTTCCGCAGGCGGGGAGCAGACCCTGCCCGTGATGTCCGAGCCCCCAGCAGGTTCCGCAGGCGGGCAGCCGGCCCTGCCCGCGGTGCCCGAGGCGGGGCTGGCACGCAGCCCGCAGCGGGCAGAGCCCGCCCGCCTCCCGGCGCTGCGGTAGCGCCGGCGCTGCCAGCCCCGCTCCGTGCCGCGATGGGAGGCACCAGCACACCCAGCCCTGGTCCCCATCTGTTGCAGCATCGGCTCCGTAGCAGAGCCCGAGATGTTTAAATGCGCTTGCCTTTAGGGAAAAGCTTTCAATGCAGCTCTTCGATGGACGTTTCCAGCCAGACTGCAGGATTTTACAGAGCTGTAAGTCAGAGCAGGGGTTCGGTTGTCTCTGGGTTTCTCTGGTTTTGATTGTTTTTGTTATTAAATTAATTTATCTTGGCAGGGGAAGATAGGTTTTGCATTCATTTAGGTGGATGCCCGAGTGCACTGCAGGAGGCTGCCGAGAGGCAGGAATTCTTCAGGCTCTGTAAGAAATGCATGGTTCTTGGGTATTTTTGGTTTTTTTGTTGTGTTTTGTCTCTCGTATGCATGATGGCACGGGGCTGTTGTCCTGTTTTTAGAGCATTTAATTACAATAGATACTCCAAAGCTGAACAAAATGTTCTTTTATCTAGTTAAAGAATGTAGCTTAGGCTTGGGGTTGGTTTGTTGGTTTGGGGTTTTTTTCCCCCTTGCATAACTTTTCGTTAATGTTTTGGAAAGAGAGATTATCATTTGGGAGATATTAATTTATTTTCAGCCTAAAACCATCTGGTCTCTGCATCCTGCAATGCTTGGTTTCTCCTACTGCTCATCTCTCAGAGCCTCCTGAACTGCTGAGCAACTAATTGCCATGGCTAGTCACTGCAACCCCAAATCACAGGTTTGCAGGAAGTGCTGGTTTGCTTAACGATTTCAATTTGACATTTGATGAGGTTTGTCAGGATAAAGAGCTGTATTGCCGGCTTCATGCGTTCCCCCTTGCATTTTCCCCTTTTTACAAGAATTAGTGCTGAACACATGCAATTTGCACCGCAATTAATGGATCTGTGGGATAATGAACGGCCAAAACGGGTGAGGCGGCTCCATCCTGAGATCAGAGCCTGAAGGGTTTCAAGACCTTCTGTTAGTGGGGTGATGGTGAACTGCAACTGCAATTTAATCCAGTATAAGATGCAGGGTATTTTGCCAGCATCTTGTGTGTTTTGCTTGTTGTTCAGTGTTACGGGCCACGGGAGAGAGGAGCGTGTCAGCCTTTGGGGAAGGCATTTCCCCCTCAGCTGTGTCCCCTCTGCTGAGCGCAGGAGAGGCTGGAGAGCAGAGGCGGTGCTGCCTTTGAGCAGCCCTGGGAGGTGTGAGCAAACCCGAGTTGCTGCAGCTGGGAGCCTGGGGGGCAGGATTATCTGATGGAGGAGGGAATGATGGGCAGCAGGATGAAAGGGATCCTGCTGACAAGGGGCCAGCCCTCAATTCAAAGGGAGGCAGTGGGAAACCCAGCAAAAGAAGACTTGGTTGTACTTCAATTTAGTACATTTTTATTACTGGGAGTGGAATACAAATTTATTCATTTATTTTTTAAATGCCCCAGTTTGAAATAAACAAAAAAGCTCAGCCACCCCTCCAAACCCACCCCATCAATCTGAATGTACAAGGATGTCTGACACTCATCAAGAAGAAACTAGGAGAATTAAATGCAATATTGTTGCAAGTCTTTAAAGGGCAAAACAGAGAGTTGATGGAAATCACCTGTATCCAGAGTTTTCTTCAGGCAGCCAAGAGCCATCGGGTTTCCATCAGGAGGAGAAAATCCTCCTGTCATTTCAGCCTGTTTGGCCACCCAAGTAGGGGCACTGACAAGCTGATTTGAAGCCAGTAAATATTTAACCATCCTAAATTTAAAATAAATGGCAGTTAAAAAAACTGTAAGAGCTTGTTACCATGTCTGTATGCACATATGAATGTATATGTTTCCCATATCCATTGACCTACATGAGATCATGTTTTATACGTGTGTAAAAATAGTGATTAAAATAAAAATAGTTGAGTTGAACTCTGTCACATCTACATCTGGGAGGAAATTGTCACCAGGACAGTTTGTTTCTGCCTCTCAGTGTAGGTGCCAGTGCCTTTGCTTTTAGAGCTGATGTATATTTTGATAAAGTTGCCCTTTCTGTGCTGATGTAAGGGACACTTTCCTCATAGGCATTTGATGACTTCTAGTGCCTGATTGTGGTTCTAAGTCCAATTTCCATTTCTAATAGACCTCAAAGTAAGTGTTAATAAAACTTGGATGTAAATATATACTAATAGTTGGACAGCTGTACAGATCTAGAAGTCAGTATATATATAGATAGAAATTAGTGTTCCTGATGGGAAAAAACACCCAGTATTTTTTATAGCTATATTACTGGCATGAGCCTAATTTTTGGTAGTAATGAAAAAATAAAATTGTTATTCTGAATCAAAATTTCCTGCTTGTGGATTTCATAATTTATCTTGAGGGAAAAAAGAAAAAAAAAGCAAAAAAAAGCTTTGCTGAGTTTTGCTTTGTTTTGTTTCCTTCTTGGGTGCTCATTAATTTCATGGGAGGTTTTCAATGATGCTCCTTGGCAGGCTGAGTGTCCGTGCCAGGCTGAGCTGCAGGCAGGGGCTCTCCCTGAGCCTTGGTTTTTGGTAATTCCAGTGTGAGCCTTATTTTTTTGTGACAAATGAGTTTGGACTGTCTGCCACATGGCTTGGAGCAACAGCCAGTTCTGAAATGGCCTCTCCCATGCCAGGCTCATACTCTGCCCATCTGTCACCGTGTCCAGGGTGTCCTGCTAAGCTGGAAATGTTTCCCACACTCTCCCAAGCAGAATCAAATGCTTCTCAACACATTTTGATGCACAAACTGTCAGCCAAATCAAATGCAGATTTGCCTGTTTCAGCTCACCAGTGCCTGCTGGGTTTCAAAGCCATTGCAAAGGGCAGAAATTACTTTTGGATAATGAGCTTAAGTTTTCAGTTGGGCTTCCCTGAGTGTGTGTTTGCTTGTCCTTTCTCCACAGCGTGTTCAGATTGGTCCATTGTAATGGTGGTGCTTAAATAGACTCATAAAGAATAATAAGATGGCTAAAATCAGAAGACTCCTGCTAAAGGAGTCAGAATTTGATATGGCTCATTTGTGATGTTTTCTTCCCTGCACTGGAACTAAACTAGGAACTATAAATAAAAAAAAAAATTTAAAAAATTAAGTCATAGTCCTTAAAAGAAGCCTGAAATTTACTTGAGGAAATATCTTCCTCAGAATTTTAGTAATGCATGTACAATAATTAGACAAAACCCTTGGGTATGTATCATTTCTTCCCTTCCCTTTCTATATGAGGATTATTTCCAAACTGGATCCACTGCAAAGATTTATTTTCAGTGGTGGCTATTTCTAGTGTGAGTGAGTAATCTCTTTGTTGTGTTCTTCTGTTTGCCTCATTGTTCACAAGATTTTCCAGATGGACAAGTATTTTATCCATCTTTCTTCCAGAGATGATCACTGGTATCTTCTAACACCTTCTTCCAAGCAGAACTGTGTTGCTCTTTGAAGCACATCCCTTGAGACAGACTTTAACAAGTGACCAGGGCTTGGTGTGGAAATGTGAGATTTACTACCCCTTGGACATTGCCAATTCTCTTAACAAACGTGCTTTTTCTCAGAAGATGTATAGCTGGCCTGTTTTCTTAAAATTTAAATTCTGGGATTATTTCGCGGAGGTTCCTTTATAGCACTCTACTGGGCACTCAGAGAGTTAACCCTGCTTTCTGCACAGCAGCCAAAGCTGTGCAAAGGAAATCTCATCTTGGGAACACTTGCAAGTGCCCCCAGAGCTCCCAGCGCAGGGATGCCCGGAGTGTGTCTCAACAGCGAGCCAAGCCGGGATGGAAACCGGGCTGGAATGATCCCGGCTGGGTCCTGCAGCCCAAACTCGGAGCTGGGAGCTCGCCGTGCTGCCGGAGCCCCGGCTCAGCCTCCCGCGGGGATGGAGCATCCCCGGCCCCGGCGTTGCCATGGCTACGCGGGTACCGCTGCTGGAGCTGGGGAGGAGCCGGAGTAAACCACGCTCCGAGAGCCGTGCACACCGGAGCGAGAGGCAGCCCCTTGTCTGGACAGCCTTCTAAATAGGGGGGGAAATGAAATAAAAACCCCTACTTTATTTCCACTTTATCGACAGTAAAGATGGAGAGATGAGATGCAGGGTTCATTTATCCTGTGTTGAATCCTCCGAAGTTTAAGCACGTTGTCCTGCCTCTGCCATGCCAGGGAAATGGGAGCACATTGCCCATGGAGATGCTGGCTTTCCCTTTCCCTCTAGGCTGGGGGAGATGACCAGTAGCAGATATCCTTAATGCCTTCCCAGAGCTAATCCAGAAAGCCAGAGCAGGCAATGAAATTCTCATCAGTGAAGTGCTCTCATGGAGCTGTTCTAGACTGGATCTGCAGTTTGTAAAGCCTTTTGGATTCCCACAGCATGAATGATGGATTGTAATGTATTAGCAGTGGATGTCACTGCTAACTGAAAATCTAGGAATGACACAAAATGTCACTGTCTCAGCTCAAAGTCAGGGGTGGGACCTAAAGGGCATGCAGGCTGTGTTTGGGCAGAATACTGTACTAGGAGTGTGAGAAAGTCTCCTGGGTTGTCTCAAAATTTGAGCTTTCTTCTGTCCTTGAGAGCATTCTGTGTTGCTAGCTTCAGCAAAATGCAGCTTTAAATAAAGAGTTCAGAGTGTGATGAATTAAGACATCCATTCTTTTGGGAAAAGAAAAAACTAGTTTAGCTTACCAAATAAAGCCTATTAAATTTATTGGTCTCTTTTTACATGTGGTGCTAAAGGTATAAGCAAAGCTGTAGCAAAGTGGATGTAAACTCCATAGAGGTGAAATTGCTCTCTGCAGCTGCAGAGTGATGTAGGACAATGTGTCAGGAAGGCACCAAGAGGGGAATCTTTCCTCATCATGGACAGTGTGTGCTGTTCCCCTTGACCTCCCATTCAGGTCTTCAGCACATAAAGCACAGAATCATCTTGTTCTTCCTTTCCTTCCCTAATTCCCTCTTTGCTTCTGCATTTTTTCCTGGTTTTTTTTGTTTTTTTTTTTTTTTAAGGGACGACACTTTCAGAGCAGGTCCCTCACTTGTTCAGCTTTCCAGCTGTAAGCTTTCTTCTAATTCTCAAGATTATTCACGGTTATTGACTGACAAGAATGGAAAGAGGAGGCAACAGGCAGCTGTCTTCCTAAATGCAGTGAACTGGAAAAAATAGTTGCTGTTCAAGTATTTATGGCAGAGATCTTTTGCCTGGTGTGAGTGTCACCTTTTTCAGTCATACATATGCAAGGGAGAAACCTGCAAGTCCTTCTCAGATAAGGCCATCACTTGGGGTTTTTCAGTTCTGATTCTGTTGTTTTATTCTTCCTTGACGACATGGTTTTTGAAGAGATTTGGCCAATAAAAAGTGGGGAAATACATAAAAAATGTAAAACACAGTGACTCAAAGTAGCTGAAGCATGGAGATGACTTAGTAAGCCTCAGTGTGATCCTTGTGTTGAATCCCCTTCAGATTGTTTGCTCCTGTGCTGCAGCGGCTCAAGTGTTCTTATGACATTATGGCAAAATCATCTTTTGTTTCCTGCAGTTCTGCTATTTCACTGTGGCTGAAGTTGTGTTTTGCAGCAAATGCTGGCTTTTCTCTGCAAATACGTTGGGATCCTGTGTCTCATTTATGTAAGACAAACTCATAAGTATTGGAAAGCACTTTTATTGGCACTGAGTATGAGCCACCCAAAGGGTAACATTTCCAGTCTCCTGTAGTCCTTCCTTAGAGTCATGTGTCTTCGTTCCTTAATTCCCTCATCACTCACCTAACCACATTTTCCAGGACTGAGGTGTGTTATTTTCTGCTTTTACCTTGTGTTTATAAACTTTGGGTGCTTCTTAAATGAAATGTCTCACCAGAGGAAGGCTGTCTTTGTCCGAGCACCCAGGAATAGCACTTAATAATGGGTTTGCATGTGCATCATGCTGGTGTCACAGAGACTATTGGGAATTTTGGTTTCCTCCCTGGCATGCTTTCTCTGCTGTTCTCTCACTTTCTCTCTCTCTCTCTTTTTTTTTTAAGTGACATTTCATTATTTGCACGTTAGCTAGGTTGTCCATCTGCTGTTGTAATAAACACGCTGCCAGTCACTGCTGTGTGCTTCGTGGCGTGAAGGAGCTGACAAACCAGGCTGTGTGCTTGGGGATCCTGGTCAGGCTCTGTCAGGGTGCCTCTGGGACTTCCTGATGAGGTGGGGAGCAGCACCCTCCACCACAGCCTTTCCACACAGCCCTGAGCTCTCTGCACATTACAAACATGATGGGGCTCCAGGCAGGAGGGATTCCATCCCACCCCAGGCTGTCTGTGCCCAGCTCATCTGCAAAGACTGAATCACTGATGAGATACAGTGGAGTTTCCTGGCAGGAGAGCACAAGGCTTGAAAGAAAACTTCATTTTTTTTTTTTTCTGTAAACAGCATAGGAATGTATTCTAGTGATTTAAGTCTGAGATTGAGAACAATAAAAACAATCAATGCTCTCTTGAAAGTTTGTTGGTTTTTTTAAAATGGATCTTGTCTACAGCCACAGAAACAAAACCAAAAAAAAAGTGAATTTGCTGTAGACTGCTGGATATTAATGCCTGTCAGGATCAGTTAAGAATTTCAGAAATTAAGAAGGGTGTACTAGATGCTGCCAGCATCCCATGATCAGGATAACTCAGGAAGAAGAGCTTGGAAGACAGCTGTTATCAGGGAAATATCAAGGACTTGTTTCATGGCTCTCTTTAATCCCTTTCCTGTAAAATTCATAGTTTTAGCGGCTTTTTCTACCCAAGTGGTGGCAATCTGGAGACCTGTGGTGAGAACAATTATTTCAGTAGCTCCTTGAGTGGACAATGTCCACTTCTTGTTGCAACTGAAAGAAATGCCTTTGAATTGCACAAAGGCTGGTTTTCTTCTGCCAAGCTTTCATATGTGAGGTTTTTTACACAGAACATTGAATAATCACCTGATGGATGGAGATTTTTACATATTGAGATGTGGGTTAGATTTCAGTCAGCCATTACTCCCTAACCTTTTAGATAGTGCCCCTTTGGGACTGAATATTTTCCATTTGTTCCAGGCATGTCATTTAGGGGAACTTACCTTCTGTTATTTCAAGTCTGATGCTGCATCCACCTTGAAGTGCTGGTCCTGCACAGTCACCCAGTAACCCCTGGACTGTGCTGCCTCTGGAATCTTTATACTGTGAACAAAATCATAGAATTATTAAGGTGGGAAAAGGCCTCTAAGATCAAAGATTTCACTGCAAACCTGCTATCTCCACCATTTCCTCTTGTCCTCCTGCTTGTTTTGGGGGAAGAGACCAACCCCCTCCTGGCTACAACCTCCTTTCAGGGAGTTGTGGAGGATAAGGACCCCCTGAGCCTCTTTTTCTCCAGGCTAAACTTCCCCAGCTGCCTCAGCTCCTCCTTACAGGACTTGTATTCCAGACCTTCACCATCCCCCTTGCCCTTTTCTGGACACTCCCCAGCACCTCAATATCTTTCTTGTAGTGAGGGGCTCAGAACTGAGCACAGGATTCAAGGTACAGCCTCACCAATCAAGTCTCTGTATTTTATTTGTACCCTCTCAAACTCTCCAGACCTACGTATTTGGGGTTTGTTTTTGTTTTGCCTTTTTTTTTTTAAATACAAACAGCCTTAAAAGTAATAGCAAACAGATAAATTGTAATAGCCTTGTGCAGTACAAAGCTGTCTTGCACAAATCCAACCAGCTTTGTACATCTGTTCCTGCCCACTCCCATTGAGTCATACTGAGACTTAGTCACCAGCATGCTCAGTCTCACAGTACAACTTATATATTTCTCTCCAAAACACATGCTACAGTCTAGATGGCATGGGGGAGTGAGAAAAGCAAAGCAATGAGCAACCTACTCCTAAAGGAATAAAGGAATGTAGCAAGTCTTATTATACTTTACTATAACTGGTACATCAAAACAACAATAACAAAAGGACAGAAATGCCTGTGTATGTCAGTTTTGAATCTTTCCTTGTGCAATAATGGAGTGATTTGTTATAAATCCCCAAAGGCTTCTAGATACGATTGTTCTCAGAAAAAGACAATTTTCTATTCAAGCAGAGCTACCAAGCTATGCCCTCTATTCCATGGAGATCAAACTGTGGATTCTGCTCACAGGCTATTAGCATATGTAGCATATTTGCTATTCAGAGTTTTACATAGGCTTGTAATAGGTACAAATTCAAGGTTGATCTAAAAAAAATCTGCTGGTCTGCAGAATGCAATGAAAGAAACTGTTCACAGCTGATGTTAATAAAAAATCCTGACCTTCTTTGTCCTTGCTAGGATACTTGAAGTGCTCATAGCTCAGTAATATCAGCACAGGAGGAGATTTTGTTAAGGTGTGATGCTGAGGAGTGCAGCTTTTATCAATCTTTTGTGAGATCAGAGCTCTTGTCAACACACAGCTTAATTCCACTGCATGTTGTTGTCTTTGTTTATTTTATTAAAGGAACTGTCTCCCCTTATTGAAAACTGCCTTAGTAAAGTGTCACCTTCTGCTTGAGTTATGTTGTAAAAAGAAACTGTAATGTCTGGCAGGCATTTCACATCCTTAAATTTGGTGCAATCCTAGCACATATATAGAACTAAGTGAGGCAGAAAAAGAATGCCTCAGAGGTGACACCAGCCCTAGTCAGGACTGCGTGATGCTACCCACACTAGGACTCTGTTAATAGCTGAGGAACCCAGACTTTCAGCAGAGGCTGGTTATGGGGTTACCATGAAGCTCTTCTGACCTGAGTCACCCCTGAAACGTGGCCAAAGAGGTGACCTTGTTCAAGGGGACCCACCACTGTGGGCACAGATTTCACCCCCCCGTGTTGCTCACAGTCATTCCTCATGTTTGAATAGACGGTTGCAAAAGATGCCAGCAGGGAGCTGTTTGTGAAATACACTTCTGATACCGCGCCCTGAAATTTTGGACCACTGTTGAGTGGGGCCATAAAAAGGTCCTACTTCCACCCAAAATACATTGGAAATTGGTCTCTGGCCTGTCAGTCACAGCATGCCCCAGCCCTTGCTGCCTCTCTGGCTTCAGCCCTTGCAGAGAAGCTGTATCAGCCTGGCTGCCAAAGTAGCCTTGAAACTAAACAATAATAAAACAAGAATCCTGTTTATTCTGTGTTGTTTACTGGATTCAAGGCTTTAGTGGTGTGTTATTTAAGTGTGCAGCCTCTGCAACAGAATTGCTGGAAGTCCTCTTGCACCAAGGTCTCCAACTGCAGCAACCTCCAGACCAGCGTGTCTGGGCAAGACTTTTTGGTAGGAATTCTCCCCAGTAAGGAAAGAAACACTGAAACTGGCTGGAAAAGGTGAAAAATGGTTTGGCTAACCAGATCTTGCTCCTGCTATTTGACTATGACATGCCAGCCAATATATTTGCTTTCTGCATCCTCAAACGTGATTTTCTTTCCGATTCTCCAAACCAGTTCTGAAAAAAAGTTTCTTTGTTTTCCCAGGATAACAAAGTACAGAAATTTTATTATTACTTCATTTCACATAATCCCAAATATTCCGATATAAGGGATGTCAGAGGAAGAGGGAATTAAGAAGGATCATCCTGTAGACATAGAGATAACCCAGACCAGAATCATGCTGGAGTTAGTCTCACCTTTGGAGGAGAAATTCCCAAGAATCTGTGACCTTCAAGATATCTGTTGTTTGTACAGAGGAAATAGGGAAAGAAGTGGTGGAGAAAATAAGTGCAAATGCAGACAGAATAATCCTGGTTTGCACTGGAAATTCACCTGTTGAGTTCCTGGGAGATTTTCCCTCCCAGGAGGGAGCCTGACTGCTGACAGGAGCACTGAGCCATGGCTCTGCTGTGTCATGGCTCTGCTGTCCTCCAGGAAAAGCTTTGCTGCCCCTGGGGCTGTGTTCTTCAGTGAATACAACAGAAGCTGCCATGGCAACCACTTGTAAATAAAAGTGCATTGAAAACAAAATAAATCTGAGGCAGCTTTGTGGGTAAAGTAGATCTAAAGTGATCAAAGAGGTCCTTTTTTCTAACAGGATGGCAGGAGTGATGTCTGCCTGTCAGATGGGGCAGAGTGATGGAAGGATTGCCTAAGGAGCACAAGCATGACAGGAAAGCCAATGAAACTTCCAAACCAAGCTTTTCACACTCTTAATTCCAGGTTAGCAGCACTAGGAGCTGCTTTTTCTCTGTACAGGGGTGATCACAGGCTGAGTTCTCTGCAGAAGTTGTCTGTCCAAGGATACAATGCAGGACTGATGGACACAGGGCTCGATGCCATTCTGCAGCCAGGGCTCTGCAGTCTGAAGGACTCTTCCTCCTACCAGCACATCACTGTGTGCCTTTGATGGAGCTTTAAATGTCTCTGCAGAACCATGTGGTTGTCCAGGGAGCTGTTTCCAAGTGGAGCAAAGCAGAGCTGGAGAGCAGCAAGGCTGTCTAAGAACAGCTTCAGTCCCCAGTCCCTGGCAGAGCAAGCCCTGTGTGTGTCTGTTGGCATCAGATCAGAGCAGCCACAACTGTGACAAGGGCAAGGGCTGCACCATTGGTCTGTCAAGAGTTCTGTGGTATTTTGCAACACTTTTGGAGCAGTTTGGTTTTTTGTTTTTGTTTTTGGGTTGGGGTTTTTTTGGGTTTTTTTAAGAGTTACTGCATCGTCAACTGCATCATCACAACAACTGTTGTGTTTCTGGATGAAGAAGAACACAGGAAAGAAATTGTCAATTATCTGTATTCTGCAGAAACATTCATGAAGGAGAAATAACCACCTGATGTTTCCTTGCTTAACCAACAGATTGTAATCGAGAGAGCAGCATTTGTAGCCTTGTATTTGATATATGTATTTTTTTCCCTTCTGTGAATGGATGCCTTCATATATAGAATCTGATGGAAGACTGAAAAATTGTTAGGTAGCAGTTACAATTATAGACTTTTTCACAGGACTAAAAGTACAATTATTACCCACTTTGAAATGTTCAGCAGTGCTGTATTAACAAGAAAAAAAATGTCTCATACTGCCCAGAAAGCTCCAGCTTCAGTTATTTTGGCTTACAGGTAGAGATTTGTTCTGGATGTAAAGATAGATGAAGTCACAATACCTCCATGGTATCTGAGAGCTAAAAATCAGAATAGAGTCATCATCTGGGATCATGATACTGTTAAACTTCAGACTTTAATATATATGTGGCTTTAAATTTGGAATTGTAAATGACAACTGAAATTTAGCTCCTAGAAAAATAGTTGTATCTGCTTACCCTCTCCTGGTTTTGAAGGTTTCTGCTCAAAGAAGATATTTTGTTTTAATTCCTGGCAGTTCTAGATTTCTGAACAACTTTCTCAACCCTGATTAGTAGATATGTGTCCCCTTCAACCCAGTTTCTGCCATCCAGTCTCCAGCTTTCCTAAATAGCTGCTTTCCTCCCTGGAAATTACACCAGGGAGTAATATAGAGCTACTAATATGTGGAGCTCAAAAGAGCTTATTTTCTTGATTTATTCCATGGAAAATTACTTAGCACACATCAGATTCCAGGTTCTGCCCTACTGAAGATGGGTAGAGGAAAATGTTGGCCAATCCTTTGGCTAAATTAAACACAAGGGGATATGTTTTTGTATAACTTTCATTAGGGTTTTAAATATCTTTACAGAGATTCTTCAATTAAGTCCTGCAGTAGCATATGAAGCAGCAATAATAATAATAATAATAATAATAATAATAATAATAGTGATGATGATGATAATCTGTATATTGATGCTGTTTATAAATGCCATCTATGGCAAAATATTTTTTATATGGAGTAAGTAATTTTAATCTTAATTTCAATCTCTTCCTTTGGTTTTGAGATGTTTCCTTATGTTTTATTTGCAAGCAAAGATGATGTGAAACACAGATGCCCAGGCAGGAGGGAGATGTTACATAGCTGAGCTTTGTAGATCCCATCGAATGTGCATAGATAGGGTTGGGAGCAGACAGAATTTGTCAGGAATACATTTGTTTGGGGCCTAATGATTTGGGGCCAGCTTGGCCAAGCCTGGCTGCTGCTTTTTAAATTTTTTTTTTCCTTTTCAACTTGGCATGAATTACTCCCATGTGTTTCAGTTCCAGTAATTGAATATTTTGTTCCTTATTTTTGTTGCTTGTTATGTAACCAGAATATTTTCAAACACTGCTAAGAATTATGCCTGAGTTATACACAATTTTTGAGCATATTTTGACTTTAGTATGATTACACAAAGCAATGTAATTAGACCTGTGGCTGCTCTGAATTCTGAAGACAAGCAAGCCCTGCAGACTTCATGGATGGTGCTAATTTTTAATTAAGCTCTGTTTGATCACAAATTAGGTTTACGTGAAATCGCTATTTATTTATATTTTGAACTCTTTTAAATGGATGCAGATGTGGTGGTTGAGAAGCACTGAATCATTGCATGGAAAGGGTGATGCCTTGCATCTGGGAGGTTCTGTTTTGGGGAGGTATTCCTGACATTTAGAAAACAATTTAGGACCCAAGACTCAGTTCTTCAGCACACAGTATTAGGCAATCTCATGCTTCTGGTCACAGAATTGCTCATTATGTACTTTTCTGATCAAACAGATGCTAAACTTGACACTAACATAATTTCTTTATGCATGTAGAAAGGAGCTCTAAAAACCCTGTGGCTGGAACATTAAGTATCATAAACAGAACAGACAGCAGGAGGTGGAATATAATTGCAGTTTGTTTTTGTTAGTTAAAAATGAGCATGTGTGCTCTTCTTATGGCTTTATTGTCTTCAGTCCTGCAGAATTGGGTGCTCCTCTCCCATTTTTGCAGGTGAATCAGTTATTTACTCCTTTAGCACCATGTCAGTTTTCTCTGCCTTTTTTTAGAAGTTATATATTTCTCAGAATGTTGACATACTTTCATTCAGGTTGTGTTTATTGCCATAAATATGCTTTAAGATCTTGCATCCAACTAAAGGCAAGACAGGCATTTGCTGAGCAAGTGGATGTGTTTAAACTATAATTTCCTACCAATTTTTCTATAGCATTTTGGTGCCTCTCCTTGAAATTGTAAGGACTTTTGAATGTGGCTGTGCAGGTGGGTTTGATGGTGATGTGTGCAAGTGCTCTGTTCTATTGTAACCTACATCTGACATTGTTTCACAGTGGGCACTCTGGAAACAGACCTGTGGGCTCCAGTCATGGGGTTCTCTGATGGAAGGAAGAAGGCATTAATAAAACACATCCCTTTTTCTTCTCTGTCCCTGCAGGATCTCAGCTCATTTGCCATGCCATTCCTGGACGGTGATGTGGAGAGCACGGACAAAAATGCTTCTCGCAAGGTAGGATTTATCAGCTTCCCCTTCTCTGCAGTGCTTGAATTCCTTGGGTGCACACAATTTGTTAGGCTTTAAAAAACCTGGGATTTTCATCTTCCCTGCCATACCTTTAACCTGTTGAGAGTGGTGCACTAAGGCAAACCCAGTGGCTTTTGCTGACCTTACTGTGACAGTGCCTGTACAGTAAAACCTGTAAAGGATGCAAGCTGCTGGTGGTATTGCTGTAAATAGTGCAGATGTTGTGTGTAACACAGCTCTAAATCTGTGAGGTGATGTTGCATAGCTGTATGCTCAGGAATATCTTTACCTCACAAGATCTTACAAGAACTGAGGTGTTGCTGCAGAAATGTACACTGCCCAAGGAGGAATCTGTGGCTTTTAGTAGGTTTTCCTGGAATTGCCTCCTGATGGCTGCTCTCTCTCTCTGGAGGGTTTAACTGATCACTGTCCTTGATCTCTCTGTCCTTGGCACTGGAAAAATGAACTGCCTTCATTTGCTGAAGCCATAGTGGTAGAGCCTTCCCATGAACAAAGTAGAAAGTCTCCTCCTCAGTGTGGGATTAACTCAAGGTTATCCTTCTGGAGGCATTGATTTGTTTTTCTAATGCTATTAAATTAAGCCAATGTAGTCACAGAGTTGGCTTGCTTTAAAAAGGATCAGGGCAGCACATTGAATGGATGACATTGGGGATGGTTATACAGTACCTGCACAATCTTCAGACCAATAGAATGGTGGGTGGGATGTGTCATCTGCAGGTCCTGGCCTCCTCATTTTCACAAAGCACTGAAGTACAAGCTGGGCTGCTAATTGGAAGCCTCCTACCAGCCACGTTCTGGGTTTTGCAAAAAGGCATTCTCCTCCAACCCATAGGCACCCCCAAAAGCTGATCTTCAGCTACTCCTCAGACCAGTTTCACTGGTCACAGTATTTACAAGGCTGTGGACCTCCATGACCATTAAACCTGCTACAAGCCATATGGCAGAGAGTCTGCAGTTTCATTTAAGGCACGCAATGTAATAAACACTCCTTAGTGAAGTTGATCTGCCTCTAGAACAATAATAACTTAGCTCTGTTGACAGCATGAGTTTCTGTTCCTTTGCACTTCACAGCTAAGTGCAGATATATTAAGAATTTCTGCAATCCATCAGCAATTGAATATGTTTATAACATTGGTCTTGTTCTTTTCTGTGCTGGGCCTTTCAGACTGAGGTAGGAGTTGCTGATGTTGGGGAAGTCTTGTTGTAGATGCCAGGCAAGCTAAAATATACAGTGCTACCAAAAGGTGCCTGTTTGGAGGGTTTGAATAAAGGGAACAATGTGGTACTTTTGGAAGGGATAGTCATGCTGGAAGAAGGCAGGGGTTTCTGGCTAAAACTTGACTTTTCCATTTAGCACCTTCTTTCCACAAAGAAAGGTGAGAAAGATGAATCGCAGTCATGAGGAAATAATGTGCCAAGGCTAATTGCCCTGATGTGCAAAATTACATGTTATTTAATGACTTCCACTCTACCCTTCCTGAATCCTGTCATTTTCTTCCAAATGGTCTCAGGACTACTTTTTTACAAAAGCACAGAATCATTGAGGTTGGAAAAGATCCCTGAGATTATTGAATCCAACCTTAGATCACCACCTGGCCTTTGGTGAGTTCATGTCTTGGGAGAACAGGAAGGACATTTCAATAGTTACTCTTTTTTTGTGGCATTGGTAAATGCTGGGGCAATTTCTGCTTATGGGACTGCAACTGAGTTTGGAATAACCACAGAGCTAGGGCTTAATTTCTGAAGTTGTATTTTTAACTGACCTTTTTGACTGAGTGTGTAAGACCTAGTGTTTTTTCCTACTATTATACTTGAGCTCTGTTCAACACATGGAACAAAATGGTAAGAAGGGAGCTGGCAGTGCCCCACTTCTGATAAAAAAAAGAGATAATTTAAAATCCATTGCCACACAATGGATTGACATTCAATATATCATTTTCCTCAATGAGAAGTATGGGATTTTTGCTTGTAGTTAATGATGAGTAGCATCAGACTGCTGATTTATTTAATTCTAACTAAAACATTGCCAGTCTCTACTGCTGATACATAAAAAAGTCCCCAAGTTATTCTTCAAGGAGGAAGGTTTTTCTTAGTTCAAGTTTGAGACCACTGTGTGGTTGGTAACTTTTGTCTATTAAAAGTCAGTATTTCATCAGTACTTTGGTTTTTCCATTCACTCATCATGCTGAAGACAGGCAATTCATCAGAGATGTCTCTTCCTGCACTTAACTCTTCTGTCACCTGGGCTATAGATCAAGAGTAGTTCACAAGCCATTTTTCCAATCTGCCATTAATTTAATTCTCTGTTCTTTTTGAAGGGCTTTTAGAAACTGAATGAACGTTTTTCACAGAAACTCTCAGCAGTTTACCATGCAAGTGTCTCTCAATCATTATCCTGTGACAACAATCCTCATTACACAGCTAGGAAATTCAAGTCTAGAATTATTTGTTCAGCTTCACATAGAATTTTTTTGGCAGCAGTGGTAAAGTGACACACATTTCCTGAAGTTCAGCCTTAATCACTTCTCATTAATATGTCTACTATTATAAATGATGTATTCTTCTTTCCTTTATGACTAATGGCAGGAAGAGGATAGGAATAGTTTTCACCCTCCTGTTTTGAAGATGGAGAATATAATACTCTGAAGGATCTTGTGTAGAAATGTTTGGCTTGGTGTGGTGGAGAAAGGTGCCTGGGACAGATATTTTTACCTGTCTTATTGCCAGACAAAATACCTTAACACTTCTGTGGGTGGCTTTGGTGTTGCTGAGTGCCCCATGCTCAAAGGTGGGGCTCTCCAGAAATGGCTTAAATCCTTCCTGCACAGAGCATCATTAAAGACACTAATACAGACAAGGATAACTGGGGGCTGAAAAGCAATCACATTTACTGCATTTCCTCAGCCTGGGAGCAGACAGTGGAAGAGGGGAAGTTTAGAGACCTGGAAAATCATGAGTGATTGGGAGCATCATTCAGAAAATAATTCTGGTATGGTGTGGCAGGGCAGAAGTCAGGGATGAGTGCCCCTCTGCACCCAAATGGCTCTTTCAATTGTAGAGGTCTTCACACCTTGAATGTTTAGAGATCTTTCATCTCAAATGTAGGTTAAAGGATAAGGTGTGGAAATTACAGGAAACCGACAGCCATTACCTTCAGCTTAAAGCCCAGGGCTGTGAATGATGAAAAAGAAAAAAAAAATTAAACAGGAAACTTTTTTTATGAGGAATCAGCTAGCAAATTATGGATGGAGGAGGGAGGAGGTGGGAGAAAAGACATTTGAAGAATAATATTGATCCATTTCTTTATGGCAATAATGGAATTGTCACAAAAATATAGACAAAAGCTTTGAAAAGAAGTGTGCATTAAAATTCTTTTCTCTGTGTGGGGACAAAGCTGGGGAGATGTTTATCTTAGATTACAAAGGTGGCTCTATCCTATTAATAGCTTAAGTGTCTTCAAAGCACAAGCTGTTAAAGTAAGATATTTTAAAATTAAATCCAAACAACTCTGATGAAACACTCTTGAATGAAGTGGCAAAGCTTTCTCTGCCAAGTGTTGATTGTGAATAAATCATAGAGCAGAGATGAAGTTTCAAAAGACTGCAAAAAAGGCAATTACTGTGTTAATATTTATGTTTGCAATTAGGATAATGTACAGGTTTGTCAAACATTAGTCCTGAGCAAAACAATGAAATAGCTAATGTTGGCTAGTTAATGATGCTGTTATAATAGACTCATTTGGATTGAAATTAATTGTAAATGGCTCTTATTGAACAAATGTGGGGGTTTAAATGATCTATAAATTGGGTTGAGAAATGTCATAGCGTTGGTGTCATGTATATAGAAAAGTAGCACAAGTCATTTTTATTTAAGAAACTGGAATGAGACTGAATAAACATGGAGCCTGGTAAATGAATAAAAACCTGTCTGCTAAAATAAATGGAGACTCACCAATGGAAAATTTTGTTTCTAGGCAGACAAAACATTCTGCTGCTGTACTATATCATACCTTATCAGTGGTTTGAAAGATAGACAGACTCATTACTGGTACAGTTTGTGGTTCATACAAAAATGAGAGGGGAGAGAGTGGTAAATTCTGAGCAAGAGACTCTGATGCAGAATGACATGACTCACTTAAAACACATCTTGCAAACAAACTGTCCATCTCCATTTGGCTAACTTGAGATCAGTTACACCTAGGAGCATCAAATGCAGACTTTTTGGGAAGTCTTTCACGAAGCCTGAGTTAGATTTAGAGAATAGCTGTGGGTATTCAGCTGTTTGTGGATTCTGGATGTGACTCAGTGGTTAAAGGATTAGTTTGGGTTCAATGAACAAATGTACAATGCATACAGGAAAGAACAGAATGATAGTGGAGGTTTTGTTCTGACTGTTTGGTGCTAACTCACTGTTCTGCTATCAGCATTGCAAGGAAGTGTTGGTCAACTAGAATCAGATTATTGCAGGAGTGACTCCAATATTGAAGGATTCCAAGGAGTGTTTTGTCCTGCTACTGGTCCCAGAATTCTTTTTGTTTTGTTCAGTGACTCATGGGAATGGCACGAGCAACCCCTGGATGGGGGAAGAGAATTAAAAAATATGCAGCCCCTCCTTCCTCATTCACTGGCAAATAAATCTCCTTTGGATTTACTGTTAATTGTCCATTTTTATAAGCAGTGAAGATGGGGAGCAAGTCCTGGACAGTGCCACAGCCTTGGCATAGGGCACCTGCAGTGGATGCAGGGAGCCTCAGGGCAGGGCATGTGCAACAACCACAGCACTGTGGTGTGCACAGCTCCTCCCCATCCTCTGCTTTGAAATAAATGTACTTAGGGAGTAGGAATTGGACAGGGAGCAGCCCTGCTCTTCCCTTTCCTAATGCCTGTTTTCTGTCTTTGAGCAGCCCTGCTCGCTGCTGGAAACCTTCCCCTGACCATGTGTGCAGCAGTGCAGAGCTCCCAGAGCTGCCAGAGCAGCCAGCCTCATCCCATTGTACTTTAATCTGGGAAAGTGTCATTGTACTTTAGCTTTGGGAAGTGACATCTCTGACCCTGTAAAACACGGTGCCATCCCAATTGGTGCAGCTCATGCAGAAGGAAGGGGACCAGTGGTGCTGAATGTGACACTGGGAGAGCAAGTCCTTCATTACCTTTCAGTCTAATGAAGTCAGCTCTTGTGTCTCTGTGAGCTCTTTTATTCCAGCAGAATGAGAGAATCATCCAATTAACTTTATCAAAGGGCTTTTTTTGTTGGGATTCAGTGGAAGAGCAGGAAACAAGTGCAGACATCTATCTGGTGTATTGTCTCTAATTGTGTTTACTGTCCCTGTCAAGGATGGTGGGAGGCAATTCCTTTTCTGTTACTTGCGTCTCAAAAAAATTTTAAGTGAAGAGGCAAAATAAAGGTCAAATAACTCACTGTTTTAAAATCAAACAGAACTCCACAGTGCTCCATAAATATCCTCACTGTTCAGGATCGGAGAAAGGAAACAGAGCTCAGGAGCATTTTATAATTTTCACTTAAAATCAAAATAATTTTTGAAGTCTGTTTAGATTGAGCCCATTTGTATTTGACAGAATTTTTTTTCAGCTTGTTTTGAGAAATGAAACTAAATTCACCACAAGCTGAACCAGAGCCAGAGATTTCTCAGAGCGAGCATCCTCAGGGAAGGCTTTGTGCTCAGTAAAGGATCTGTTGCTGGAGCACCCTTGGCTAGAGGGCAGAGGGGATGGCTGTGAAGAGGTGCTGGGCTCAGGCAGTGCCTGATTTCCAACAGTCTCTGCCTGGCCATGGTCAGGGTCTTCTCAGTAAAGCTCACTGATTTTTCTGGGCATGCAGCTTTGGCAGGACACTTCTCTCCCCTGAAGTTCAGTGCTCCTTAAATTCTAGGTTGGGACCAGAAATTTCTTCTTAGAAAGGACTTCATCAGGCAAAAAAAGGAGTGATCAGATTTCCAATATAAAGCAAAGGAACAAAACTAACAATGTTGGGGAAAATTCTGCCTGTGGCAGGGCTGAGATGGGTGATGTGAGGATGACAAGAAACCGGTTTGTGGTGAAATATGAATAGTTTGCTATATTAACCCATTGCACTGTGGATTATCATATGGTAGTGATTAAGTGTAGTGCACTTCAATATTTCTTGTGAAATATGATGAAGAATTGCAGGCCAGGTAAGAAAATAGATGAAGGAAAAGATTGGTATTGAAAGGATGAGTGCTGGATGAAGGGACAGAACTGCTGGGGTTTCCCCAACGTCACTCCTGGGTCTTTGCCAGTAAAGCTGAGACAAAAAATAGAAGAACAGCAACTAAATTTGTTGCAGATGCAAAGGAAATTGGTTTTTTTTTAATTGTAGGGAGGGATCTTATACAGGAAGACCTGGATGACCTTCAGGGTGGATAATTCTTAACAGCACAAGATACAAGGTTGTTCACTTGGTGTATGTTAACCAGAGCAACAAGTAAAGGAGATCAGGGAATGCTCTCTTGGTCTGAAGATGAAGGGTTTGGGCACAACCCTGTTGCAGAGCCAAACTCTAGGCTAGGAGAAAGGAAGAAGAGATTAGCAAGAGAGAAAGATTCCATCATCCAGGTGAAATGACAGGGGCAGCTTTCACAGTCTTATTCCTTGTAGTGAAATCTTCCAGAGCTGCTTGACGTGGAAGTCACTATCACTTTATGTTTCACTCAAAAAATGGAATGCTAAGTCTGCTAGATGCCAAACACTGTAAGACATGTCTCATTTTGTTGCTTTGTTTTCAGCAGTGGATAGTTCTGGATGCATTTTCAAAACATGCCTGTGATCACTTAGTGTGTACAACTGGGCAAAATCTCTCCCTGATCCCCAGCTGGGGATCCTTTTGTGCAGCAAAGCATGAAAACTGATAACAACTTAGAGCATTTCAGGAGAATTTTTTTTCCTCAGTACTGTGTGAGATTTAGCCTATGGGCAAAATCTCTCCTTGATCCCCAGCTGGGGATCCTTTTGTGCTGCAAAGCATGAAAACGGATAACAATTTAGAGCATTTCAGGAGAATTTTTTTCCTCAGTACTGTGTGAGATTTAGCCTTGAACAAGTGCAGTTGGTCACTAGAACCAGAACATCTGATGTAGAACAGGGCTCTGCTCTGTTGCTTCACTCCCTTGGGGAGCACATTTCTGTAGGCTGAGGGTTAGGGTTACCCTGGCACTAGCACCAAGCTGCTAATTTAGCCCTATTCCAGCTCCTCTGCTCTCTGCAGGCAGAAGGTCAGGGGCTGACATTTCTCTCCAGCATAAACAGTTTTAAGATTTAAGGAGTCCAGTGTTGGGCAGAGAACTCAAAGATCCTATTTAGGCTTTGCACAAAGCCAACATGGGAAATGTTTTGTTGTTGGTTGGTTGGCGTTTTTTTGGTTTGTTTTGTTGTTGTTGTTTGGTTTTTTTTTGTTTTGTTGGGGTTTTTTTGCGGGGGGTAGTTTGGTTTTTGTTTGTTTGTTTTTGTTGGTTTTTTTTTAAATGGCTGAACAGTCTTAGTACTTAGAAGAATTTTTCAATTTTTTTATTTGATTATATTTATGCATTGATTAGTATTGTACTTGCACTGTGTGTTTGAATTCCTTATCTCCAAGAGGAAAATTGTTTGTTTGGGATAAAATGAGCCATAGCCCCATGTGCATTTATGTTGGTTTTAGGTGTGTTTCATATTTCTGCCCATTCTCTCTTTACAGCTTCTCCTGGACCAACACAAAGTGATTCACAGTGCTTACTAATGTGAGAAACCAGGGTGTGATACTTTTATTTTGGAAGCTCAGCTGGGGGAATAGAATAGTTATCTTTCCAAAGCACATGTGGGAGTTTTCAGCCCACCTACCTATCACAGCTTTAGGGAATGAGTCCAAAAAGCATGAAGAACAGGCTGATGAATGATCGAGCTGTGTAACCTGCCTCTAGCATCACTGCCAGAGTTGTCACACCAAGCCTGCATGGGCTGATGGGGTTTATTCCACAGAAAAGATTCTTCTGCATTCCCATCTGAAGCATGAAAATGAACATTGCCTTTATGACTTTTGGATATGCTGTGATAACTGTTGCTGCTGATTTTACTTGCAGAAGTACCCAATCATCTTTTAAAACTTGCAATCCATTAGCCACAAATGATATTCTAAACAAGCAATCCTGTTGTAATTCCCCAAGCAAAATCATAAGTGTTTACCCACCGTGATGGTGGGTGTAACCTGTGTGTAATTAACAGGCTGGGGAAGAATTCAATGTAGTAATTTCCTTTAATTTGGTAGCAGGCACATGTGTATTTAGCAGTGTGCCCCTAGTGCTCTGACAATTAATTAATTCATCTGCCTGGCACGATGGAGAGAAAGCAACTGGTTGTGATTGCAGTAAATAAAAACACCCTGCTGCTTCTGCTCAGAATTTGAGAACAATTTGCTTTTGTGTCTAGTTTGCATGTACAAGGGAATACTGACCTTTTTTACAAATTGTTGTTTGACATTTTATATCTCTAAAATTTCTTTAGTGTGTAAGGACGCAGCAGTTGTTTTGAAGTGTCTCCTATCAGTGTGTCATTCTAACCAAACAAGCATGAAAACAAAGTTAACATGAATCATTAAGGGCAGTGCCAGAATGAGGTCCCTGGCTTTACAAATGTCATGGCTTGTCACTTTAGGAAAAAATATAATGAACTTGCCATCCTGGAAACACCTAAACTACAGTAGCAGTGGTAGATTTGTATCATGATTAAAATAAGCTAGAAAATGTTCTTACTCCTCACTTTCAGGCAGTAGATTTGGCAGCAGACCTATTTAAATTGCAATGCAATTGCAAGGTGCCATTGTGCCACTTGGTTGTTTCTTGAACTGTGTAGTTGTGAAGAGAACAAGGCATAAGTAGTCTCAGATGATTTACAGATGATATTTTAGTAAAGTTAATGAGCTTTTATGAGAAAGCTATCACTTTGGGACTGTTTTATCCATGACAAAAGTGCAATTTGTTTATTAATTTCCTATAGTGTGGTTATTATGCCTGGTCTCAGCTGAGGGACTGTGCCCTATTATTCTTGATAAATACTCACTGGGAGACAGTCTGAGTGCTGGAGGACTTAGAGTGGGAATAAAGGAGATACAGTCCTCATGGCAGAATAGATTTGTAATTTGGAATGAGTTTTCAAGATTGCACATAGAATCCATGACAGAGCTAGGAGGCAGACCTGAGCCTCAGGCAAATACATTAAGCATGAAACACTGCTTTTTTCTTCTCTTGTGGAGACTGTCCAGAGTCTGTTGTTGCTTTTGGTAGTTGCTATTGCTTCAGTTGGAATTGATTTATCTTTTTCAAAAACTTCACCTTGAGGGCAACTGCTCCCCTAATTCATCTGTAAAAAGACAGGTATATGTTTGACACATTTTTGCCCACCCTGTCAAAAATAGGAATGCAGTTTTTAAAAAAGTTGTTCTGTCTCTTGTCAGACATCTCTGCGCTGTGCAGAGGAGCACAGAGCAGAATTCATCATCTCACCAGGGCCGTGCTGGCACAAGTCTGTGCCCTTCTCAGTGACCCACACTATTTGTGTCCTGCTCCCAGACAAGGTGCCACTTGCCCTTTAGGTTAGAAACCTTCCCAAAAGGGAGATTGTAATCTCTGCAGGCCTTTCTGCAGTTCCACACATCAGGACCTGCTCCAGCTCTGTCCCATCCCAAGTGGAGAGAGGAGCTGGTCCAAAGTGTGTGTGCAGGACACAGAAAGGTCTACAAGAAGGGGGACCCTGGGTTATGGAGGGAGCAGCTATTTGGCCATTATGCTGCTTGTGCATATTTCTACACATGTTTTGGAGCTGTGAATAGACATTATTTTGAAAAGAGAGTTATTTGCATGGGTTTTAAACTTTGCTGACCATTTTTAGTTGGGTTTCTACACAAAAGCCCTTCAGAGACCCAAAGCAGAACACATGTGCCTATGAGGTTTCCTTTTATCTAAATCATCCTAATGAAAGATGCTTTTTTTTCCCTAAAATGACTCCCATGGCAGCAGTGCCTTTGGACTGGCACACATCAGGAGGCATCTTCACAGGCCTGCTCCATCCTTCTGGTTTGTGTTGAGTGACTGGGCAGAGGGGAACAGGCATACAGGGGGCTGTGGGCACATCCAGCTTGGCCTTGGCTTGAGCATTCCCTGGTGACCTGAAACCCACTGTGCCTTCTGCCAGGAACAGAGCCCTTCATTCATGAGAAATGCCCCCAGCCAAAGCAGCAGCCTTATACCCACAGAACTACTTTGTGCTTCCAGAAGGAAATAAACTCTCCATATAGCCCAGGCACGTGCAAATCCCACAGAGATTTTGGGTCAGCTTCTGTTAATTGTATAGGGAGGAGAATTTAATCTTAGTTCCTTTTTTTTTTTGTTTGTTTTTCTGGGTTCTTTTTTCCCTCTCACTGGGCGAGCACACACAGTGCAGAGCTGTGCTGTGCACAGATATTTCCACTGCTGGAAAGGCAGCACAGGTCCCAGAAGGGATCCAGCTGTTAGAAAGGTCATATCCCCGCTCAGGTAATTAGCAGGAGGGTCATCACTCTAAAATGGCTCCTTGTTTTTGGGATAGGAGTTGCAATCCCACAGTTGTGGCTGTGGCCAGCATCATGGATGCCTGTCAGGCACTTGGGGACTTGTGCTGTGCTGAGTCACATCATGGGATGGAGATTCAAGAGCTGTGGGTGGGTGCTTAAATTCATGGGAAAGACTTTGGGGCACCCTGTTTCCTTAACCACGATCATTCATTGCCTTAAATTCATTGCCAGTCACCTTTCAGGAAGGAAAAGGGGTTTGTGACAGATAAAAGCAGTAGACAAATTCCTGCATTATATGTGTGATAATAAAATGTATGCACTCCTTGAAATGTTTCTGTGAAATTCAGGGTGTCTTTAGGAGCAAGGGGCAGCATGAGGCCAGAGAGGTGGCACACACACACCTGGCTGTCAGTGGAGGCAGGTGCTGGGGAAGGTGAGCTCTGGCTAATCCACCACCCCAACAAACAGGAGCTGGCTCTGTTGAGACAAGTTCAGAGATCCTGGAAGCCTGACCTGAACTGAATTAATGGATTTTTTTTTTTCTTCCTTCTTGTCTCCTCTTCAGGTGGACGAAAGCTACTCAGCCGGCAGTCCTTCAAAAGGCCTTTTCTCAAAGGGGCTCCAGAACCGACCTTCCAGCCCCGTTTCTGCCCCTGTGAGATCCAAACACAGTCCTGGTTCACCCAAAACAGTGTTCCCCTTCCCCTACCAGGAGTCTCCCCCACGCTCCCCACGCCGAATGAGCTTCAGTGGGATCTTCAGGTCCTCCTCCAAAGAGTCTTCCCCCAATTCTAACCCGTCTACCTCTCCTGGGGGCATCAAGTTTTTCTCCAGATCAAGAAAAAGTAAGAAATTGCTCATGTTATTTCAGGAAGATACACGGTACCTCTGGGCTTGGCCCATTCTTTACCTGCTGTAGTGAAGTAAGTGCAGATGAGGCATGTGCTAATTGTTCATTATCTCTTTCACTGACCGTGTGTTGTGGGTTTCTGACGTGCTGGCCTTTAGGTGTGACTTCTGCAGGGCCATGGACACCTCAGGGGCACCTACCCAGGGCTGAGGATGGAAATCACACTCCTATGCTTTGTTTAGAAATCCTTTGTCCATGTTAGTGGGAGTTTTCTGGGTGGTTTCAGTGAGGCTGGTTGGATGTCAGTGTCAAGACTTGAGAAAGTTGGAGATGTTCATGGGATGTGTGGTTGGAGGTGGGCACAGGCATGATGTCACTCAGGAGTTACAGGTTCTGTAGACCCCAAAGGGAATTTCAGCTGTGTTCTTTAATTGGTATTTATTTGCCCTGTTGTAGGGAGGGCAAGCGACCTTTGCTGGATGGAAATAATTATTTTTTTTTCCAGTCAAATGACCATTAACGGGATATTTGAATATGAAAGGCATAGCAAACTCCTTGGCTCAGGGCACTTACCATATACAGCTTTATACTGGGCAGAGATTTTAGCTCTTCAGCAGCCTGGATGCTATTAGCACACTGCTAGAACTCAGAAATGAGCAGGATTGAGAACGTGCTTCAATTTCAAAACTTTCTTACTGAACAAAGTTTTCCAGTGCTGGTCAACAAACCAGCCTGGACTGCATGAGGGTTTGGTGGCTGTGGGAAAGGAGCAGAGTTACAGGGGAAAGAGAGGAATAATATCTTGATTATTCAAGATAGTATTGTGGATTGTGAGACCCCAGTGAGTTATCAGTCTGTAAACAGAAGAAATAATGAAAAATTGTTGCCAAATCTTCTGTGACAATGTAGGTACAGAATTGGTCATTCTTATCCTTGCATTGGGCTATGTGTTTCCTGCAATGTATTTATAATTTTCAGTGATTTTAAATAGTTGAGAGGGACCTTCTCATTTTTCTTTATGAGAATTTATCTTAAAATCATTGGCTTTAGTCAGAACATGCTATTTCATAATGACTTGTGCACAAGAACACGGCAATACAAACCCATGCAGGATTTTTGTCTTGGTCTATCAGAAGTGCTGCTGAAGGTTAATTGAAATGGTATCTTTTCCACTCCTTGCTTCTCTCTAAAACACCATCAGGAGATTGAAAGTAGGAGTCAGTGTTTCTGAAGGACTCAGAGAAGGCTCTAAAGATCTATTCAAGGACATTTGTTCATCCCTGCTTGAAGTTCAAGTATGCTTTTTACACTCCCCTCTTGTTAAAACCTCACAAGAATTAAAATCCATTTAAGCTCTTCTTGCTAGTCCACATGGGTTCAAATGTGGCCTTTAAATTTTGGCAGTACTCTGCAGATGGAGTATGCAGAGAAGGGCTCTCTGCTGCATGGATAGCAGCAATTTAGACTGCAGAGCAAAGCCATCCTGGGACTTTGTAATCAACTTCTCTAAGCAGCCAGCACTATTTAAGTCCTAGCTAGGTACAACAGAATATTAAATAAAGGAATCTTCCAGCAGTCAGCAAAATCCTTTTGATAAGGTCACATCACTGCCTCAGGAGCAGGCTTGGAATGGGGCCATGCTCTATTTGAGCTAACAGAAAATATCCATGGCCCTGCTGCTCTGGGAGCCTTGCAGCAATTGCACTGGGCTTGGGTGCTCCTGGTCTTTTGTTCTTAAGGCAAGAGAGACAGCCTCTTGGAAAGGGTGTGCTGATTTTAGTTGGTGTTTAAATTGATAACTATTCCACAGCTTTTTGCAAAACAGAACATTTCTTATCATGTTTTCACAGCATTTAGCTCTCTTACAGTGAGTCTAATGCAGACACCTGCCCTTCACTATCACATTAAAGTAGATTTTATCAAGAATCTGCTAAAGAGGGGCAGCAATGAAATACACTCCTAGAGTTTAATATATTTAATTAACTTCGATAGGATTTTGTTTAGCATTTCAGGACTTCTGGAAAAGTATGGGTTAGCATTTCTGCTGTATTATTATATTTTTACAAGCAATTCTTCTGCATTCTGCTACTTTGCAAATAGAGCAACCCCATGTAGTAACCCTTACAGAACAGTAAGTAAATTGGTTATGTGCTACTCAAAACAAGATCTCTGTGGCTTGAACAGCATTTCCTGAGAGACAAGATTTCTCAGACACTCCTCAGACCAGATAGCTCAGACTTGCAGAGGTGCTGTGCTGAAGAGCTCTGAGAAAAGCTAAACCAGCACGTGGCTCCACATTTCTAAAGGTGCTTAAATGCTTCACTGCTCAAAATTGTCACAACCTGAGCGATTAAAATCCCATTTTCTCAAACAGCTTGGGATGCCTGTGTTAAAAGTGAGTGGGGCTCAGGTTGTTTTATCAGTTCTCAGACTGTGAGTGCATTGAGATCAGCTGGGCTTGCTGTGTTTGCCTGCCTTTACATCCCTGCTGGTGCTGGATTAATTGCATTAAAATGAAAATTAACAGACTGCACTCTGAGGATCGCCAGCAGGTCAAGGAAGGTCATCCTCCCCTTCTGCTTGGCACCAGGGAGACACATCAGCAGTGCTGGGTCCAGCTGTGGGCTCCCCAGTACAAGAAAGTTGGGGACATACTGGTCCAGTAAAAGCCATTGCACTGGGGCTGCAGCACGTGGTGTAGGGGGAGGAAGCAAAAGCAGAAGACCTTTGTGCTGTCTTCAGATTCCTAATGGGGTTAGAGCAAGACAGTGCCAGGCCCTTCAGGGATGCCCAGAGAAAGTGCAGGAGTCAGGAGGGAAGTGCCAGGAACGTGTAGGAGAAATGTTCTTGGAGGGGCTGGTGTGGCAGCAGGGCTCCAGAGGGGCTGTGAAATTGCTGCCCTGGCAGATTTTAATAAAGTGACTGGACTGGGCTCTGAGCACCCCAGTTTACAGCTGCTTTGGGCAGGGATCAGAGCAGAGATCTGCAGATGTCCCTCCCAGATGTGGCTCTTCTGGGAAAATCTGTACTTGATTCTTCCCTTTGGGTTTATAGCAAATCTGTGTTTTATCCAGGCAATCAGCAATTAAAAGGAAAAAAAAAGCAGCAAATAAAAGTTCACAGGGACTTGGGGTTTGTTTTTGTCCCCCACCTTATCTGAGTATGTGCTGCAGTCCTTTCCTGTCACAATGATCAGTATGTGGGGGAAAGTAGGTGCAGTCCTTGTTTTAAATAACATACCCCATCTTCCCTCCACTTCCTCCTCCCACACATTGTTCAAAACATAGACTAACCTGTTACTCTGCATATTCCTTGTTTTTCTTGGAAGCAACTTCTTCCTAGCTTGTTTTCATTTTAAAGACTATGTGTGGTATTTGCAGCACTTGCTTTCCCATGTAGTTGCTCTTTTCCCAGTTAAGTTATTTTGCCTTTTGAATATACACAGTTTAGGAAGGGCTAGGATAGGACAATGGTAAAACAGAAAGTGATTTGCAGATGCGAAACCTAAAATATTTTCCACTTCAGGCTGGGAGTTTAAAGGTTTTGCTCATCTTCAGTATTTTATCATTGGTTTCAGCAATATCCAAGAGCTCATCTTTGTGCCTCTTCCCTTTGGTTACCCCAGTTCAGTAGCTGGTCATAACCTCACAGCTCTGATCTGACAAAAGATTTGCCTTGAAAGAAAAAAAAAAATAACAACCTTCCCACAACATGTACTTGGCTGCCAGCCATTTCAGGTATTCATAAATAACAGCAGTAAACTGCTGCTTGAGGCTTCACATTCAGCTGCTTGGGGCTTCACTTTCAGCTCCCACCTTTGCAAAAAATCCACCTCAGGCCCCTCTGGGAGAGGCTCTGCAGTGACATTTTTGGGTGAGGTGTGTGCTTGGCCGCTGGTGCAGCCCCTTCCCTTTGAGAAGTTCACTGCAGAAAAATCCAAGACAGCTCTTTGTGTGCTGGGTTTCTGTACAAGTGCTCTGAAATTTAACCATCAAATTGATTTAATTTTTTCATTTCTTTTTTTGTCTGAGAATTTCTTTGCAACAGCACTGTTAGACTGACAGCTGAAAACTGAATATGGATTGGGGATTTATTAAGCGTAATCATCAAATTGATTTAATTTTTCATTTCTTTTTTTTCTGAGAATTTCTTTGTGACAGCACTGTTAGACTGACAGCTGAAAACTGAATATGGATTGGGGATTTATTAAGCCTGGCTTTGAGGTGAATATGAATATGAGGCTATGGGGTGAAACTGAATATGGATTGGGGGTGCATTAAGCCTGGCTTTGAGGTGGTGCAGAGGACTTTCTAGTGCTGTTCCCTGTACTGTGATGCTTGGTAAATGCATCCTCTCAGTGCTGCTCACCTTCCACCTCCAAGAGCCAGGTGCTTTCTGCAAGTGGAGATTGGCTCCAGCACCTGGACCCAGAGCTGGCTGTGATTTATTGGGATGCAGTGGAAAATGTTGGAGCTGGGTGTGATGTCAAAGCAGAGAATGAGAGATGGATACCACCCTGGTTTTGGCTGGGATAGAGTTAATTTTCCTACTAGTGGCTGGTACAGTGGTGTGGTTTGGATTCAGTATGAGAATAATGTTGGTAACTCTACTGGATTTGTGTGGCCAGGTTTTGGTAGTGGGGGGACTACAGGAGGGGCTTCTGGAAGTTTCTCTCATGTCCAACAGAGCCAGTGCCAGATGGCTCCAAGAAGGACCGAATCCTGGACAAGGCTGAGCCCCTCAGCAACAGTGGTAGCACCTCTGGAATAACATAATTAAGAATGGAAAAATATCCTGCACAATTCAGGATGTACAGCTCAGTACCAGCAGCAGCACTGTGGGCACATGAGCAGCCATAGAACATTAAAATAATTACATTTTAATTGGATGTGAGTGCATTAGTGTGACCTGTAGCTTGCAGTAGGCTTCCACAGAGCTGACACTGATTTCACATATTTTCTTCAGGGGCAACAGGAGGAAAGGGTGAGTGAAGAGGTGCAAGTTGGAGTTTGAGGGGCTGGGAAAAGTGATTTCAAAATTGGCATTGTGGAACTGCTTCCCAGTTGTTTTAGGCTGGCTCAAAACTGCAGGAACTGCTCTCATGAGGCACAAGCTGGGACTGCTGCTCCAAGACGTGGTTGAGTCCTGGCTCCAGTGGAGAGGCATTTCCCATGTGTGTCACTTTTGTCAGAGGTGAGTGCCAAGAGAAAGCAGTGACACTGCTCAGTAAAGCAAACTGAGGTGATCCAAAGTAAACACAGGAGCATGACCTGCACTGGGAAGAAGCACAATGCAGATGACACTTTTCTTGCATGAACTCTCCCTGCACAGCAAAAACATGTACAAATAAATGAGAACAGCTTTATTTCACCAAGTGGAATTCAGGGAGCTACCCCTGCAGATAGGCTAAAATCAAGTACCTGAATATTTTATTAGAAGTAGATGTTTGTATGAAATTTAATTCATTTAAATGTACCTTTTTTGATGGGTCTGAGTGCCTCATTTGAAGGACATCAGAGCATTTTCTAGTGCTGCTTCCCCTTCTGAAACAATTGGTTCAAGTAACAAACAGCAATACTCATGACACATTAATGATGCTGTCAGTTTTACCAGTAAAGGAAATCAATTAAAAGGTTTCCATTGACCTAAGGCTTTGGGTTAAGGTGCATGGGATCAAAAGATAAATTTAGCTCAGAATTGAAAATTGCTTATGGAACATTGAATTGAAAATTACACAGCTTTGAAACACCTTGATGCTGGTGGTCAGATTTGGATCACGGTGAATTTTCACTGCACTTGAGAAAGTGAAATGTTTTTCAATAAAAAGTTTTAGTGTTCTGCTTCCTCTTAATACTTTTTTCTCCTTCTGGTATTTCATACAATTAACTATGGTGCCTGAAGCAATCCATAAGGAGGACTCCTGGTGCTCCTATAATTATGGTCCAGATGGTATTTCTTTCAAAAGACTGTGAGAAGCAAGGCAGAATGGTTGTCATTTACCTTATTCATTCAAATAATTTATTTTCTTGCAGAACATCCCGTGGTTAGATGATGCCCTCTGTGAGAAAAGCCTATGACTGTTCTAATTTTTACCCATAGATGGAGCAAGTAGCTCTCATTTGCAGTAACCCAGGGAAGGAATTGGGGAAACCCTGCCACACTTCTGCCAGAGTGTGCTCTGATACCTTGAAGACCTTTGGATTGAGGCTGATCTCTGCTAAAATTTTTTCTCAAGCATCAGACTGAAGTTCATTCCCTCCCAAGATTTTACTCCATGTTTGTGGTATTTAGGTGACAGCTTGCAGAGAAGTGATTTTAGCCCAGGACAGGCTGTTGTGGAGGGTTGGCTGCTGGGCACAGATACTTCACCTTCCCTTTCCTCAAGCTATTTCCCACCGTCACTCTTCAGGAATGTTTTCCTGCAGAATGGCACCATGCAACGGGTGTCCTTCCTCATGCCAGCTGCTGCAATCTGCATTTGGATTTTTTTTTTCAATATAAATCAATAAATTCCTCCCAGGGTCTTGGAGCCTCCCAGCCTTTGGACCACAAGTGCAGAGACCCATCAGTTCCAGCCTGCACCAGGACCCTGGGCACTGAGGCCATTTCCAGTTCTTCTCCTGTGTTCTCAGTGCCCCAGCCTTCTGAATGGGCAGGCAGGTGGGAGGCAGAGGGAAAGGGCAAAAGGCAGCTTTGATTTGTGTCTGTGACCACTCTGCAGGACAAGTGGGGCCAGCTGGGGAAGGACAGGGCTGCTTGGTCCACATCCACCTTGGGGGGATGATGTAGACTCTTCCACAGTCAGCCCATAGAACCTGGAAAAGGAGAAAAGCTGTTTGTCTTGCTTTATTCTCCAGTACTGGTGTGCAAGGACATCTGATCATCAATTTTCAAGCTTGCTTTGCCCTCAGAGACAGACAAGGGGACCAGCACTGTTCATTTTGGTCTCATCTACGCCAGAAAAATGACTTTTTGCAGACAAAATGTGTCAGCACTGCTGCAGCTAAGCTGGTGCTGCACACTGGCCAAAGAGCAGCCATTTCTCCTGCCAGTTACTGATGTCTGCTGTCAGCAGCAGATGATTTGTCTGGTTAAAACGTGCCTGTGGTGATTGTTCTTAGTTTATTTGGAGATATCTTTCTATGTGCTTCGCTTTTCACCTCAGTTTCTCATGGTCAGTCTTGTCTGCATAGGGGGAATACATCCAGTATATTTCTATATTCCTCCCCTCTCTATCTAGGCAAGAAGGATTTTTCATATTGTCTTCAAATTTCTAATTATTTATATGCAGTCATTAAAAAAAAAAAAGTCAGTCCGTAACTTTCATCTGTAGGGTATGGGTCAGACCTGTGACTGCATTCATTCTTATTTTTTATCTTTCCTGGGGTTTCAGCTGTGGAACATACTGCAAATAATCAAACTTTTAAATAATAACCAAATTATTATTTCTTGTGATGGACAAGACCTTAGCTTTATATTTGCTCTTTTAGAGACTGCTGCTGGCATGAAGGGGAGATAGAAACTGCAGTTTGAACATCTCCAAAGGCTGATGAACTGCTGCTCTTCTTTGTTTCTTCTGATAAAAGTTGTCTGAAGGGCATTGCTGATGTGCACGTGACTTTTCCACACAGGCAGCAATGTAAGAAATAGTGAAGCTAAAGAGAGTGCTTTGCTGTCTTAAGCTGTCTAATCACAGGAAATCATTTGGAAATAAATTGTGGGGGAAATTTTTGTGGTTGTGGGCTGTTTATATTTAGCTATCTGTATTTTACAAATCTGAGAATATATGTAGGAGCAGACCTTCAATTACATTTATGAGTCTATTTTCCATTTTGATCAATCATTTCAGAATTTGGTCCTTAAGCAAGTATTTGCTTTTAAGTGCTGGAGAAATCCTATTTATTTAAGTAGGTTTGTTCACACATTTAAAAGTACATTGCTCTTCCCGATTCTAAGTGAACACTTGTCCTAATTCCACTGAAAAAGCATTGTGCATCCAAGATTTTTTGCTATGTGTTTGGAGTCTGGAGGAGTAATAATGACTTAAGGTATCAGATCTAACTTTTACAGATATCATGGGTTATCAGCTTCTTAGATAAAGTGCTTGGAAAATGCCTCAAAAATGGGCTGAATAAACATGATAAATGTTAACTCAATCAGTTTTCTGATCTGGAAAAATACGTAATGAAAGAACCTGATCACAAAGCAGAAAAATGCATGGATTGAGGAATACAGTGTGTGTAGTAGAGTGGGTAAAATACAGTTAAATCCCAGGCTCAGGCCAGCTCTTATGTAGCCCTTCTTGGGTCAGGCAGTGTGAGTTATGACTGAGCTTGATCTGATTTTAAAAATAAAATAAGCCCCGTAAAAATGAAGGTGAATTGCTGCACATCATGAGAGTCAGTAGGGCAAGGAGCTGATCACTATCATGTCTCAGCTGATGGGCTTTGTGGAAATGAGCCTTTGCTTTTTCAGCCTTTGGGGCTGGGAAAACATCTTGAAGGAGAGCTCTGCTGATAACCAGTGATGTGACTGAGAGGGTTTTGTAGGCTTCACACAGACTCTGCTACTTGCCTGCAAGGTTTTCTAGATTGGTTTCCTGCTTGACATGTACATTTTCCCATTGGCCATAAAGCCAGCTTAAGGTAACATCCCCATTTGTATGGGAAATAACCATGGGCAGGCCCTGCTATAAATTTGCTATAAACCATCACATGAGCTTCCAGCAGCTGCTTTAGCAACTCCTCACTTCCAGCAGTCACTGCCAGAGTCACAAACCGGGCAAGGAGAACCTGGATCATGTCTTTGGATTCACTCAGGGGCTGGAACACCTTCAAGTTGTGTTGTGATCATCTGACAGTGGAGCTGTCATTTGTACAGCAAATTTAGAAGCAGGATGGTTGGTACTGAGAGAAGGAAATGTGGAGAAGCAGAGTGAAAAGTATAAACCTCTGCATGGTGCCAGGTTGAGGATTTTTCCCCATTGCCATAGTAAGTCAAATAAGTATTACTCTGAATTAGGAGATCTAGGAAGAAGTTTTTTGTCCTTGTAGTTTGACAGAGGTGAAACTGCTGTGGAAATGGTGTAATTCCAGCCCATGTCACTGACCTAATTCCTGTTCCACTGAATCTGTGTAGTGCAGCTGAATCTTTCCATGCTGCTTTCTCTTTGACCAAAGTGAGCTCATGTTTCCTTTGTCAAAGCCAAGTACAACAGAGATGCCACTTTTTAAAATTAATTAGATCAGGATTTTCTAGCCCAGTGAGTTAATTGATTTGAGGTTTATTGTGAGTAGAATAATAAACACATCAGCTGGAGTAGGCTAGAAGTCATGTTCCTAGTTTAAAATGACAGGCCAAGTCTTCTACTGATAGCAGAAAACAGGTCTTGGGTCTAATTTTTGGACAGTGATCTATGAACTGTTCCCATCTGTCTGAACCTTTCAATAAATCTGATTGATGATCTATCAAAACTTCTGACAAGCTTCCCTGGCACAGTGTGGGACATACTGAATGAAGGACAACACTGTGAAAAGGACCCAATTCAGGTTTATAAAAGCATTTTGTTACTCACAGGCACTCACATGCGTGTTAGCCAGAGGTTCATGCTCCCCAGATTTTGCAGCATTTTGTGATTTGCCCTCTCTGTGGTGCACCAGTGTTGTATGAAATGGTTTGTGCTGCTGAGTGGGTGTGTGGGGATGCTCCACAAAAAAAGTGCAAAGGATGGGGCCGGGAGATGAGGATTTGTGGGGGTACAGTGAAGCTGGAGTAAGCAAATATGTTGTAGTGAATGTGATTTGAGAGTAATGCCCTGAATAGAAAACTTTCTGAAGGGAAGATTTTAGTCACTAATCTCTGATTATCCATCTCTGGCAATAATCTGTAATTGGTGTTCTCACACAGTGCTGCCCCTTTGGTCTGCTTGGGTATTAGAATTTGTTATCCAGCTGAAAAGCTAAACCAGTGCATCTACAGAGCATTGCTGAGAGATCCAAATGGCAGAAATTAGCTGATTTATGAGAGTCCTAAAACCAGCAGGGCTGACTGCTAAATGACAAACCCAAAGCCAGCAGAGAGCTTACAAAGGTCCCTGTGCCTGGGATCTCTAAGATTTATCAGTAGACTCAATCACCTTCCCACCAGGGAAGGCTGGTTCTAGAAAGGGCACCAAGTGTTAATGAAATCCAAGTTTCTTATTTTAGTTTCAAAACAAAACAACAAAAACAAACAAACAAAAAAGGGTTGTGTATTGTTTGGTTTTGATTTGTTGTTGTTTTGGATTTTTTTCTATATAAACTTTCTGTTATGCCCTTTTCTTTTGCAGTTCACAGAGTATTTGAACATTCTTCTGTATCTTAAAAAAAACCTCTTGTCTTAGATGATGAAAATATTAATGTGTGTAGTTGATATGTGAAACAAGCACCCAGAGCCTTTGATGATCAACCATCAAAGCACCTCAGTTCTTTAGTTAAATTATTTTGAAGCTGCCTTGGGTTTCCTGTAAGCACACTTCATCAGCTGGCAGCTGTGGTGGGTTTCTTTGTAGTTTGCCTCTTGCAGCATCTCCTGCTGTTTACAGCTCTCTGAGCCCCAAATGTGGGTGAGTGCAGGGCTGGGAGCCCTGTGTGGGTGTGTGACACAGGACTGTGGTGACAAGAGCGTGGGAGCAGCTGTGCCAGACAGTGCCAGCCCAGACTGCACTCCCTGGCAGCTCCTACAGCACTGTGAAACCTAGGTGCCCTCCTGTGGGCATCCCTGTGCTTCTCCTTCTTGTGTGGAGAGCCTGGCATTGCCTTGCCTGCCTGGAAATCCTCTGGTTCAGGTTTTGAGCTAAGAACCTTTGACTATTCTTTCTGTTGTTTTGTTGCCTTTTTTTTTTTTTTTCCTTCTAAACCAATTAATACATCAGGGGCTAAAAGCATCCCTCCCTCCAAACTGGAATTTCAGCAGTTGTTCAGGAAATCTTCTCCTTCCCTCATCCCAGGAGAGTTTGACACTACCTTCAGGTCAGGATATGACACTCCATATCAAGGTAGACATTTAATTGTGTTGATAAATGCATGCAATTAAATTTTGGCTGTGGAACACGTGTGGAGGTAAGCCATTAATCAAAAAGTCTTCAACAGACACATTTATTTGGGAATACAGAGCATTTCATTTCACTGTGAATGTATCTGCTTCATTGCCTGCCTGAGCTGGGCAGAAGGTCTGGTGTCAGATTTGTTTGCTTAACCTCAGTATAAGGTTTCCAGAGCTCTTCATGTTCACAGTCTTTCCATGAAACTGTTTAATGGTGAGAGAACTGCACTTGGCAACCTGAGCTGTAGCTCCAACAGGATGAAGCTGTTTGCACTAAAGCCTTTGCTTCAATTCCTCTGTCACACTGACAAGCCCCAGAGCACTCAGCATCCAGAGGCCAAAACTGCCTTTAATCCATGCAAAATAGAGATGCACATCTAAACTGCACAAAGGTAAAGCCTTTCTGGAGGGAAGGTGAAAGAATTTAGCATCTATATTAGCATAGAGCAATTAGCATCTATGTTAGTGTTGCCTCCTTTGTGTGTGGTGGACAAGGGGTGAGTTTGGCCGTGTTCAGTGCACCTTGGAGGATTTCTGAAAGACAAGAAGCACCAGTGGCAGCTGGAACAAGTATCCAGCTGAAAGAAATGGGCTTTTGGCAAAGGAGCCCTCAGCAAGGCAGCACCAGCCCAAACTTGTTCAGGAGAGTGAACCTCAAAAATGAATGAGTGGTTAGCTGAGTTATTCCATCTTTTAGAAGAAAGTATTGCCTCTTGCAGCAAAGCTGGTTAAAAATGTGTTTCTACCTCCATGAAGATGAAATTCTGCTCTGTTATGTGCATTTAAAAACATTGGATTTACTACGTCTGACTTTTTCACAGTGACACAGGGGAAGATTTTATCACTGGGCTCTGATCCAGTGGAACAATTTCCAGGCTTGGGTGCCTGAAATTAATAGTAAATCCTTGCTGAGCCATCTAAGTCAGTTGATCTAAAGAAAAACGCCAAGACGTCCTTAAAACAAAACAAAACAAAACAAAAAAAAATCCAAAACAAAAACACCAAACGAGCAAAAAAACCCCACAAAACCACAAAACTAAACAAAAAAACCAGAAATATTTTGGCTAACTTCAGCAGTATTTTCTCATCCCCCTGTGAAGGTGGTGAACAATAAGCAGTAGTTTCCTACATGGGGCATCTAAGTGTTGGCTTTTGTCCTTAAAAGCCAGAGGAAAACCCTTCTGATGCAATCAAAGGGATAAATAGTAAGTAATGAGGAGTATTGCTGATCTGACATCTTGCATGTTTGTGTTCACAGAAATCTTTCAAACAAATGGTGGGGATTAGTGCAAACCCATTTGTACAGCTGTCTAGATTTTGTTGGATCAGAAGCCCAATCTGCAGAAAAATAGGTGGATTATCAGCAAATTCTTACTAGTGGCAAGGGAAGACAGGTAGGGAGAGATGTTCTAAATTTAGAGAAATGGTCAAATCCACAGCTGTGGAGTGACAGATTTGGGCTTTGTTGCAGATGTTAAGAACGGTTTTCTTTTTCTCTGTTTGTTTTAGAAACAAAGACCGAAAAAGAAGATGAGATTTAACATTTTTCTCATGAGATTTAACATTTTTCTCAATTTCATTGATGTATATAAATAATAAATAGCCATTCCTTTGGGATTTATTTGTGATGGGCCACAGTCCCTTGAAGTTTGTTTAAGCAAAGAGGACTTATGCTTTGGTGTTATCCAGGCCATTGGAGTGAAGAATGTGTAAAAACTACTAGAATATGAGAATGCAAATAAGAAGATTAGCATGTCTTATTTCTGCATGTTATATGGAGCACCTCCGTGTACCAATAGTCACACATATGCTGTCAGATAAATCCTGAAAGATAAGGCTCTCCTGATTTTTGGGTGGTGTGGGGGGTGTGTGGAGCTTCTGTGCAAGGGAGATGTCATCAGAGGGGTTCTGCCCCATGCTGATTTGTTGCTTTTTCATTTAACCACAGAGTTTAGGGGTGATGAAGAGAGTTGAAATCTCAGATATCTTTTTAAGGGAGAAAGCCCCACCAGACACCCAAAGGTGGCTACCTTGGGATTGTCCCCAGCCTCAGAGAGTGGTGCTGGAGGAGCGCGTGGCTTTTCCAGAGGTGCCATTTGGGGTAAGGTTGTTGGTAATACTGTGGTTGTGCTGGCAGCTGGAGAAGCTGTGGGTGGCTGCAGTCCCTCAGTGACCCAGGAGAGGTTGTGCAGCACTCAGGAAGCCACAGGTGAGAGAAGAGGGGATTGAAAACCCTTTGGAAACTGGCCTTAGGTCAACTCTTGTTCCAGGCACAGTTTCTTGGCATGGGATTTGTTATTAAAGACATGTCACTGCAATTAAATGGCATTAAAGTCAACCCAGCTGCTGCTGAGGGCTGGCCAGAATTCATGCTGCTGTTAAAGTCACCCATCATTTTGGGATGAGCTTTGAGGCAGAGTGTCTGGAGCTTTGTTGGAAGCAGCTGGAAGCCACAGTGGCTGTCACAGGAAGTCCCTACAGCCCCTCTGTTTGGAAAGTTGGGATGTGGAGACAGTGAGCGTTGTCAGTGGAGGAGCTTACAAAGCAGAATGTAAAAAATTTGTGCTGCAGAATGGGAAACTTAAATCCAGTGCATGCAGCTGCTTCCCTGGAGAGCCCAGCTACAAACTCAGGAAGGGGGAATGCCAACAGAGCACTGAGCTACAGCAGTGATGCCAGGGCTTTGCCATGTTTGCCTCAGGTTTAGCCAAGAGATACCAGAGAGGATCCAGCTGCCCTGGGCTGGGCTGGGAGCCCCACCTGTGCTTGGAAAAGAGAATTGGAGAGTGTGATTATCAGGACTCACACCATCATTTTTGCTCCTTTATTGAATTCTGTATTTAAGAAGAGGTGTGCAGCGGGAGAAGGCTTTTCTTGTGTACAAGTTCAGTGGGACCCTCTTGGCACTGCCTCCATGCACTGACTTTTGCATCTTCAAGCACAACCAAGTGCTCTGATGGTTCCAGCAACATCAAACTGGGGAAGGCAACAGCAAAAGGCATCACCACAAAATGAGCCTGTTGAGTCATCTCCACCTTTCTTTCCTCTGCCTGTCATTTTGTCCATTCCAGTTTTAAAGCTGAGAAGAAGAAATATTTTTCAGGGCTTGTTTCTGCTTCTAGGTTTTCATCAGGGTTTTTTTGTCAATGTCGAGTTTTCCTGAGTAAACTTTTTGCCAGTGCTTAAATTTTAAAATTTGGAGTGCTACAACAGAAAAGTGTCTTCTCCTCCCCATGAAGCTGTTGGAGTCAACAGTGCCCAAAATCTCATGTCTGCTACCACTGTAATGAGAGGGAAAACAGGATTGCATTGAATAGATGAACTTCACATGTTCACACTGCTTTGTGCTTGGCATCAGCTGGGAAGAGTTATGAGATTGTGGTACCTGTTCTTGTTGCATTTAAGTTTCATTTACCCTTTTGAGAAGATGCAGTCATGATGTTTAGTGTTAAAATATATGGATTTTTTTTATGAAGAACTGGAAGAGGAAGGAGAGTATACCCTTTGCTTCAGCATGGCTAAACTGAGTCATTCCTCAGTGCTGAAGGGCTCTGCAGGAATGGGGACCTGATGTTTGGGATGGCATTGTTGGAAGACCTGCCTGCCTATGGAAATCCTGTGACATTATTAGGTAAGTTTAAAAAGTGGCACTAAAGAAAGTATCTGAACAGCACATCATTTCCTTTGGAAAATAACCCTGCAGGTTGCTGAAATCTGCTGTGGGACACCAGGATAACTGTGCATTATTCCTCACTTGGGAACCATGTCAGGGACCAGACTGGAAAAATTGTCTGCAGTGGATGTTTTTCACTTCTCTGTCATCTAGCTGCCAGGAAGAGGAGTTTAGGGCTGTATTTTGCATATGAACTTAGGTCCTGTTTCTTTTCTGCATGAAGCTCTCCAAAGTCCTTCCAAATTCTTTACCATAAAGGATAATAAAACACTACAGTACTTCATTGAATGGCATCCAGAACTCTTTTCTTCAAACACTAAAGCACAAATCAGATTGGGAGCAGAACAGCAATAAAGGGAAGGACTGGGAAAAATTCACTTCCCTTTGGAGTAGCTGGATTTTTGCCATCCGTGAAAACCTGGAATCCATCCACTGTAACAAAAATTAGCAGGTACTTAATAATGCTCTTTTTTTCCCAAGACTCCATGGATACCCACCAGTAGTGATTTACTGTAAGCTCTCCATGAGAAGCAATGTTAAATCCTGCTGCCTTCTGCTTTGGAGGTCATGGAGAGACAGCTGAGCAAATCTCAGCAGTGGCAAATGCAAGGCATGAAATACTGTCACTGGGAAAGAAGGAGCCAAGTCTTAATCACATAAACAGATTCTCATATACTTTTGTCATGCTATTTTATAAAGTGTTTATATAACTGAAAAGATTAACCTGGAGGGAAAAAAAAGCTAGAAAAAATATTTTTACAGCTTCTTATTTACGGCTTTACTATGGTTGAGGAATTAGTTTGCATTTACAATGCTGAAAAGTGGGGGAGGAGAGAGAAGGAGGGATCTGAATAAGGAGAGATATTTGTAAGGATCTCGAAATATTAAAGAAAACCTAAAATCCCAAGGAGTTACTCCTGTCAAGTGCAGACATGCAGGCAAATCCAAGGCTGGAGCAGGACTCAGTATCCAGGCAACATCAACATTTTTTGTTAAGCTACTGCCAATGCCGCTGACAGCTTTTGCCACTTTATGGTCACATTAAAAAAAGAAAATGCCTGACATCACTGAAATTCTTAGAAATTACTTTCTTGTCCAGCCAGCAAATGTGAGGCTCAGCAGCACACAGTACATGCGCATCTTGCAAAAATTCCGAGGGAAAAATCCTGTGATGAGTTCATGGCTAGGAACTTGTGTTTCTCTCCAAATCTGGCACTTTGTTTCCCCAAAGTTTCTTATCCTCTGCCTTGTACATAGATATTTGCTGTGCATTGGGAAAGGAATCATGTTCAACTGAGCCATTAATAAGCAATTTCTGCTCCTTCACTGAAGGCTGCAGGATTAGAGGAGCCCTTTGCTGTGCTGAGGAATCCTCCAGCTCTTCTTTCCTTGTTCTTTTTGCATGGTGCAAAAGCCAAGGAGGTAAATGACATTAAGAACTTAATTAATACACTAATAATGCTAATATAGGAGGGGAAGAGGCCCTTGATTTGCAGCCTTGAAGAGGTGAGGTGGAACTGGTGGCTGCAGCCTGGTGGGCTCCGTGCTGTAAAGAAAGGACACTGGTTTGCCACGTCCTTAGAGAAATGCAGGTGGTTTCATGCTGGTATTGTTAACACAGTGGAACTTTTCTTGGAGCTGAGCAGTTAAAACTGTTGAAGAGCCAGCTTCATTCTTCACTGTGGAACAGCTTAGGGATCACCAAGCACTCACTCCCCAGGCATGGCTGCATGTTTTGTGCCCTTGCAGCAGAAAGCAAAACCATCTGTGACATCGGGAAGTGCCTGGTGACAGCAACCAAGGAAAGGTTGTAAAGACACATGGAGCTTCCCAGTCATGAAGGGGGGTACCACAAAAACCCAGTAAAAACTTGCTGCTGACATGAAGCTGTGTAGCTCATAAGCACATGAGGATGAGATGCACAGGGAGCTGCTGAGCAGCAGAAATTCCTTTGGGCTCTGCTGGTGCCCCACACATTCTCGCCCATGTCAGATTTGTGAAGGCAGGGAGGGTAAAGGCTGGGACAGCAGCATCCCTCTCTGCTTCCAGTTTCCCCAAAGCTTTGTCCATGAGCCTGAGTGGATCTTCTCCATGTTTTGGTGAAGTTTCATTAATTAATGTAGTTTAAGAGTGTGAATTTTGTAGCAGGTGACTGTAAATAGGGAGAACTGAAGGGTGCAAGGGGAATTTAAAGAACTGATTTAGGCTGGTGGTGTTGAGGGCTCTGATTCAAAGATCAGTAGGACCTTCCTAGTCAGTGCTGTGCTTGGCACAGGAGCTCGTGTCACATCTTTCAACATGTGCAGGAAAAAAGCTCTCAGAAATTAATTTAAAGACATCTTGAGAAGCTCAGTTTTGCTGGCAATGAGCCTGGGTTTTGCTACTGAGGCCAGTGGAAGTTTGGTCTCTTGGGCTGAAGGTTGGTGCTTTCCACCCTGCACTTATCCCTCTCTGAGCAATTCCTCAAGACACAGGAATTTTTGCTGTTTGCCTTTGAACACATAGGTTTGTAATGGATATAAGCACCAAATAAACAGGGAGGAAAGCCAGAAACCTGTGGTCACCATAAAAATCTACTTCTTCTGCTGTGGGTCTTCATTTTCTTTAAGATTTTTAATTAACTTTCTGGTTAACAGGAGTAGAAAAGGGATTAGTCTAAGCACGAGACTCTTGCAGTTCAGTAACATCTGAAAACAAATTTTCATCTGAAGCTCTCACAGAGATGATGTGGGTTTTTCCTGGCTGTGCAGTTGCCTGATAGCAGAGTTTAGAATAAAACCAAAGTCTATTAATGCCATACTCAGTCCCATTTCAGTGTTTCTTCTTCCCCTCCTCTGCCCTGAAAGTATTTTATTATGACTGGAAACAACCTACCTGGTTTAAAGGAATACATGGCTTGGAGCAGTAATTTCTGTTTGTGTCTCTTAGCACAGAGGTTTTAATATTTTTTTTGCTCCAGTGACGTGCTTGCACATAAGCTGAGGGTCAGATTTGCCAGCCTTTATTGCCAGCTGCCAGGTGATGATGAAGTGGGTTTTTTTCCACAAATATGTAATAATAACAGAAGTGTTCAGTCTGGAACATGGGTAGGTTTTTACAGGCTGTTTTAGGCAACCTTGACTCTGAGAGCCAGAACTGCCCCAGGTGGGAGAAAGCTCCTAGGTCTGTGTTAGAAATGTGCCCCTGAGAACAGAGGCACATGAGTGAGGGGCTAAGGATGAAGGAGTCCTTTGGGGCAGACCAAGAAATTCAAGAGTCTCTGCTGCTGGATATATCCAGAGCTCTGTGACCATAACACTGAGCTTCTGCTTTGTTTCTTGATATGGAATTTAAGGATTAGTGACAGGAGAGCTACTGGGTAGAGTGCTTTATACTTTAAGCACTGAAGCCACTGCATGAACTTTGATGAGATCTGGGGACCTGATGGCTCTCTACAACAAAGTCTGGTCATCCATGGTACTATTTTAGATAATTTTCCATTTACTTGATAAGGTACAAATAGTATTGTGATTGGCCCAATGTATTGCTAAGCTAAGTCACAAGAAAAGAGATTCCATATTCCAGAAGTCTCTCAGTTTGAGGCTCAGTGTGTTTTGAGGAAGTGAGCAGGGAAAGATGCTGGCTGTAAATTAAGTGTCAGCTGGGATGTGCCTGAGCACTGGTCCTCTGATTCATAAAGGGATCCTAAAACATAAATGACCAAGGAAATATTGTGTAAGGAGTGGCAGTGGTGTTGCCCCTTTCCCACTCTGTTTCTGGCTTTCAAGCAGATCCCCAGGGACACAGCTGACAGCCTTTCCAGTCTCTTCCTTTATCATTAGCTGTTGTGAAAAGTTTCAGACTGTTTTTTCTCCTGCCAGGTATTGTGTGTGCAGACTGGCAGGGTTGCCTTTTCCAGGAATATTTTCTTGCTGCCTTGTAGCTCCCAGGTTTCCAGCCCTTCTGTCATCTTGAGGCATAAAGACTCAAAGCTTTCTCTGGTTCATGTCTGCGTTGGTCCCAGCCAACCCACTGAGAATTTTCACATAATCCTAAAAATAACAGCTCTGAACTTTACAGTGCTTGGTGTTTTCACTCATACAATGAATGAACAGGGAACTTTTCACCACCCAAACTGTTCCACACTGTCCTTTGAATTGTAGGATTGTGGCTGCCACAGTCACAGCAGCTCTTTAGCTAGATCCTGGGGATCCTTTTTCCTAATTTGCCAGTTACACAAATTGGTAGAATCATCAATAAATGGGAAATACTTGGGTGGTTTCTATTATTGTCAAGGGTAAAGCAATTCAGTTTCCCATACATGTTCGCTGTCTCTTTCTTGGTCCCTTCTGTACCTTTGGAGATTGTTAAGGTGCCTCTGTACCACCTCAAAAAGCTGCAGAGTCTGTCTTTCTCACAGTGCTTTCATCTCTCTTTAAAATCAGTAGTTTCTTTTGCTATCAAAATTGCTCAGTGTGATATGGGTGCAAAAAATGTAAAACAAACCCCATTCAAACAAACAGCAACAACAAAAGCTGGAAAAAGAAACCAGAAAGATTTTCTCTTCCAGACCTTGTGTGTGTGACAATGTATATTTTCTCCTCTATATTCTCATGTCTTCTGGTATATTTGGAAAAACAATCCTAGTAAACTTCCTCTCTCTATATATCTATATCTATGTCTGTATCTATATCTATCTATATTTTTATCTATATATAAGATGGTGATGGTTCCTGAGGTGTTTATCTTGGGAAGTTAATAGAACTGCTTTGCCAGTTGTTCAGTTATTATGACATTAAAGCATGCAAAGCACTTGGCTTTATTCCTTTCCTTACAACTAATGATGCTTCTGAGCCATTGATTTCTCGGAAAAATAAAAAAAAATGAAGACAGATCTTGAGGGGTTTTTTTTTCTGGATTTATTTTCTGTGATGGTTTGGTTTGGTTTTGGGTTTTTTTGGGTTTTATTTTTTTGGTGGTTTGGTTTTTCTGTTTATTTGCTTGGGGTTTTTGTTTTGTTTTTTTGGGGGGGGTTGTGTTGTTGGGCTTTTTTTGGGTTTTTTTGGTTGGTTCTGGTTTTGATTTTGGGGGGGGGTTTTCTTGGGTTTTTTTCCCTTTTTTTGTTTTTTTTTTGTTTGTTTGATTGTTTGTTTGTTTGTTTGTTTTGTTTGTTTGTTTTTCCTGTGGTTTTTTTGGAGTTTTTGTGCAGGTTTGGGGGTTTTAAAAAAATCCCTTGTATTGTTTTTGTCTGAAGGTTTACTGTATTTTGCTAAGGACAGCTTGAACAAACAGATGAAGGGATTTGCTGCAAGTCAAAAAGACTGTGCAGGGGGGTGGATTTCAGTGCAGTCCCCTCTACACAGAGGATTCCTCCCTTTCTTTATTGTATTCCCCTGGCTGGAGCAATCCCACTTGTATTCAGAATGCAGCGTAGGTTGATCCTGTAGGAATTTTCCCTCTTGGCATCACTCCTGTGTTTAGTTCATCAGGATGGAGTCCTGTGCAGTGTCCTTGGTGTAACCAGACTGGCAGTGGCTCTATAATTAGTTGAAGTCCTTCCCATGGATACCCTGGCTAGTCCTTGGGATTTTGTGAGCTCTGAGCTCGAGTTCAATGAGCAATTCAGCTCACTGCTACAAGGCCCTGCTCTCACTGCCAAAATAACATTTATGTAAACACCTATAGGTGACCTCAGTGTAGGTTTTGGGCTCTTCTGCACCATCAGAGCATCAAAGAGCAGGAGAGGCACACAAATCCTCCTTTGCCCTTCAGATTTGTGGGGAATGTTTCATTCCTCTGGAAGTTGCTGTTCCCTTGCAGATGAACAATGAGGTCCTTTTTTAATCAGTGAAAAGTGGGAGAGTCATTGGTGAAACTGCTGGTGTCAGGAATGGGGAAGTCTTCTCAAGCATTACCTAAGCATTTAGCTTTTCAAGGTGTGGTTCCATTTTCTCTTCTGTCAGCATTTCTGTGTTGTCTCACAGGTCTAATAGGATGCTGCTGGCCACTGTCTCTGATTTTATGTATGCAATATAAATATAGCATATATGTCTTTATTTCATCCACTGTATCATTGGAAAAATGTGGAAAAATGGGTAATTTTGGGGTCACTGGTTTGTGTAGGATTGACATGCAAGGACAGCTAACCACTGGTGTCAACTGCTGCTAACTCAGTGAGGTCTTCTCTTCTCTTCTCTTCTCTTCTCTTCTCTTCTCTTCTCTTCTCTTCTCTTCTCTTCTCTTCTCTTCTCTTCTCTTCTCTTCTCTTCTCTTCTCTTCCAAAAACTGAATCAGTGCAGGCCTGTATTTCTGTAGAGTTGTGATGCTCAGATTTTTTAGTCTCTTATACTCTTCGAGTATTGGGATAATTGTATCAATTTCACTTTTCAGGCACTGGCCATCCCTAACATATTACTTTTTTTGAGCAATCTCTGTCTTATTTCATTTGCTGACATTCCCTTTGTGATGCATTCAGTGCTGGTTTTAAGACTTTAATTTAAACTGAAGGCCCTACAATGCCCATTTTAACTTTAACATCATTTAATCTGTTCCAATTCTGCATGAGAAATGAAGAAGCAGTAAAGAAAGGAGGACAAGAAGAGAACAAAAAGGAGATTTGTGATGTTTCAGTGAATTCTATCTCCTTCTCAAGGTTTTGTGGATCAATATATTTGAAAGACTTCAGAGAAGTAAGAAGAAAGAGAAGCAAGAAGAGATGAAAAAAGCCCAAGTGGAAAATGCTTCTAAGGAATTTATTATCTCTGCTGTTGCATTATTTTTTTTCTTTTGTACAAGTTACTGCTGAGATGTTTTTCTTTTTCTGAGAACTGACTAAATTTTAGAAGTGGTGTTGTCAGCAGCCATCTTGTACTTCCTGGATCAAATACTGTTTTGGTGTTTTGAGCTCAGCCAGATGGAGATGCATTTAAAAACAGCTCAGTTTTTCACAATAGATGTGAAATTGTCGAAGTGAGTGCTGGAAACATATGCACCAAGGTTTATTAGAAGGATGTGGGGAAATGATAAAATTATCATTTGGATGGGATCACAGTCATCAGTCCCAGCTTATTGCTTTTTTGGGTCTGAAAAAGTGTTTTTCTTACTAGAAATCACCAATATGCCAACACTACCATTGCTGTTACCCCTATTCCTGCTGGTTTCTGTTAAAGCTCTGGAAAGGTAGGATAGGAAAACATCACAAAGATGCCAGGATGTAATCTATAAGTAATTTACCAAGAGTTCTGGGGAATACAGCGTGCACCTTAGGGGACTGCTGGAAAGAAGTGAAATTAAACTTTTCGATTTTTCTGACAGATTTTTCAGAGATCGAAATCTTTCTTAATGTACAGTGAAAGCAGCACGAAGTAGTATTAAAAAAGGGGGACGAAAGCTCATTACACAGAAACACTTGGTTATGATTATGGGAAGTAATTGAGCCCAGCTTGGAGTCATAAACTTGCAATTCTTTTATGGGGTGTGAGCTGGGCTTGGACCAGATGGAGAAAGTGGTAGTTTGTGTTTCTCTTTGAAAACATGGGCTATGTGTTCAGTTCAATCAGCCTGCAAATGGTGTTCAGGCTAAACAGGCTTTTTGTTATTGTGCATTGCATCACCTGGACTCAAGTGGCTTTTTTTTTAGAGCAAAGATCTCTTATTTATTTGCATGTTATTTTGAAATATTTTCTACATTTTCTATTTATATGAAATATGGTTGCAGTTAAGATCAGTCTGGTGTTGTAAGATGTGTAAGCATGTGCCAGCACCACTGACAGCATTAAAATGTTCAATTTTGCCAACATCATTAGGTAGAGTTTAAAAAATGAAAATTAGAAAAAAAAATCCAATTTAGGGGAAACTTTTAGGACAACATGGCAGAGAAACATGATCCATGTAGAAATGCAAGCATGCTTTACTTTTCTGAGCATAGATCTGAACTTTATTTCTCTTAGCAATGACAAAAACAGAGGGCATTTTGAACTAGGAAATTCTCAGCAATGAGGAAAGGGAAATACTTGGTTTTGCTGATTTGCAGTCAGCAGCCAGTTCAAACAGTAATTGTCACTAAGGGGATACATATTTCTCTTAGCCTTCCTGTTTTGAGCTAAATGAGCGCTTAAATTTCGAGGAGGAAAACATTGTTTTTTCCATTTTCACATGAAAGTAAATTAGATAGCATTAACTAGCCCCCACTGCCTCCTCTGTATTCTGCTGCTGCATTTGTATATCAGGTTCAAGCTCCTGTTAAAAAGGCAACTGAGGCAATGGTTTGAAATACCAGTTTTTAAAGTGTTTTCCCCATGGCAGAGAATTTACACCTCTGTGAAATGGATGAATCAGTTTGTGTTTCAAAGCTCTGATGTCTGGTGGCTGCACTTTGGTGTGATGGCATCTTCCATATTTTCTGTCTGGTGACCAAATCTGAACACTCAATTCTACCTCAGAGAACAAACCTTCACATCACATCCAGAGAAAAAAGGATTTTTGTTATGTTTGTGCCTGAGGAGTCGTGGTAAATCACTGGGGGCAGGTTCTTTTATCCTGAGAGGTGGAGAACTTAAAAGCAAAAAGCATTAAAAAGAGGGAGCCCAGGCAGGGATGGGGGTTTTTGGGCTGATGTTTGGCAGATACAGTGGGATTAGGGCAGTGTTTGACACACATACACCAGTGTTTGTTTGCTCCTTCCCCAAAAATAATTTTATTAAGCTGCCCATTGCTTGGTATCTCTCAGGGTGAGTTCGTGCAGGATTTTTGGAGGGGCACGCTGTTATCCTTGTGCAGCTAAAAAATCATAATATGGGATAACTAATTTGGGAGACTTTAATGTGGCTTGAAGTGAGTTCATGTAGGATTTTTGGAGGGGCACAGTGTTGTCCTTATGCAGCTAAAAAAATCATAATATGGGATAACTAATTTGGGAGACTTTAATGTGGCTTGACAAGAGTATATTTCATGGTTGCTTGGAGGGGATGGAAGGGATTTGTGTTTTCAATCTCCAGAACATAGATGGCCCCAAAGGAACACTTTGAAGCACAGCTTTTTATTATTAGTTTTACAAGACCCTTGCACTGGAATCATTAAGAAGATGTAGTACCTGGTGTAAATGTGCAAGTATCTGCTAGACCATTAGCCGTGGGAGACAGACTGATTGTACTCAAAACACTTAGTGCTTTTTTAACAAATTACTGTGAAAGTCAGTTGTTAAACAGTGTTGTTTCATTTTCTAGTAGCTCTGTGTAGGAACATTAGAGTCTTGCTGCTTCCCTTAATAAGGGGAAATGAGCCCTCCTGGTGCAATGGCCCTGCTGGAAAAGGTCATCAGTTACTATTTATCCTTGGTTTCCATCAAAAAGGGGGCTGTTTCCATGCTGAAGCAATAGCAATTCTTATCTCATTAAAAAGGGATTTAAATTTTTTACTTTCTGATAACATTAAGTCATTCCTAGCAATCCTTTGGCCACTGAAGTATGAGGAATGCTTTTATGAAATAGAGGGAGCTTGAGGTTCAGACTGCATTGGGGGTGTAGGCAATGCAGGCCAGGTGTTTTTGGCCAGGTAAAGACTGGACAGGGAACTGAATAACTGTTGTCAAATATGCCAGGGGTGACTCTGGATCAGAAAGGAACGCTGCTCTCCCTGTGCATGGTGAGAGAATAATGAGTGGGCTTAGTTTGCAGCAAGGAGAATCCAGGTTTGGTTTGGGGTTTTCAAATGGGAAGTACTTATGGAAGTGGGTAGAGAACCAGCACTTGAAATGTGCTTGTGGGGAGAGCCAGAGCTGGTCCCAGGGCAGCTGCTGTCTCTGTGGTGGTGCCACGATCATGGCAGAGTGAAGGGAGGGGACAGTGCAGATGAAGCTGCAGAGGTAAATGTGGTGGTCACACAGAGCCAGATGGGGTGTGCAGAGCTTAAGGCTTCTTACAGCTCCATTAAACCAAATATTTAAGTAACAGAGACACTTTCCCCTGCTAATTCCTCAACTCGTTGTTCCATTTGCTCCTCGTCTGTGCTGGGTGAACAGTGAGCCTCAAGGGAGGGGCTGGAGAGGGGGCTTTGTGAACACACTGTGCTGGCAGGAGATTTTATGCCAAGGATCGTTATTTGCTTAAAAGCAGCAGGATGTTCACTTGCAGAGCTGAAACAGGGCCACAGAGATGAGGGTAAAAGCAAGTGGGAGGACTAGTCAGAACGAGAAAGTCTGAGAACAGTTTCACATTAATTATCATCATGCCTCACTTGGATATCAGTTCAGATCCTTGTGTGGAAGATAATTAAGTGTCTTGGTAATAATTTGATTGTTTTGGTTGCTAGGTGAAGGAACAATTGTGTCCTCTGTACTGTCTTCTTCCACGTTCTTCAGGGTAGACTTGGGGGAGCCTCTGGTAGCTGAAGATGACAGAGGAACCTGCTGTCACCTCTGCACATATTCTTGGGGGCCCTGAAGGCCCAAGACATCCTTGCATTAATGCATATTTCTGAAAAACAGAGCTTGCAAGGAATCTGTGTTGATAAAGGCCTTTTCTATACCATTCAAGGCTGGGCTTTGCTTTTCTTCCTATTGATATTAAGTCCCAGAAGCAATCATGGGCACAAGGAAGAAGTAATGTTTCTTTGTAGAGGAAAAAGGTGATATAACCTTCAATTCCTCCTAGGAAGTCAAAAGATAAGATTCTCATTACTCATATAGGGTTTGATTTTTGAAAGAGCTGAGCTTCACAATCTAGTGGTATCCAGAGGAAAGGCTGATGCTCTGTAACTTCAAAAAAAAGCTTTTGATTTAACAGAGCATTTACTATGATCTTAGGAAGGTTGGCTACGATGGTTTGACTGTGCCTTGGATCACACTTACACCCCTCTCCAGCTGCTCAAGATCCAGCCCACAATCATCAACCCTTTCCTAAAATAAACAGCTCTGAATGCACTAAACTCAGAGCCAAACATCATCATACAGCCTGGCTGCTTGGGATGAGCAACAGCCTCGTGCATGTTTGTCTCATTGAAAAGACCACGAGGTGGATTTAGCTGTGTTACAAACAGCTGTGCTGGTGCCTTTTGCTTTGCAGAAAGCGAATTTGGACAGAGCAGTCTGCACTGAGCACAGGGATACATGCAGCACGGGGAGGGCACGTCACAGAGAAGCTCCAGCTCATCACTCCAGCTACAGTTTCCAGAAGGTATCAGCCTTCTTTTTATGAATTGGCAGGAGCTGGATCCCATGAATCCATCAGTCATTAGCTGTGGAGGGCCGGGCATTCCGGAGCTCATGGACAGTCAGCTGGGCTCTCCTGTCCCTCCCAAGACCCAGCACATGTGAATCAAAATAGTTGGGTGATGTCACATCGTGGTGCCAGTGTGCCTGGGACACTGCTGCCAGGAATTGTGTGTCCAGGGGTGGTTTCCTTTTACAGCCTGCTGAAAGAGCCGTCATGCCCAGCTGCACGTGACAATTCCCTTCAAGAGTGCTGGTGGCTCCTTCGCACCGTCAGTGGCTTTTAAACAAGGCAGCTCATCAGGCGGCTCCTGAGCTTTTCCACATGAGCTGATCCGCTGGGAAATGCTTTGGTCTCCGAGGCTTCTGACAGCTGATGTATAAGAGCTCCGTGGCTGCAAGCTGGGCAGACTTTGAACTTCTCCCCATGTCCCCAGAGCCTCGCAGGGCAGTCGCTGTATGCCGGAATTAAGGCTGGAAGCGCCTGGCGGGCAAGGGTCGGCGGCCTGCTGCAGGACAGCTCTCCAGGAGCACCACAGCCAGGCACCTCAGAGCTGAGCTGCAGGCCTGCTGCACTTCTTTTGCAGCCACGCTGTCTTTCTGGAGAGTTCTTTTCTCACACCTGGGCTTTTGGTGTAAGCAACACCTGGCCTTGCCCCTGGTGCTGTTTTTGTTTTCTCCAACCCTGGGCATGAGCGACAGCTGCCGCCACGCGAGTGCATGTTGCAGCTCATGAAGCGTTTTGGCAGCTTCAGAGGGAGCAAGAAGAGAAAGGAGCGATGCAAAATCTTGGAAAGGCGCCACTCCGACCCCCAGGGCCTGTCTGGTAAGGAGCCTCTGCATCCAGCAAGGAGGGGCACTGCTCTTTGGGAGAGGGTGATAGTGAAGGATTGAGCAACAATGCTGTGCTCCCCAGATTCACTGGCTGAACAATGCATTTGTTGTGTGGAGGTTATTTTGGTGCTGGTTTGCACCAGAGATGAAAATCCCAGCTGACACCTGTAACACACATCAGCCATAACCTTTAGGAAGAGATTGGTGGTGCAGGAAGCTTTGCAGTAAATCCTATGGGGCTGTTGCCTGATGTCACTTTAATTGAACAATAATAACTAATATCTATTGAAACATGAATTTTAAGTAGAGAAAAAATTCTTATCAATCTCACAACTAATGCATTTAAAACCATCTTTCTGATACTGCAGTTATCGGTATAATTGTGTTTGAGTTGCAATTAGGGACCGTTCTCTCTTAATCAAAAGCTTTTCCTGGTCACTGAGTATTAGCTCCAATACAGGTGCTGAGGTGTGTGTGTCAGAGAGTATCTGTGTGTCACACAGGGAGCAGCTGGTCAGCAGAAAAGGGATTTTTCAACAGGATCTGGCTGTTGTCTTAGTAAAGGAGAAATACCAATTTTAATGCATTTCCTAATGCATATGGACTAATGTAGCTGATTCTCTGAAGACCATGAGTGTTACTGAGCAATTCTGTTCTGTGACTAAGAGGGTTAAAACTGATGTTACACTGAATCAGCTGGATAAGGCTCAGTTTAGAGAGGCTGACATGTACAAAGGGTAGATAAAGCTCTTTTATTCTCTTTTGATCTGGATTCACTGTGTCAAATCCAGCAGAATGATGGAAGTAGGAGAAGTCTTGGACCAAATGCACAATGTGGAGACTTACATGGACATTTAGTGATGGGGAATTACAGCTGTTGGATGGGTGGCTGCCCAGAGGGCTTGGTTTTCTATTTCATGTTTTGCAATTTATATAGTGGTTGGTTGTGTAATTTTTAAGTTGTAATCTTTGCAAACACTTCTCCTTTTGTTCCTGTTGTGTACAGTTAAGTCATTTTAAATCTAAAACTGTTTACTCTGTCCTGTTCTGCATTTCCCTAAACCCACGTGAGGGTTTCAGTGGGAGTGGTAGGAAGGTCAAGGTGATGTGAATGAGAAATGACCCAGGTCTCTGGAATTTCACAGTGTCAGCAACAAAGACAGGTCACAGCGTTTATGCAACAAGAAGGGGAATATTTATTTATCATAAATATATAAATATTCTTTATCTTAAAGTATAAAATTCCTTCCCAAATTTCTGATTAAAGCACCTAAATTCTCATGTAGAATAAATAGAAACATACGTGCAATTTGTTGATTGAATGTTGAATGGCACTTTGCACCACTAATTCACTGTATTATTATGTTTTCATCAATAGAGGGGAATAGCCAGTATCTGCAAAAGGATTCACTGCTGGAAGCACTAAACATAGAGTTGCATGTCTGCTTCCTCTGAGTCTAACTCTAAACCCTGTCCTCAACTCCCTCCACAGAGAAAATAATTTGTTTTGCACCAAAAAAACTGAACTGTACTGTTTGTGACAGAGTTATATAAAAAAATTAGAAGTATAATGCCAGCAGTGCCAAAACACTTGCTCCTCCTTTTCCTCATTCCTATTATTCCAGCTTTGTAGCCCGCTCCAGTGATAGACAGCGAGCACCAGGAAGAGTTTTCAGCACAGTTTTTACTCTACAGATTTTGCAGATGCCATTCTTGTAAGAGTGTGACCAGGTCAGCTCCCTGCACTTCCATCATCAACAGAGTCACAAGGGTGGGGAAAATCAAATGGGGTTTGTCTGAGTTACTGCTTTCCTTGGATGCCCTGCTGTGGGGATTGCCTCTGCCATCCCAACAGAGTCTGGGTTCCTTTCAGGGAACAGGTTAACGCACTTACAAATGCCTTCCCTTCATGCTCCCCACCCCAATGGCCTTAATTAATTGCAGGGAAGTGTCAAAACAAAAGCTTTGCACTATTTGCTACATTTAATCTGTATCTTGTAGCTATTAGGCCTCAATAAACACTCTCTGAGCAGCTTTCAAGGGAACTGCTGGCACTCAGCAGGTTTTATGACCAGTATTAATGTGTGCAGAAGTGCTGGTAGCAGCCAGGCTTGGTGGCTCCTCAGGGTTAATCACACACCAGCACATCTCATTTGGTTGTCATCTACTATCAGGGGTGAGAAATGAATGACAGCAGCCTCCCCGTTGCTAAAGGAGCTTGGATTGTATTCAGAAAAGGGATGAAAAAGGAAATAAGAGGAAAATATCCCCTGATATTTACCCAAAAGGGGTAATCTGACACCCAGACCGGTGAATTTGGAATTTTTGATTTTTCTTGGCCACTTCCTTAAGTGTTTTAAGGAAGAATCCTCTGGTCCTTGTAAATAGGATTGGGCCTTCTTGGCTTCCCAGGGCTAGATGCCATCAGGCCACTTCAACTAAAATTATCAAGTAGTACCATTCTTCTGTGCTTCAGTTGAGCTGAACCCCTTCCTCCCCTGCCCTGGTGCAGAGGTTGCATCCTGGTGCAGAAATAAAGAGTGGCATTGCCAAGGATGGTCATCTCTGTAATTCCCTGGGTTTGGAGCCTTTCACAGTCCTTTTATTCCAAATGAACAGCAAGGGGAGACCTGAATGCAAACAGAAGCAGAGAACACACAGAGAGGGAAAGGAGGAAAACATGAGTGAGTACCAGGGGCAAACGAGAGCAGGAGTGAAGGTGGAGATCCCCCAGTTTGCTCTGGGAGAGGAGCAGCCAACAGGGAGACCTCAAAGCTTGAGCTGTCCACCAAACAGCAGGGAAGCTGATTTATGCAATAGGATTTTGGCAGGGATGAGAACAGGGATTACCCAAAATTTCTCCAGCCTCTAGATCACCACTGCATAGTTTCCTCCTTCCTCTTGCAGCTGCTGTGCAGGGTTCTGGCAGTTTCTCCTCCTGGCAGCTCTCACTGCAGCTCGACGTGTTATAAATGGATAGGCTCTGTGGCATTTCTGAAGGGGAAAGATTTTTGACCTGAGAGAGGCTAATTGCTCTGCCCTTTAAAGCACACCATGTATTCCACAAAGGACTGAGTGACATATGCAAAAGGAGTAATGTTTAAAGTGTTTTCTCCCTGCCCAAGTCATGAGTGCCCAGCAAAGGAACCTCTCTGCAGCAAGAGGTTTCTGTGAGGCTGCACCAGGGCTGCCTTGTGCTGGGCATGTAGCCTCAAAACTCTTGTTTTGGAGTCTTTTAGCTGCATGGAAATGCCCAGAAGCTTCTCTTTGCCCATGCTGCTCCTCTTGGGGGTTGTTACTTTAATCAGGTGGCTTTTAATCATCAGATGCCAAAGCTGAGCCCCAACAAGCCCAAGGGGCTCCAAGCAAACCTTGGTGCAGCCCCTCAGCCCCTGTCCTGTCCCACCTCAATGCACTCTTGAGGATAATTTCCCTGGCAGTTGTGACAATTAGATGCATATTAGGACTAAACTAGGAGTGAGCCTGCTGGATGTCTCAGACCCCAATAAACACCAGTGCAAAAATGCTTCAGCCCTGCATGCATCAGGCTGTCCCAGAGTCACTCTGTAAGCTGCTGAGTGCACCTCTTGTCTCAGGTCTCTGTAACCACCATGGAATTCAGCCTGGCTCTCACTACCATTCATTGGCAGAAGCCTGAGAACAGGGGCAGAAAAAAATGGGAGAAGTGCAGGGTGAAAATATGAAGCACAGAAAACCTGATGGAGAAGCAATTGCAAAAAGGAAACAAGACTTTATCTCTTTCTCTTCCAGCCTGGAGAGCTGCAGCTCACCCAGTGCTTCACCCCAAGGTGGGTGGTGCTGCTTGTGGGAGGATCAGAGATATTTATTTTTCTCATTCTGGTGGGATGTTTTTGTTATGAGGCAGTGGGGGAGAAATCATAGTGAAAAAATTTCTGGAGAAATAAATGAGAGAGAAGGAGTTGCTTCATGTTCCAGCGCTGCCATAAATGAACTGAAAGAGCAAAATCCTGTTGCTCCAGTAAAGCAGCTTAAAACCACCATAATCAAACACTGGGCATGGGAAACTGAGACAGCTTTGGTTTGTTAATGATTTTTCTCTACTGGTTTTCATGCTCTGTTGAGCTGACAGTGATTTTAGAAGATGTGCAGCCCTGGCTGATCAGTACTGATTAATCTTGTACTACAGAGAGCACCAAGACCTGGAAGCTGTGAAATTTCTATAGTTGGTTGTTGGGAAGGGGAAAAGCAGTGACAAGCCTGATTAAATTTCTAAGACTTTTTAATTTGCCATTTTCTGCTTCCTTGTAGTCACTGTCCTTGTTCTTTCTGGCACATCCTGGCTTTATGCACAGCTTTGAATGTGCTCAAAGATTCTGAATGGGGGGAAAAGGACTCTGGCCATGAAGCAGTAGAAACAGCAAGTTGTTTTCAAGCAGGCACCTGTAAATTCAGGTAGTAATAAACCCCATAAGACCTCCACTGGTTTGCTGGAAACTGAAATGGAAGTGGATTGAGCAGAGTGCAGCATCCTGTGTCTGTAGCACTTCGCAGGCTTAAAGAAGATGTAGACTCTGCCCTCATGATGAGTTGTCCAAGAATGCAAATTCTCTGAGTAATTTATTTTCAAAGAAGCTATTTTTGCCTGAAGGGCAGGTTAGACATGTAAAAATACAGTGTGTTCTCGAGGCACAAATTTCCAGATCAGTGCTGCAAATGAATCTGCCCACTGACTCTTCTTCCCAGTCCTGCTCCAGGCAGCTCTGTGTGTCTCATCACAAAATTTGGTCAAAAATATCTGTATTACTATAAATGACTGAATTACTCAGCACTGACGTGCCGTTGTCAACAACGTGGTGAGAGCAGCAGGGCCAAGCCTCCCTTTTGATGGGCTGCTTTACAAACTGGGCAGGTTTTTGGGCAGGGAGATCCATCTGGGAGGAGTCCATGTGGTTCTGGTCCTTGTTGCTACTTGTGGGTGCAGGTGTTTGTCCCCCAGACACAGCAACAGCAGAAAAAAATTCATTTTTAACTGTCTGAAGGACACTTTCCTGTAATTCTGCAATTATTTGAATAGTGTTATTTGAAAAGTGGGATAAATGTTATTCCTGAGAGAAAGAAATTAAAAGCAAGTCTTGGGACTGAATCTGAGCAAAGATGGAAATGAAAGAATGGGGAGGAGTACATTGAAGTGGAAAAAGAGAAACTGAGATTGAAGGAAGCTGGATACTGACTGTGAGTTCAAGAGGGTGCAGATCCTGCCTTTTTCTGACAGCAAGTAATATTTATGTATTTATCACATTTCCTTTTTCCATCCTCTACTTCTGTTATCTTCAGGTAACAAGTCATTTCAGATAGGTATGTAAGGCTGGAACACTATCTCTGTTACTTCTGATATAAATATCTGATTCATTTTTGAGGCTGAAATAAAATAATGTAGATAAGACTTTCCTACATGGCACCTCAGTTTAATGAACACAGCCTGGAGTGCCCTCATGATGGATGCTGGAGGGTCACAGCCTACATACTAAAAATCACTGGAATTGCTGATTTCCATGCATCCTCTCTCACCCTTATTACACCAGTTGGGAGTAGCATAGAGATAACTTTTTCCCTGCTTTCCCTGTACTTTCCAAGGGTTCTCACTTCAAAGAAATATCTGCATGAGAAGCTGTTATCCTAGACTGACTTTCTACTCATTTGAATGTGCTAAGCTAGACCACAATTTATTTATACTCCCATGCAACTATATTAAAAATCCTATTGTCAGACTTTAAAAGCAAATTTCAAGACCAGGTCTGTTTTTACAGCCTAAAATTGCACTTGACAGTAGCATTTAGGTAGGTGGGTACTTTAGTTTAATTAGAAATCAATGTTTTGGACTATTGACTCCTTGCTCAAAGTTTCAGTGAATTGCCCAAGAGTGCAATTTCAAAGATGTTGTTAAGGCAGTTTGTTTGTCAGGTTTAGTGGATCAGCAAATCCCAGGAATTACCAAGATTCAGCTGTTTTCTACTTTCACCTCTATTTTTGTCCAACCTAAAAGCAGTTCAAGGACTTAAAAGTGCTCATAATGGTGATACTGAAGGCCTTGAAATTGTTTTGGCCATTTGATTGTCATTGCAGAGTCCCACTGACACGTGAAGGCTTTGCTCTTGGGAGATGAAGGGCTGCTCTGGGAGATAGCGTGGTGCAGCTGGCAGGCTTGGCTCAGGGGCTGAATCCTCCCTGCTGGAAAGGTCACCCAGCCTCACTTGGTTTAAGGACAGACCCCAGGGAGAGTTCCCATTCTGTCCTTCTTCTGCTCCTCCTTTGATACAGTTGGGGCAATTTAGCTGGAGGAGGAGTGATGGGATTAGCTGGCATTAATTAATAGCATCCTGTTGTTGCTTCAGAGTTTTTTCCAGTGCTTGGAAAACAGCTGCTTCCCAGTGCTCTGCTCCCTGTGGGGCAACAAGAACCCTTTTGACACACTCAGAGCTACAGACACAGATTGTTTCACAGATCCTGCCCATCTGGGCCCCTGGTTTTATTTCAGTCAGAGCAGGAATGACGATAGTGAACCCAGGGATCCCGGGACAATCCTGCCTTTCCTGGAGAGGAACAGATGATTTGTGACATTTTCACTGCTTGTGTAGAGTATAATTAGGGATAATAAACAAGGACAGGGCAATAAATCAATTTAGGAAATACAGATCAGGCAGAAATGAGATGGCAAGTCAAACCAAGTCATGAAAGAGATGGAAAGCTTGCAGTGGAAGGGGTCTTGCTGCAGGAGTGACTACAAAAGTTGGGTGGGTGTTCAGAGGTGAGAGTTGCACCAGTCTCCTTGAGAGGAGGATGAGAAGCTGTAATAATGTTGGCATTTCCCAGGGGACCTAACTGTATTACTGAATTTAGGGATAGTTAATATCCAGGGATCAGTATGGGCACTGGTAATGTTCATTAAGGTGGTGGGGTGAGCCTGCAGCAGGACATGCTGGCTCCTTGCTCCCAGTGATTCAGCCACCCCAGGACTTGGGATTGTGGTGGATATAATCTGGAAAATGATCCAGAAATGTGCAGCAGGTGAACCACATACTGGGTTACATCAGGAGGAATGGAGCAATCCAGGCTAGGGGGTTTTTATCCCCCTCCACCTTGGCCTGCTGGGCTGCACATGGAACAAGGGGTCCAATTTCTGGTTCCCCCCTCAAGAGATGAACAGAAACTACAGAGGGTTTTCCTGAAGGGCTGTCAAAATTGTGACCTACCTCAGATGTTTTGGGATCTGTGAGGAGAGGCTGAGGAAACTGGCAGGCTTTTATTTTTTATTTATTTATTTATTTATTTATTTATTTATTTATTTTGTCCAGCAAAGACAAGACTGAGGTGCATTTTAATAGCAGCTTGCAACCCCCTGAAGGGCAGTTTTAAAGGTGACAGAGCCAAACTCTTCTTAGTAAAAGAAGAGTAAGGTAAAAGAAGGAGGACAGGGCAAGAATTTGTGCCTGAGGAGGATGAGGCTCAGCAAAAACTCCCTCAAGAGGTTGGTGTGGTACTGGCACAGGTAGCCTAGAGAGGCTGTGGCCTCCATCCTAAGAGATTTTCAAGAGTCTTCTAATCAAAGCCATGGTTGACCTGGTCTTTATTGATACCAGACCTGTTTTGAGTGGGACATAGAAGAAGGGGCCTCCAGACATCCTTTCCAACCAACATTTCTGTGGTGCTCAGCTGTTCAGTGGCAAGGAAAGCTGAAGTTGCAAATATTGTGGCTTTCTCCCACCCAATTCTCAACGCAGGCACAAAATCATTCTTGTTCTGATGAACATTCAAGAGCAGAGTGATTTCTTGGTGGATGTATTTGTGCAGCTGATTTGGAGAAAGGGACCACTGCAAAGACCAACACCAGCACATTTACTGGGCCAACAGGAGCAGCAAGATGTGTGTGATTCCTACAGCAGGTACCCAGGCTGCCTCCTGGCTGTTTCATGTGCATTAAGCATCACCCTGAGAGTCCTGGGCAGTTTTTAATGCCCCTGAGCTGAGCAGTGTCTGGGCACCCCCAGGTGCTGCCCCACTTTGTGGGGTGCTCCTTTCCCAGCCCCAGGAATTGCAGTGGGACTCAGTTTGGATCAGCTATCTGTCACTATAGCAACCTCTCACTTAACCAGTCCCTGCACTAAAAATAGATCACCTTGATCTCAAGGAAAGAAAACGAAAGGAAGTCAAAAGGGGCAGTGATAGCACGAGCTGTAGAGTCACGTATTGACTCAAGTCTGCAGCATTTGAAACCTCTTAGGAATAATCTGTCACATAAAACTAATATTTCAGGGGAATCTATTTATCCAGAAGCCCCACTGTGTTGCTGGGTTTGAAGCTTTTGCAAAGGACATGACTTTTTATCAGAGGGATGTGTTTGCAGCTATCACCCAGCACATGGGATGTGAAACCCTGTGGGATGTTGTTTAGCTGGTTAAGACATGTAAAGGATCTTATCTTCCCAAAAAGCAGATCTGCAGCTCTGTCCCGAGAGCTGATAGTCTCCTGTGCTCTTGTACATAAGTTATCAAAATCCCTGCTGGTTTATGAAATTGTTGCTGGTGTCTGCAGGAGCCTGTGAGGGACCCAAACCTGAAAAAAGCCAAATGCTGCTGGTGAAGTCGCTGCTATCTCACGCTGCAGTGAAGGGGAGCTGAGTGTTCTGGCACCTGATAGGGACAGGGCCTCTGTAGGGGATGTGTAAATGATACTCGATCCTATTTTTCCTCCAAACCCAGCTAGTGCTTTCTTCTTATCCTCACAAAGACAGGGCAGTGAAGGTAAAATAGCAACAAGATTAAAAGTTTGTTAAAGAACTGCAGAATTAATTCAAAATGCCTTTGATGGGGAAATAACAGAATTTGCATAAAGACAGCTCATATATCACAGGCAGCACATATGATGCTCAGGAAAGGGTTAATTTAGCTTGTGGAGATGACTGGAATTAGCAGCAGGTATTCAGCATTATCAGTCAGCAAGAGTTTGCTCTTGATAAAGGGCCAGATTATTTTAAAGACCTTTTAGAGCTGAGAGGTTGCAGACACAGCTGATATTAAAATGTGTAGGTGCTTAACTGCCCCTGCCCTGTATATACTGATTCTTGTTTTATTTAGTATTCTAAATTGTGTATTATACATTTAGTTAGCCTTCCAAGAACTAAGACAAGCAGCTTTCAATGCTGTCATGCACCTCTGCAACAGGGGAGGGTGAGAGGTGGCACCAATCCCCAATTCCCTCCATCCTTTCCAAGGATATTACTGCAAAATATAAAATTAGTTCTTAGTATATTTTTTAACCTCACTTGAGATCCACTGCTTTTACACTATCTGGGGAGCAGACCCATATTCCTCACCTCTCTTCACCAGATGATCTTTTTAATCAGCTTTGGAGCTGTGAAGGAACTGCACTGCAAAGTTATTGGATATTCTAAGTGTATTCCCAAACAGCAAGCATGGAGGTGTGAAAATATAAAATTTAAGTTTTGCAAACAGAACAAAATCATTCACTGAAAAGGTCCTGTGATGCTAAGCTCACCCCAGGCATGACTCCAGCCCTCTGCCACTGCATTTTGGGGAGCAAAAGCTTTATCAATGTTTGGATGAATGTCTCTAACACAGAGACATTAATGAGGAGGAGATGAGAGCAAATGAACTGCACAAATCATTCAAAGACTGGTACAGGAGTAGTCACAAGTCTTCTGGAGATGCTGGTTGTTATCTCTCAAGGTGCCAGTGCTGTGTTTGCCAAAAGGCAGAAGTTCCCCCAAATTGCAGGAGTTAGTGCCAGTAAATGCCCTGCCTGGTGCTTTTATTCCCAGCTCCAGCCTGGCAGCAGATTTGGCACAGTTACAAAATTTGCTGTAGGAAAGAGCAGGGTACCCAGAAGCAGTATTCTCCTTACATGAACTTTTCATGGCAGTAAACTGTGCTTTACCTCACTTAGCTGGAAATATTGCTAGAAATGCTGCTTCTGCCTCTAAAGAAGCTGCTGCTTCCACTGAAATGCAGTAAAACTCCCCTCCATACCCCAGAGCAGGTGGCAGCTTTCTCCTGCTGTCAGATTTGGGTTTCTTTTCTTCCCTATTTTCTCCCCTTATCCTATAATAGGATACCAGAGTTTTCCTCTCTGTCAGCCAGGTCCTTGTTTAAAACTTCATGGAGATCCTTCCGGGCATGGTAATAGGAAAACCAGAGACTATGTGAATTCTGTTTGAGCTTTAAGCGTTGTAAAAAAGGGTCTTACTGTAAATAATTACGATTTTCTTCTCAAAATAAACACCAGTCTGATACAGAGTATAAAGTAAAGCAGCAACATATCCATACAAGGAATCCCAGGAGCATAAACTAACCTTGAGATGTAGGAGACCAACACAGAAAAACTGTAAAATACTTAAGACTGACAAAACTGATCCTAACTGAGACTTGTAGAGAAATGATGATATCATGGGTTTGAAGTGCCAGCTGAAATGAAAGCCTGGAAAACAATGAATGAGCAGCACTCTTTAATATTTAATTACAAAACTCTCTGGGAGATCAAGAGATGCTGCTTCTCTGTTGGGTGGAGCTGGTGAGTGGTCAGGACCTGGAATGATACACCTGGTGCTGGCCCTTAGCCAAAAATGAGATTGTGAGGCTCCTACATGAAGGGGAAAGTCAGCCTAAACTAGAAAAGAATTAGGCTGAAGAAGTCATACTAGTGGAAGCTTTTCCCTCCATGTGGGGTAGGGCATAGCCCCAGTCTCACTGCAGCTGCCAAGGTGGGTTTGTGTCCCTGCCTCATCCTTGGGTGACCACACAGACCTGAGTGTGCCTCTGCTGCAGTCCTGCTGTGCAGAATGGCTCCACAGCAGCCAACTTTAAATTAGCTGATTGCCAGTTTACAGGAGAGCAGCAGCTTCCCAACTGGCCCATAATGGAGTTGGTAATTCACCTTGCTTCCCTGCAAGCTCCGCTGTGCTGACACGGCGTTGTCCCGGGGCTGTGTTTAAAGGTGGCTTGGATCCCTCCTCTGCATTGCAGGCAGGACAATTCCAGCTTGCTTTTCCCTCCCCAGCTTCCTTCCTAATAGGAGACAGGAGTCCACCAGGTCTGATCCTCTCACTGCTGTTGCAACACCTTGTAACCATAAACAGGCCACGTAAGCTTGGACTTGACTCCTCACACTTCTGAAAACAGCAGCTTGAGCCCCTCATCCTGGATTCCAAAATAAACACAAAAAGGAGGATTTGACCTCAAAAGGCATCAAATACTCTGCAACAGTTGGTGCTTCTTAAAATCAAATTTAATGCCTGATGTCTTTTCCCCCCTTCTTTAGGACCTTTTCACAGACCCTTGACTAATTGGGCCAGCACATATAAACCCATTTAGGTGGCTGGAAGGCTTTGGCTAATAATATGAGCAACTCCTCATGATTGTGTTATTTGTTCAGCTGTAGATCATGAAGTATCTCTAAAAGATGGGCACCATTAGTATCATTTTACAAATGGTAAAGTTTGGGCTGTAGAAAATAGAGTGTTTTATCATAACCATTGTGTGGATGGCACTAGGATAAAGGCACGTCCTGCTTGGGTGTAAGGTTCCATTACTTTTTTTACTGCTTTGAAACTCACTTTCAGTTGAAGCACAAGAACAACTGTACCAGGTCAGGCCAATTATCAATCCAGGTCAGTCTCTTTTTGTGCCAATTGCCACTGACAGAGGTAGTGTAAGAACAGGACAGGAACATAAGGGACACGTTTCCCCTTGTACTCTCCCAGCCTCCAGCTGGGAGACTTGTGTCTCACACCCAGCTAAAGCTGATGTTTGGTAGGCTTTAAATAGTTTCTTTCCAGGATCTTGTCCAATTTCATTTCAAACCCAAACTTCTAGCACCTACAACAGCACCTGTTCTGCTGTTTAAGAATGTGATATATCAGAAGTATTTATTTGTATTTGCTTTGAGCCACCTGCTAATTTTATCTCATGCTCCTTTCCTGTTTATCATCTCCACACCATGCCTGATTTTACAGGCTTCTGTCATATTCTTTGCTTGCAGTCTTATTTTCCTAAACTGAAGGGTCACTCTGGACCTTCAATCAACCTTTATCAGCCTTTTCTGCATCTTCTCTGGCTTTAGTGAGTCCTCTTTGAGCTTTCTAAATAGAAATTCAAGGTCATCTATTGCAGTGTGTAACTGCAGCTCGCTCTGCCCCTCTGGATCATGAAGCTGCCTTTGAGCACAGCCCATAAGTGACAGGAGAAGGCCACCACTGATGCCACCCTTGGGCCTGACCCATGGAGCTTGACACAAAAGAAGGTTATTTTTGTTCTGCAGCCCATCCATTTACCTCTGTGGACTGTCCACTCTGGGATGCAACACTTGGCCACCCAAGGCACAGCTTACCTGAAAAGAGGCAAGCTCGGCCTTTGTGGTGTATTTTATTACATTATTTATTATTTTTCTCCTACACCGATGAGCAAGGAATGGGTACATTTGCAAGGTGGGACATGTAAGGGGAAAAGCATTTCTTGGCTCACTGATAGGATTGAGAAAGTAGCTTTGCAAGACCTGTAATAAAGGCAGTCAAAAATAGTTCCCTGTCTAGCAGATGGGAAAATGATAAACCCAAAAAGTGTTATTATGTGATTTATCTATCTGGAAGATTTAACTCAATAGCAGGAAAGCTTTTTGCAAAGAAAAGGCAGATCAGAGTGCCTTGAAGACAAATTCAATTCTGCACACAACTGTGCCCATAGTAAAATAATTTTCTGAAAAGTGGAGTTGTCTATCTATTATTTCCTTGGCTTGTGTCTGACTATCTAATCAGTCTTTGTACATGTCAGCAGCACATCCATAATAAGAAAGTGCTGTGTGGATTGTGTGAACTGGAATTAGAAATGTGATAATCAGCCAAACCGTTGGAGGCAATGTAAAAGCTGCCTGGTATTTGCATTCCTCTAGCCAAGGAGAAAAACCTTGTATGTGCAAATGAGTTGTTGGGGTTTTTTTCCTTCGTGATATGTTATAAACAAATTTCTCCTGAAGCAGCACTTCCCTGGCAGCAGGCCAGCTCCCACTGGGATGCCTCCATGCCTGGTTAGACCTGTTCCAGCCTGGTGGGGACAGCTGTGCTATTACTCATACGGGAGGTGATGTGGCAGATAGAGGCACAGAGATGCTTGTATGCCATGGAAAAAAATGCTGATGTATAGGTGGGCCCTTGGTTTCATAATAAGAAATGAATTAGGATCAGAAAATCTATTTTCTCATCTGTACAATTCTGATAATATTAATCCATCCCATAAAGATGTTCTGAAAGTAGCTAAGAATTAGAAAAGAAGCCTCACTCTGTGATCCTCATGGTGCCTCTGTATCCTAAATTGTTATCAATCCTGATGTGAGCAATCTGCCAGTTACCTGGTTACTCTTCAGCCTCAGGATTTTCTGTCCCTATCCTCCTTTTCTCCTTTCTTCCCATGTTTGGATTCACATCACTGTTACAAGGTTATCAAGGCATAAGGAGAGACTGTAAGACAAGCCTGATGTTGCAGAGGGAAGGTATGAAGTGCTGAGCGGGTAAAAGCAAAGTTAGAAGTGATGAGTAGGACAAGTTCAGCAAAGTCTGATCCTAAATTCAATAGCAGCTCTGTATGGCTACCACACCTTTCCTGGGTGCAGAAGAAAAAAATTGTGGGTGAGCCACTGGTGTGTTCAGCCCTGCCCATACCCAGTGTCCCTGCTGCCATGCCAAGAAGAAGGTGAGACTTGAAATGAAAGAGTTTTTTCATTTTAAACACCTGTCCTGACATGCACCCCAGGGAATACATTGCTTATCAAATTATTCTTTAATGTATATACTTTTGAACAATTCCTGGAAAGTATTTATCCATATTTATAAAACGCAGAATTTGACATTGCTCTATACATAAAGAACATTCTCCTCCCAAAATGAGTTTTTGCATGTTGTAATGGTTTGGATAACTAAAACATAGATGAGTCAGCTCACCCTGCATCAGGACAGACTTGTGTCCCTTGTTGGGTTACATGACCCAGCACAATCACCCCCCTGCCATGAAGAGCTGGATATTTAAATTCTCAAAGGTACAATCTGAGAGAGAGAGACAGAACAAACTCCCTTTCTGCAGTTCTAAGGGCATAAGAGGACAGGTCTGTATCCATTTATTGGTTTCTGAAATTCAGGTTCATTATCCCAGCCTGAACCTACTCCCTGCTCACATTTGATGCTGTGTTTAGTGACAGGTGCCAGAGCTCATCCCAGCTCCACTGGCATCTGGAAGAACAGGAAATATGAAGGGAACTTTAAGCCTGCAATGTAGGAGACTGTCTGAAGAGCTCATAGCTGACACACTGTGCACCAATGATTTTAATCAGGAACTCACAGGAGTTCTTGGATTTATTCCATTGTCTAATGGAACATTTCAGGACAGAGGAAGCTTATTACATTCTTTGCAATAATATTCTTCTTCAAAGAGACTGACATGTCCTTCTGGTTAAACAGCAATATGAGCTGACAAATGTAGTTATACACTTGAAATGTAGCAAATCTCAGCTCTGTGTTGCTTACTCAGGCATTGGGAAGGATGTGAGAACAAAATAGCTGAGTTGTATTCAAATGCAGTATTTTGCAGGAAAGTGATAGGAGGATGCAGATCAATTCCTCTCCTGCTCTCAGTCTCCCACAGCTCTTTTCAGCCTTGAGAAAAGACTTGATGAAAGAAATCTGACCCACTCAATTTTAAATTCCCTTAGGTGAAGTCGTTCAGGAAAAGGTGTTGTCGTAAGAAGAGGGATTAATGTAGCAGATGAAAATCAGAGTTGTGTTCACTGCACTGGCAGCTTGAGTTTCACCCCAGCTGACTCCTACCCACATGCAGGAGGTCCCAACTTTGATTAGGGATGCTCTGAAGCTGAGCTGCTTTGCTCAGAGGGGACTGTGTTGCTGCCCCTCAAACTGGAGCAGGGAGGGGACAGCAGAATTGCAGGGGGGCTGCTGTCCCTGCTGACACTGCTCATGACAGTGGGTCTTTCATTTAATTTTCTCTCACTCACAGGGAAGAAATCAAATCCAGTAAATCCTGGCTAACAGTGGCAGGCAGCTGCTACAGGAGAGGGCAAGGAGCACAAACAGTGTAAGAGGGGATGTTGTGAGGGGCTGTAGCAGGATGCTGCCAATAATTGGAGAGTTTGACAAACACTAATTGTTTATACATGCAATGTTTTTAGTGTTACTTACCCAAAATATATTTTGCCTAAATATTACTTCTCAGGAGTTTTATTGTAGCAGTTCCAAAGAGTCTTTATGATCTATTTACTCTCTGCCATAATGTGTCATGGGTAGTAATAGCAGTCTCAGTCTTCATTCCCTGTTTTTACAGACTGTGATAAACCTCAGCCACAGAGAGATGCAGGAATTCTGTCAGGCGGGATTCAGTATCAAAACCAGAACTGAAATTGTAGTTTTTTCTATTTCAAATTGCACTTCTCTCCTCACACAAAGGGGATCTTTTCTGCTGGCTGGCTCACCTAGTTTGTGTGTAACAGGTGTTTCTATTTATACTAGCATTCCTGAACTCCCATTTTTCTTGGGCTTTTTTTGTGTCACAGCACTCATTCACTCCTGCTTGTTGCTTGAGAAGACTTTGGGGAGCAGACCAGACAAAAAACATCTCCTCCTTGGTAACTCAGGGCCTGGTTTGCTCAGGATGCTTTCAGTTGTATCAGTGCCTGTTTTCCACCCTCATATCCAAAGACAGTGTTTTGTGCTCAGTAATCTCATCCAAGTATCTTACCCTCAGGTCTCCCATCAGTATGTGTTTCCCATGGGCAGGTGCATTGGCAGAGATCTTTGTTCATTTTGCCAACAGAAATAGTTTTATGGAAGGTAGAAAGACAAACACTGGCTTCTTTCTGAACAGTGATTTAGTTATTAGTGAGTAAGAGCAAGCAGAGAAACTCAGGCAAAATGAGATTTTTGTGGGTACTGTGTCCCTTTAAGTGTGAGATTATATTTCAATGTTTGGGAAAACTAAAGAGACACATGGAATAATCCTTAATTTTGCAATTATGACAGATATTGCTGAACACACAGAGAAGAAGCCAGCATATTTTAATGCAATTTTTTCACTGTCTTAGAGGAAATCTGAAGGCCTGTGTGAGTGTGTCTGTCTCTAACATGCTGTGATGACTTATAGCCACCTTGCAGGTGTACTGAGTAGGCTTTAATTTAGTTAAATCAGGTAATCCTTTGGCAGGAAACTCTCTGCATAAATACCTCGAGGTGCTGGCAGATCTGGTGAGTGCATGGTTGCATATTCACATCTCTTGGTTGTGGTGCAGACACACTCTTTATTGCAGTCAGCAAGTTGTTTGCTCAGATTTTTTGTATTGTGAAGTTTAAAAGGATGCTCAAAGTATTCTGCTGAGTTTCAGATGGCTGGGATTGCCATTTCAGATTGGGGTGTTGATGCATGTAGTGCTTAGAAAAGAGAGAGGCTAAATGAAAGGTTTAGATTTTGTTGATCAGAGCTTGCTGAGTGATTTTGGATCAATGAGATAAAATTTTTCCATTCAGATGCTTGCAGCTCATTTCCTAAAACCCTGTGGCACAGTGCCAGAACAGGCTTCAGTAGCACAGTGGAATCTCTGAATCCAGAGTGCCCTTTGCCTTAGCTAAGGCACTTGGGCAATTATTTAACTAATTTCTATGGATTTGGGTGTCAGCTCAAGTTTACAGTTCTTGCCTTAAGCTCTCTGTTTACCCAGCTGGTGAAAAACATGGAAGAGTGATCTTCCTATTGTGAGGCTGCATTTCATGAGTGCTGAATGTAGAGGGAGAGCCTCATCTGGCAAGAATCTCACTACATTCACCACCATCACCAATCTTCCCTAATTTAATTTAGCTGAACTATCTGATGCACATTAATATAGTATAGAGATTTAAAGAGTCATTGATCTGAGGCAAATAGGAAATGATGGTTGATGCCTTGTGAGGTTTTTGGAGAAGGAGCTTGTCCCTTTGCTGCATTCCCAGTAAGCTTTGACTCATCCTGCAGTTCTGGGAATGAGTCTGGAGCTGCAGGGTCCTCTGCTATGGGTATTTCTGTAGGGAGAGGCAGCTGTGCTGGAGCTCATGGACTTTATTTTACCAGTGCAGTCAGTGAGGGAGAAGAGAGCCAAGAGTCTAAAAGTCAAAGGCATGCTGATGCTTCTGGGAAGGAGGTGTTGGTAGCACAAGTAGCAATGCCATGTGTCACCAAACAGCAAACAGCCAGGAACAGGTTTTCTTCCCCAGAAAACAGGTTTCTGTGAGATTTCTGAAAAGGAGGTGGAAGTGTCAAACTCCCAGAACTGGAAAGAAAGGAGCAGAAACTGTGAAAGTTGTTTGGCTTTTTGCTTTCTAGCTCCCTGTGTTTCATTCTAATGATTTAATGGGCTGTTGAAGGTACGTGGGTGAGTTCTTGGAATCTAGTCCACCTATAAAAATCTCAGCTGGTCCTGTCAGTGCTCATTAGCTGACATAGAGCTTCCTTCATTTCAGCCTTTCATCTCATGATAGAAGAGCTTTGCAGGTGGGGCCTCTGGGTAGGTTTCCTCTCCTGCCTTCTTGGGCACATGCTGAGCGTGACTCTTCCAAAAGCAGACTCAGTGTGAATCAAGCTCATGTGATGCTTGAACCTGAAATACATGAGCTTTGGATCACAAACTTCTACTCTCCTGTGATTTTGTATTATATATAAAATATATGTGACCAGGCTTTCCTGTTGTCATGTGGTTTCAACCCAAACATTGTGCCACATTAGGCACAGAATTTTAGTTGTGTATAGGGAATGGTAAGGCATTTAAGATTTTAAAGCAGTGTGGCTGTGCACAAGTAACTGGTGACAGACCATTTAATGACACAGCCCAATTGTGTGAGTTATTCTGTGTCCATATTGTGTTTAATGCTGTAAGTAAATGTAGGTTTTCATGGCATTAAAAATCACAGCACAATTTCTGGGCTTAGCTTTTCAACACTATAAAAGCTTCCTTGTGTGAATAACTCACGAAGGGACTATTCATAGCAATAACTGCTTCTCCCAGCCCTAAGGATTTCTATTTTATTTTGCATAAACCTTGCCATACAGGCAGGACAGGGAGCATCTGTCCTGATAACATTATGGAATTCAACTTTTTCTAGGAGATAATATTGAAACATAGGCAGGGGGGTGGATGAGTCAGAGGTGCAAGCAGCAGAGGGGCTTCAGGGCAAAAATGGATCATATTTACCTGGGATTACTGTTATAATTTTTTTTTTCTTAGAAGATGTAATTGGAGGTGAATTTTACTTCCTGTTTAAAAACCATCAAACTGTTCCTTCTGCAGAAGCAGCAGAGTTACTTTAGACTGTTTTTCAACCCTTGTTAAAAACACAGGGTTTGGCAGTCAGGCAGGCTGGGTTTCAGGATTTTCTATGACTAAATTCCTGGTACTGTTTTGAGTATTGGAGCCTGGCAGTTATCTGTAGCTGTCTGACAAACACTTGCTTGTCTTCAACTGTTCTCACAGGCAGCTTTGCTTGATTTCCATGAGGGTTTTTTTGGCAGCCACTTAGATCTAAGAATACATTATCAGTCTCCATCCAGATCCCCATAACTTGTAAACCAGGCTGTACCCAGGCTGTCTGGAGGCAGCAAAGGGGAGAATCTCCCCTCTGGGCTGTGGAGCAGCAGAGAGGATCCAGGGCTGTGGCAAGTGGTTTGGTGGCTGTGGTTGCCTCTGCCCCTTTGTGAGAGCATCCTTAGCACCTCATCAGCTTGGATCCAGCACAGCCATGAAGCTGGTGGAAGGCAAAAAATGACTTGCCAAGGTAAAGCTGCTCTTTATGCTGAGAATATGAACACAAAGACCTTGCTGGGGAAGGGGAAGGTTTGAACTCATCCCTCTGTCCTCAGCCATGCTTTGACTGGTTTGGTCCATCTCTGGCCTCTGCTGCAGCAAGGATGGGGCAGAGATGTCTCTGGCAAAGCCTCTCCATGTCCTGCCCTTCCCAAACTGCATTTGTCTGGTTTTGTGGAGACCTTTCACCTCTGTGCCTGGCAGGTTTGGCCGTGGCAAGAAAGTATGTGCTAAATTTCAGCACAGAGCAAGGAATGTAAAACCAGGAGGTTTAACCTCGGGGTGTGTCATCCAGGCATGCCCCAAGCCCAGGTGTCTCTGTATTGAGTGGTATAATATTTATCCCACTGCAGCAAGGCTGCCAAGCCACGTGGCTTGGCAATTGGACATGCAGGCAGATTATTCTCTGACATGTTTAGAGAGGCACACCTACCAGGCAGCATGTTTGCCCACATTTGAAAGAATCTTGATGGAAACAAGAGGGATTACAACATTCAGTGTTCAGTCTCAGGCTGCAGGAGTGATTGCAATTAATTAAATGGCATCGGGACAAGTTTGGGAGTTGTGTAAGAATGTAAAATCAAATATAAAGGAGTCATGGAAAGGCATCTCAGCACAGCTGTGAAATGAGGGAGGCACCTTCACTGCCCTGTTCTGTTGTGCACAGGGTGCTCAGGATTTAGAGAAGTGCCATTTTATGTAGTGACAATCAATTAGATAAATACTGCATTAATTTAAAAGTATTTCCATAATCTGTGGGATTCCTCTTGGGGATTTCTGATGGACCTGGGTTCCACAGTCCTTCCACTGACAGGTACAATACCCTTCCTGCTGGCTGGTGGGATTGTAAATGTGTCTTCTTATTCTCCACATTACTGGTCTATAAATGCTTCTATTTCCACTAGTGAGGGAATCAATTCATTTTTTAATATCATAGGTTTTTCTATTTCAGTTTTTCTACCACACCTTATGGAACATCAGAAAGAATGGCTTGTTTTTCTTCTATTTTCTTAAACATGACTTTATACTAAAGTCCCCACACTTCTTTAGTACAGTTTTACACCTAGAGAATCTGAAAGATGTCCAGCCTGGATTTTTACATGCAGTGTTTGTTCTGAAAACCTGAGTTATGATTTAATTGGGTTTTATTTTCTTATTTATCTGTGTACAGTTACAGGTACAGGCAGCTGGAAGTTGGTAACCTGTAAATCTGGTAGCAAATCAAACAGTCCCTGGCCATGACTGAAGTTATAACACACATTCTATAGAAACTAATGCCTGCATGGCAGACCAGCTATACTTAAGTAGAGGCAAAAAAACCCCAACCCAGAATAAAGTAGTTTAAGTTCTTTTGAATTTTAAAATATTGGGGAATAAAAGTGGCAGAGGCAGTGCAAGTCAGCTATGAACAGCTTGCTCTAGAAGTTACTCTGAGGCAGGAAGTGCATGAGCAGATGTGTGGAGTGAATTGTGAACTCCAGGTAATGCTCACTGGAAGTCTCTCTATTGATTTTTATTGGGATTTAGATCAAGACTTTTGCTTGAGAGTGAAATGAGAGATGGAATCAATCACAAACCATTTCCCCTCTTCCAAAATACAGCTTCACTAAATAACAACAATAATTAAACAAATCAGCTCACTGTGGCCTGTTCCATCAGTTTGTAGATGTGGAGCACGCATTTCAGTGTTGCTAAGATGGTGAATAGTATTCTATTTTACATTTTGCCAATATTTTTTCTATAAAATTCAAGAGGTTTCTTAGATATTCATAGCATGATGGAGCAAGTCATAAATCATTGCTGTGTGGTAGGTAGGAAATGTCCCCAGGATTCACAGAAGGGGGAGCAGAATCAGAGAAAAATAAAATTGTGGAGCTGGAGTGCTCTTCAATTTCCCTTGTTTTTATATCCTATACCATTATTTCAGTTGAACATTTACGATTTTTTGTGATCATAAGTCATAGATAATTGCTGTGTTTATTATTGTATTATGCACAATGGAAGTCTAATTCTTGCTTCATAAATAGATACAAATCAGGAGTAAGTTGAGGTATTCATTTCTCATATGTGTATATAAATGAGAAAAGAAATCAAAAGTAATTTATGAAGCAGAATTACCAGTCTAAATTTATTGCAGCTTATTGAATCTGTAGTCTCTAATGTCCCTGGCTTCTGGAATCACATTACTTTATAAAAGCTTTAATTTTCTTTCTTTAAAAAAATGAAAGAAAAATAAAAGATTTTTTTTGTCTCCTTGGAATTTATAGCCTCTCAGAGTGGAGAAAAATATTGGAAAGATTTAATGTTTCAAAAGAAAAAAATTAGGAATCCTGGCATTTATAGGTTTAAATACCATGACACTTTCAGGGTTGAGCTGGTGATTTTTTGAGGCATTTGAAACCAGCCTTAGTGATGAATCCAGTAGGACCATATGCATTAAAATGGCTGTACAGGACTATTGTTTGTTTAATCCTGGGGCATGTCCATGGAAAACCAGGCAGCTAAACCAGAAGCTGGCTTCATCTTCAGAGCTGCATCACCCATGCTCCTCATGCACAGCTTTAGGCACAGTTCTTTGACAATTTTGGCTCTTGGTCTGGGTTGTGCAATGCTCAAGCAAAGGTGGCTGAGCTGCCTGAGATGCCAATCAATGAATGAGTTAAAATTGTCTTGTGAGACAATTATGTCTAATCCAGTGTTTTGGTAGCTCTGCTGGGGCCATATCAAGTCCACTTATAACAACACAGCTATTGAAATGCTGGGTTATATTTACATTCAGGAGGGGAATGGTTTGTTGCTGTTGCTGTGCCCAGCTCAGAGTGTGAGATCCAGCATTTGTGCCAGGGGATCTGAAACACCCTGAGCAAAACAAGGTGTTTGGGAGCACATTCAGCTTGGCCATGCTCTGGTGTTATGGCCAGCAGAAGCCACAGCTCTCAGAAGTGACAATCTTCCCTCATGCATGGAGTAGATAAACAGCCTAAGAACCCAAACCTAGATTAGTTACAGTGACTTATTAATGTGTAAATGACCTCCTGTGAATCCCAGAGGGAATTTTTTTTTAAGAACTGTTTGACAAGGTCAGCAACTCAGTTTGGAAATGGCAGAAAAACCCACCCTCAACTTTAGCAGAATGGCTGGGGACGTTTTTAGGCTTGTTCACAGGAGTGGGGGTGGACCTGGTGTTCTCAGCCAGAAAGGGTAAGGTCCATATTGGAGACAAGGCATGAAGATCCCCTGGCAGGAGGACTGGAGCACAGGGAAGGGAAAATAGCATGTTATTGAAATGGGTATGTAAGCAAGAAGGTTTAATGGCATTTCCATGAAATTAATTTGTTTCTGTCTGCAGCACAGACCTGTGCCTTGCAGCCTTGCACTGGTGGGGACAAGTGGGAAGCTCAGGTGCCCCATGAAGTAAGGTCAAATGAGAATCAGTTTCATTATCCAAGTGGGATGAAATGTATAGAAGATGGAAAGCAGATGAGATCTGAAAGATCCCTAAAGCAAGACAGCTTGTTTTCAGGAAAACCCAAATAAACAAATTCAGGATTAGGCATGATTAGCCACATTTCAGACTAGAGTCATCCCGTGTGTTACCATCATGATAAGCATGTGCTTTTCCCATGAATTCCCGTGGCACGTTCCGTTTTGCACGTTATCTGCAAGCTGGCCTCTCACGAAGCCAAATATTTGAGCAGGAGTCATCTCCATGGAGTTGGAGGGATCAGATCAGGAGCCAGCAGGGGCAGCTGAGTCAATGGCAGGGGCTGACCCCAGCAGCCTGCCAGGAACCAGGAACGGGCAGCTCCGCATTCCAGCTCGCGCGGTGGGAACGCCGCCAGCCCCGGCTGCCCAGGAAAAGTCATGAATTAATGCATGTCTCTGCCGAGGAACAGGGATGTGCTGGGGCCTCTCAGGAAGGAAGGGAATGCACTGGTCTGTGCTTCTGTCCCCTGTTCAAAGAGCAACTTTGAACCCTGGGGAGCGTATAAATATTGGGTTTGTAAACCGAGACGTGTAGGTTGTTATTTTGGTCTGCAACTCCTTGTGAATAATGCTCTGCATATTTGATGTAAAGGGTACAATGGGTCTGGCTCCAAAAGAAGCATGTAGCTCAAGGGATAAATTGCAGCTCTGTTCTCAGGGGAGTAAGAGATGCTGCTCTGGTTAAGTCTAATGCAAGCTAATTTCTGCAGAGCCCAGTGTATTCTACTGCTGATGTCTTGCCTTTGTTGGGTTTGGTTTCACATGATTAATTAACCATACTGCTGCTTCCAAGCACCTGAGACCCCTTTGAAGTTGCAGTTTGATCAATTGATATGTGTTGTGCTACAGGTATAAACAACCTCAGTGCATTAAACTGACACTTTAAGTAGTTCTGCAGCCTGAAAACTTTCCAGAAGAAATTGTCCCTGCTGAATCACGACTTCATGTTCTAGAAAAGTCTGTACCACCAAATGTTTGCTTTGGTCTTTAGAAATGCCTGTTGTTCTAAGCAAATTTTAAGAGACAAAATATGCATTGCAACATGTTTAAGGCACTTGTATTGGCAAATACAACTCTCCAGAGAGAAGAGAACTGCAGCCTGTAAGGGATCTATACAGTGATTAATAATCTGCTGTGGAAGAGCTTATTGTGAGGGCTATCTGGTTATTTGTTCTCTGCAAAGTGCTCAGTATTTGTGATGGTGTAGCTGATCCGTGACAGTGTTGCAGAGCTGAGTGGACATGTTTGGATTTGATGCCAGTTCTCCTGGGATTTGCAGAAATCTGGCTCTGTGCTTTGAGCCATCTGACCTTCCCCTCCTTTGGCAGGGCCAGCTCACAGTGGGTGCTGCCACCAGGGAGGGAGATGGTGTGAGCACACTGTGCTCCTGCTTCCTCCTCCTCAGCAAACTGAGCAGGAGCACCATGAGCACCAGGATGCAGGAGGGAAGGAGGAGATTTGCCAGCAGAGTCTGGTAATCCCCACAGGAATACAGGAGGACGTAGCAACGTCCACATTTTCAGGAATCATCCCTGTAGTCTCCATGAGGGAATGAAATCCTGCAAGGACAGCACCTGGTTCCCAGCAAGGTCCCATCCCACTAGTGATGCCATCAAAACCACAAATCATCTGCCCATGCAATAGCATGATTATTTCCAGCCTTAGTCCTGAATCTGAGTCCTGTTCCCCTAGTGCTTTAGTCCTTGGCTAAAGGTTTTAGACCTGCCTGAAAGGCTGCTGGGAGAGCACAGAGCTGAGTAAAGAAAGGATGAAGTGGCTGTGGATGACTGTGAATATTGAGGCGTTTCCTATACCCTTCACTTTGTATATATTGGTGGCAGACAGTTTCCCTGGCTGCAGCACACATTTCTCCTTTCTTACTTAATTAAATTGAGATAAATCCCCTGTGTCACCCAAACCAAAGGGCTCAAAGTGTGAGAGAGGAAACCAGCACAGGGAAAAGGAGGAGGAGGAGAGGAAGGCAGTCGAGGGAAAGGACTGAGCCAGTTTTCCTTGATCACACTGTGGCACGTGGCTGGGAATCACAGGGTCCCGACTGTGTGTCCTCCCATCTAGAGCAGCCATCCACATGTCTGTCACACTCTGACACTGGATCTGCAGCAACTGTTGCTTCAGCAGCTGCTGGCATGTACTTATCATCAGGGGTGTTGAAAACAGAGCCAGAGCAAAATGTCATTAAAACTCCAGCTCTGGACACCAGCAAGAGAAAAATGGAAAAGTAGCAATAAGGGATGGGTGTATTTTTAAACGCAGGGTTTGGGATAATTTTGTTTGGATTTTGATTGATTTCAGGTAACAACCAAAGGAATGAAACCAAATACAGTTACCAATGTGTTCTGTTGTTCCTGCATGGATTTATTTCTACCTGTTTCTTGCACTCTGCCATAGGATGAAGGTGTGCAGTGAATGGGAGCCCTGTTACTGCTGGTGGGACACAGGGCTTGAGGAGCAAGGTCACTGATTGGTGCTGTTGTGTCTCAGCAATGACAGAGTTACATAATTATGTCCTTTGGGGATCCTTCTTGCTTTTGCATATTGCTGAGGGACTCCCACAGGTTGGGCCTTGTTTACCTTGGCCATTTTAGTGTGGGGCAGGCTCTGGCTGATACCCATTTGTTTCTGCAGCTTTCGCCTCCTCCCGTGGCCAGCTGTGCCTCCTGCCCAGCTCTGATTATTTTCCTTCACACTAAATAGTTTTGATTCACTGTCAGAGCCCTTTATTTTCACTCTGCCTTTGTTTACTGAGATGAAGCAACACATTGAGAGCCCAGAGTAATACAAATAATTGCAATTTTGGGGAAATTGTTACCCCAGCCCTTGAGATCTCAAGCTTCCTGCTCTGCCTGCTTGGTACCAGCAACACCAGCACACCCAGCTCCCATCTTGTCTTGGTTTAAACCCACAGCCGCTCTTGCTGCTACTGCACTTGAATGGAAGTCAGTGCCTTCTCTAAAAACTGGTTGCAAAGTTTCAGGTTTGTGCTGGGAAGTTACTTTCATACAAACTCCAGGACTGTGGGGTGGCAGAACTTGACACAATCTGTGTTTGGAGCAGGGCTGAGCACTCTTTTGGCATCACTGAGGTGAACAGGGCTGAGTCAAATGCTATCACAAATCCCACACTTGGCTCCACATGGTGTGAATACCTTGGACAGAAGCTCTGCAAGGCCAGGGGCCAGCCACGTGATGGTCCAGAGATCTCAGCTGGCCTGGGCTGGTGTTCAGCTTGTACCAACCACTGACACAGCTGAGCTGTTCCCAGCTGGATTCTGTTCAAGTTCTACAGAACTTCAGGGATGCTTCATACCCAATCCTGTATCAAGAAAAAGTATCACTACCAGCTGCCTTCTCCAAAACAGTGGCTGAATTGCTTTTACAGTGGTGAAACTTCAGCAGACTTCATCTGTTTAATCAATGCAATTTTTAGGATTTTTTTAAAGATAAAAAAAGGCTTCTTTTGGCCACAGCTAGAGAGTGTAATGGAACAAGTAGTGCAAATAAACTGATGAAGCCCCTTGTTCTTCCAACAGCCCATAAGGACAAATCTTAGGGAAACCTATAGAGAGCCATGACCCTTATTCTGTACCATCCTGTCCTGTCTTGCAAGTAGAACATTGCAAAAATTTCTGATGTTCTTTGCAGTCAATCTAGAAGCTCATGGTTGATAGGAGTTAAGTACCTTGTGCTGTCTCTGCAGTATCATCTATTTTTCTGGATGCATCAAGAACATACCTCAGAAAAAAACAGGCTCAGGAAAGCAAAGGTTGTGGTTTTCTTGGCAAGTGCACTCTCCTAATCTTATGTCCTTTGACTCTGGCCTGGAAGGACTAGAAACCAGTCCCTTTTTCTAACTAGCTCAGATCATCTGCTGTCAGCCACCAACCCTCATCTGGGTGCTCTTTAAGCCAGCTGGTGTTTTACCACCTGACTGATGCATTTGTGTTGAGCAGAGCAGCAAACTCCCAGCATGACGTACATTTTCACCAGTGTTCTACAAACTGGGGTAATATATAGGGGTTTACTGCTTGCAGAAGTGCCTGAGAACTTGCCACAGTGTTTGTGGAGGCAGATTCAATCTAACTGGCTTCCTGAGCAGGAGCCCTGGGGATCTCAGGATATGCAGACACTGAGACAGCAGTGCACTTGTCCCAGAGCTGCCAGTGCTTCGAGGAACAGGTTGCAGCACTTTCATGCTTTAACAACTGAAAGCAACCAGTTTCCTACTGCAATAGTTACTTGTTACAAAGAGAAAACAACTCATAATTTATTTTCAGGAATGAGGTCAAAGCAGTGCAGCCTGGGAGGGAAGTGACGGCTGCAGCAGGTTGGTGATGAGATAAAAAGCTAAAAAGCCTTTCCCTGCTAGGTTAAATCCAGCTTCAGTCAGCAGTGACTGAAATCTTTTCTCATCTGACAGTTGTTCCCCGTGGCCTTTGCAGTGTTGGCTTTGCTCCCTGACATCTGAGTCAGCCCTTGCATAACCAGCCCCCTGCTCAGGGCTGGGGCAGGTTGGCAGGGAAGCATCCGCCAGCCTTGCTGGGATCACACGTGTCCTGTGAAGAGACCTTCTGCTCTTCAGAAGGGTTCAGGTTGAATGGACTTTCCTCCAGTTTTGAAGCCCTGACCCCTGCCTGTTTCCAGCTGTCTCAGTGGGCAAGGTGGAGCTTGTAGGAATCATCTGCTCCAGGATGAAGGGCAGCATTTGAGTGGCTCTGCCAGGGCTGTCACAGCAGCCTCACCAACTGCTCCAGCTGGTCCTGGCTGGTGGAGTCATCCCCTTCCCTTCCTGCCCTCAGGTCCCTTCCTCACAGCCTCCTCTGAAGCCCCTCTCCTGTGTTAAAGCCTTAACTAGAAGAGCTCACAAATCTTCTGTGCATTTCCTTTCCTTGACCACTGCAGAGTTACAGAAGACAGCAGGACAGGCAGCCACACCTCTGCCCACAGGCTGCCCTCTAATGCAGAGCTTTGTGGGTCATCAGTGTGGCTTTCTTACTGATCCATCTTGGGTGGGAAACACTGGGAGCAGACACTTAAGAGCTGTCTGTCCATGCTTCTTTTTTTCTGGCAGGTCAGAACTGCTCCTGCAATTGCTCCCATTTTAGTATATTAACATTCATATTGTAGACTTTGTCTGTGTTTCTCCTGCCCAAGATTTTGGATACTGTGTTGTCCCTAGCCAGAGAGGCAGGAAACTTCAAGGAAGAGCCTCTGCAAATGTACCTGCTTGGAGATGCACCAAGTTTTATCCTGATGCAAAGGAAGCCCCAAACAGTCTGTTCATCTGTTGTGATTTTTATGGCTGCTGGCTTTGCCTGGCTTCTGCAGCTTCCAGTGGGCCAATCCTCTGGGTTTGCACCTGGCTGTCTGTGAGTGGGCATGGCTCAGCCTTCCCAAGTCCAAGGACTAAAGTGATGTGTAAAATCCCCATCCCATTTAACCTGAGTGGGAAATGAGGCTGGGTTGGTGTGTCAGTGTGAACTGCCTGTCCAAAGCTGATGCTGATGTGCAGGAATGGGACCTGGAGACACCTGCAAAAGATGAGAACTGGAGTGATGGAGAGGAGCAGAATGAAAGGGCAGGGGTGGATCTGCTGAAATAAATCACATTTCCCACTGAGCCAGGGGAATCTCTGGCATGGAGGTGTCCTGTGCTCCCACAAGCCTGCTCTGCTCTTGAGGTATTCATTCCCAACATGCCAAGTCCTTTTGGCTCCTGTGTTTTCACTTTTTTTTATAGCAGGATGACAGCTCTGGGGAGTAGAAGAAGCCAGGAAAGTGACTGTATTTTGTGCTGGAGGCATGCAGTAGTAGTGACCTGGGATGGGCTGTGGGGTGAAGCTGGGGTTGGATGACAGGGGAGGGATTTCCTGGAGATGCAAACTGCCTGGCTAGCCCTTGGAAAACCTTATTCTGCCAAAGGGCTCTCAGGTCCTTTCCTGCCAGAGGTTTCCAGCACCACAGGGCTGGGTGTTGAGAGGAGGAATCAGCTCCTGTTGGGCAGCCAAGCAAAGAAAGCCCCCCTGTGCCTGCTTTTGGGGGCTGGTCTTGCAAGCACTCTGTTGTCTTGGTAAGTGGAGGAGATAGGTCTAAACCAGCCTGCATGTTGAAGATGAAATTGCAAGAAAAAATTAAACGTGAGGAATTCCTCTAACTTATTCTTGTAGCATCAGTCTGTACTGGTCCTGAAATGGAGAGTCAGATATGACATTTTAGCAGGAAACATGGAGGGGAGAGGAGATGGTTGGTCTGAAGAAGAAGGAGGAAGATCAGGAGGGAAGGAACTCTACATGGCTGGGAAGGCACAGGCCAACCCTGTGCCCTGTAGCTGGTGCAGAAATATCAGAAATGTTGCAGACAATATAAACACTTGGCAACAGAGACATGAAATCACACCAGGTGTTGGTTGATCCACTGCAATGGACATCACTGAAATGTTGTCCTCTCCCATGAGTTTTATTTTATTCATGGGCAAGTAAGAAGAATAAGATGATGGAGTTTTACTTGATAGGATCATTGAACATCCCAAGCTGAGTTTTTCTTCATTCCATGTAACTGATATTTATCCAGGTATGAGTTTGAAATTCCCTTTAGGGTTAGGTTAACAAAGTAGGGATTCATTTCTGGCTGAACTCCTTAAGCAGGATGGGCCCAAGTGTTCATGGCTCTCTTGGGCAGGTAGCAAATGCTTGCTAAGCCTGTTTGATTTCACAGCTGTGGCAACACCAGCATCTAAAACTCTGTAGAAATATCTTCTGGTAACCCTTGGACAGCTTCTTGGAGTATTTCCTGGCTCCATCCTGAAGTTTAAATGTACAGATGTGATATTGCTGCTCCTTAGCCTCATTTCATGGCTGGGTATCATAACAGTACTTTATTGGTGAGTGTGGAGAGTCACAGCAAGAGGACAGGGCTTAATTTGATTTTAATCTTACCCAGTTTCTGTGCTGGGAAAAGAAAATAAGATGGTAACTGATTCCTCATGTATGGGCAGCATGGACTTGCCAGTGGTTGATAAGTGCATCCCAGTTCAGAGCTTTGATATATTTGTGGGCTTGGTGCATGGCTATGCAGCTGTCTTCCCTCCTTTTCCCACCCTTGTGCCCTCAACCAGATCCTAGATGGACAACTCTGCCCCACAGGAGAACTTGGGACACTGAACACTTCCAGGGGTAAAAACCAGCAATGCCAGTGTTCAAAGTGATTGTGCTTTGCTCCTGGCCCCTTTCCCTCTGCTGCCTACCCGTGCCAAGAGGAGTGTTTGTTCTGCACTGGAAACCAGTCTGGTTTAGAACTAACCAGAAGGAGGAAGGCCTGAGGTTCTTTGTCATCCACATCACCTTGAGATCTGATAGTGAAAGGCAGAAGAAAGCTGGTGCTGCATGGATCATTTCAAGGGAAGGGGAGGGGAAGTTCTGTGCCAGCTGGTGCCTAGAGAAAGCAGCTATTTACTGCACTAATGTTCTGCTAAAAGCACCATCCAGTACCAACTAAGGCAGTGGAAATTATACCAGCAAGTGGCATAAGGAGCAGGAGCAGTCCCACAGCAATTTATTTTCAATCAAACAAGAGCCATGAAGTCATTAGTTATTTCTTCAGAAGGCTTTGGTAGGTGTGCTAGAGAGCACTGAGTTGTCTCTGCCATGCCATATGTGCACAAAAAGATTAATTCCCAGGTTAGCAAGAGAAGAATTATGATGAGGCACAGGTGTGACTCAGACACAGTGGGAAGAGGCAAATGCCACTGGCTGAAGCAGTGCTTGGACTCTTGCTGAATTTTGAAAAGAGCTAGAAGGAGAGATTCTTCTTTCTTTTAAATTAAAAAAATAGAAGGTTTTAAAAAAATTAGTATCAGAGGCAAAGAAATGTCAAATTATGTCTTCTTTCTTTAGCTACAGCTTTCCTGAGGATTTGGAGTACTTTGCAAATATTTAATTACTCGCAGCTCAGTGCCCTTGTAAACACTGCAGAAAATAAACAAAATTAAACTGTGCTGTGAGACTGGCATTCCAGCTGTACCTCTGGTGCTATTACTGGCACCTCTGGAGCTATCCTATTCATTGCAAGAGTAGGAACCTGAGGCTAACATAAACCAATGGATTAAATAGAGAACAGGTCCCGGGGCCTGGGTCCTGAAGTCTCTGCCCTGATAGCCTTGTATCCTGCTATTCCCAACCTTGGGAAGCATCACAGTGTGATCACAGCCTTTAGCTGCATGCACAGTACAGTGCACATTCCCCTGGCACCAGCCCTGGAGCTGCCATGCCTGCCCTGCTAATAGATGCCCTCCTGGTCTCTATGTGCATTAATATTCTGTCTCTCGCTGTTACACAGGGAGTGCATGTACTGTGCAGATGAAATCCCCCACAGGGATTCCAGTGGGGTTCTGCAGACTCTGATTTAGACTGTTCTTTTCGTCAACTTGCACCTCTAATGACATATTTGTAAAATGTTTGAAGCTTTTTTTCGATTCCACGGGGCGTTCCTCTGCTTTAGTGTGTTACAGAAATGAGGATGTGGTTAAGGTGCTGCTTTATTGCAAAAAAATCTTTGCCTCAATTACCTAATTTTTTAAAAAATATACACTGGATGAACGTATCATAAATCATAGGTGAAGCAACAGCCTACCTCATTCTGCAACCCCTCAAGCATCTGCTTCAAAAAGCTGACATTTATTGCAGTGATTAAAGATGAAATCCCTAAATGTGAAATTAAGCATCAGAGCAAGTAATTGCTTCCAAACTTGTCTTTATATACCGTGCATGCAGCATTCCTCCTCCCACCTTTTCCCTCTAATTTTCCTCCTCTTTTCCTTTGCCTGTCAAAATGCAAACCCTTCCGGGCAGGGTTCTGTTTCCCTGTCTGTCCATGAAGAACTTTGCACACAGCAACGAAGAAGCAGAACGGGAGCAGTGATGATGATGGTTGTGCTTTGAGAACTTTGCTGTGCAAAGCCAAGGAGAGATGCAGAAAGCAGTTCTAGCAGCCTCATTTCATGGCTGGGTACCATAACAGTACTTCATTTATAAGAGTGTGGAGAGTCACAGCAAGAGGACGGCTTAATTTGATTTTAATCTTGGGCAGGGTGATGGAGGGGCAGAGAGTTCTGGCGACCAAAGTGTCTCCAAAGACAGGCAACTTGCAGCTTTCTGTAATGGCAGGGAAGCATTTAGCTCAGCTTGGCTCAAAGCAGAAGAAAGCCTGGATAGGACAACAGAGGTTAATGTGGAAAGCGCTGTTAAATGCCCGCCGGAGCAGTCAGCCTCTTTGCTAGAATAGAAAACAAAAGTTACTTCATTAAGGGCTCTGAACACAAAGTACCCAGTGAAAGTTTAAATGCCAGGTGGTGTATTAAGTAAATAAAGGCGCCCCGCTGTAGGCATTGTTCCTCCCAGCAGCCGGCTGTGGCCAGGGCCATGGGAGCCCCTGCCTGTGCTGGGGGCTGTGCCTGGCAAGGCACTGGGCTTTGCTTTCAGCAGCTCCAGCACATCCATAAGGGCACGTGGCTCCTTCTCCTGGGCTGCCTTTGGCTCCTTTTGGCTCCTCACTCATCGCTGCTCCGGCTGGGATCAGGAGCGCGGGGTCTGCACAGATAGATGCCGTGTGTCTCTGCAGCCCGGTTTGAATGGAAGGAGCGATTCCTTTTCATTTTAGTGACTTTTCGGCTGGGTATGGCAGCGCTGCTCGGCTGGCTTTTGTTCCAGCCCAGCGGTGGTCCCCAGGCAGCGGCTGCGGGATGTCGCATCCCATTACCGCAGTCCCGGCTCCGTGTGCCGCAGGAGCCCTTCGGGACGTGGCCCTCCTCCAGGAGAGCTGCCTGGCCAAAGTGAAAAGCTGATAAAAACGGAACACACTCCCGGTCCTAAAGTGATTTCAGCATTTATTGTAAGACCTAAAGCAAGGGGGCCCGCGGGTGCAGCAGGAGCGCTCCCGAGGAGCGAGGATGCTGCAGCGCCGGCGCTGGATCCTCTTCCTTTCTTGAGCAGCGATGTTCCCGATGTTCCAGGTGGAACTGGGTCGGATGCCCCCTTTTTATGCTGTTTTTTGTTCCTTTGGATTGGTTTCCGTTGGGATCCTTCGTTTGCATGAAGGTTTAAGGCCCTTGATTGGCCCAGAACAGTTCTGTCCGGGCTGGCTCGTTTTGCCTGGAGGAGGGATACACTTCACTTAGGGTAATACAATACACCACATTTCTTATTTCTTATAACTACCCTTTTAATCCCTTTTACAATACAGTTACCAAACTTTTTAACAGTACATGCTTAACAATTATCAACTATTTTACAACAGTTTCTAACCTATTTTTGACTGATGTCTGCAAACTTCCTGACCCCGTGCTCCGTGGGTGATGGATGCACAGGAGGGTGAAGCATTCTTTGCTCATGTGTGTGTTGCTCATGGAGATTCCTGCCCAAACCTCCCCCTGGTGCTGGAACCCAGGGCACAGGGAATATTTCTCTTCCTGTCCTGAGAAGTCCTGATCGCCAGGGGAACACTGCTTTTAGCCTTCATCCAGGGAGAAAGTTTCCAAGACTTTGGGATGAATTGGAATCTATGAGTGTGTGAAATAGATAGTAATGTAGTTTATCACAGGGTGAAAAACTCAAGAGTTTGTCTTGTATCTCCTCAGTCCCCTGACAAAGGCAAGGAAATGATGTATCTGACTCCATGTTCTCAGAAGGCTAATTTATTATTACATTACATTACATTATATTATATTATATTATGCTGTACTAAAACTATACTAAAACTATACTAAAGAATACAGAAAGGATACAGACAGAAGGATAGAAGATATTAATGAAAAACTGATGACCCTTTCCAGAGCCTTGGCACAGTTGGCCATAATTGGCCAATAAGTAAAAACAATTCACATGAAACCAATGAAACATCACCTACCACATGTTTTCCAAAGCAGCAAAACACAGGAGAAGCAAATGAGATAATCGTGTTTTCCTTTTTCTCTGAGGCTTCTCAGCTTCCCAGGAGAGAAATCCTGGTGAAGGGGATTTTTCCAGAAAATATGACAGTGACAAATTTGGGTTTTTAGTATGGAGGTAGAGAGGAGAAAAAATTGAGGATTTTGGGTGTTGTCTGATCTCTTTCTTGTTCTTCATCTGCTCCATTTTCTTCAGTGTTGGTGGCACAGAGTGATTGGTTAGAAAGAAACTCAATGCAGATGTTGTGTGGACAGACAAATAATTAGTTATTGGTAGAAAGGTAGAAATAAAATACATCTAAGAGTTAATTGGACAAAATAGCTTTAAAAGACCTTGAATTTGTGTGTCTTGTGACTTTTGGTGCCTTCTCTTTGTACGCTAAGTCTGAGATGTAGACAGCATGCTGATTCTGATAAGAGAAAGATAAACAATAACCTGAAGACTGAAAAACCAGAAGTCCCATCCATCTCTCATTCCCAGCACAGAACCTTTTAGGGGTCTCCCCATCAGGGGGATCCACGAGGGAGGTTTCCACATCCTGGTTCTACGGGATGTTCCCCCATCAGGCTGTTACCTGCTGAGGATCTCTGTCAGTACTTTTCTCCTCTCACTGGCACTTGTGCTGGCACACGTTGTGTGTTTCTGACTCTGTCTTGGCCGCAGCCATCTGGTGTCTGACGAAGCCTTGGTGCTGAGTCTCTCAGTATAATTACCAGGCCAAGTTAATTATTCGTGCCAGCCCAGGCACTTATTCAGTGACTACCTCAACCATTACCAGGACCTCTTCATTCATCACCTGTCAGGCTGTCGAACAGCAATGGAATGTGCATTTGGCTGTCCCAAAAAAAGCCATTCTTTGCCATCGAGCTTGTGAGTGATCCCCCTTTCTTTGCTCTGAATTATTTGGCCGTGGTCTTTCCTCCAGTATTTGCAAGACAAAGGAGAAGCACTGGCAGAAAATTAGTAGTTAGAAGCCAGGCTGGAACCTTGCTGCCAGTGAGAACTAGAAAAAGCCCATTGGGAGGGATGCTCTCCACCAGGATTTCTGATCTTGGATCTCATGTGTTTATTGCTTTATGAGCTAACATAATGTGTCCAGTCCCTCCAGATTTGACAAGTACATTTAACAAATATAAGATAACAAAGGTGTGGTTCTGGGCAAGGTGGAAGGTCCTCTGCCTAATCATCATTGCAGGAGAGATCTTCAGTAAACTCCTTTGAGGATACAGCATCATCTTTTTTAAAGGATACAGCCAAGAGTTTCTCCTGATCAGCCTTTCCTCATAAAGGGGCCTTGAAATCTTCAGAAAGAAGAACAATTTTCAAAACTTTGCTAATTAAACTCTTCAGCTCCTGATTTTCTCAGCTTTATGAGGAAAAGGTGTTACTTTGCAGATTCCACAGACACAAGTGTGGTTTTGGCACATAAATAAAAAACCAAAAAAGTGGAGTAGAGCAGGCTGAATTCTGGATACCAGTGGGGTTTTGTCTTTGGTTTTACAGTGTGAAATAGCATCTGAAGAAAAAGCTGGAGCTTTCAGGGTTGGTCAGGTGTTTCTGTGGCTGAGACCACTTAAGAAGTGGTTTCTTTTACTATGTTCAAACTACTATAAATAAATTAGATTTTTTTAGAATTTTTTTTAAGTTACAAAATTATACATTTTCCTGTGAAATTTTCAGACAGCATATGGTATTTTAATTACTTAAGAGGTGCATTTTTCTCTTCCTCTGATTCATGAAAGCATCAGAAATGTGGTTTTGGAAACAAGTAAGCTTCCCATTGAGTGGTGTACCTGCTTCATGGAAATCCATGGAGCTGTTTCAGATTGAAACAAAAGCCTTTGCTAATGCAGCTGGGGTAGATCTGCTCAGCTGGAAGCAGGGAGCTTGGAAGGGCTGGAAGGCCTGGCCGTTATATGGGTGATGCAGTGTCAACCACAGATACAGGCTATAGGGTTTGAGAATAGGACCTGTAATTCTTATATGGTGGGAGGCACCTGAGCTGGTGTGTAAGTGACAGTATTAGATAAAGCAGAAAATTTCCTGGGCAGTATCCTTGCTATTTTTTGGTACAATAACTCTTCAGATTTACTCTTCAGACTTTATTTATTATTTTTTAAACTAACGGGTATTTTACAACATTTAGTGCCAATATCATCAGCACTGTTTGGATGGAAACAGGCAGTAGCCATTTACCTGCTGATGGGTTCAGAGCTTTACTGACATTAAGTGGCATTAAACCTCATTTCACATAATTTGCATTGATTTGCTTATGTGTCAGAATTAGCATAGTATTGTGTCTGAAGAGTGAATCAGCTTAATGAACCAGCAGCTCAGCTCAGATTCACTTGTGCTGCAGGGTACTTAAAATTCAGCAGCCACAGCCTGTGCCTTCTCTGTTTCACTGCCAGCTGAGAATGCAAATGAAAGGACAGTGCTGCCCTGGGAAAGAGTCAAGACAAAAAGTGTCACATGGAGACACTGCATATGGAAATTCCTTTGGGGTTTTGGTTTGGGGGGGGGTTTCTTGTAGGGGTTTGGTTTTTTTGTTGGGTTTTTTTTTTTTTTTGGTTGGTTAGGACGTTTTGTTTTGTTTTTGCTGGGGGTTTTTGTGGGTTTTTTGTGAGTCTTTTTGTTTGTTGGTTTGGTTTTTTTTTTTTCTGAGAAGTTTCACTCTAAATGGTAAATGAATACATCCCTATAAATAAACTCAGAAAACTGTTTTAGCCACCACTTTAAGTATTAGCAGTGTTGTTATTTGTTTGATCAGGTACAGGATGAGACAATACTGAAGTGTTTCTTAGGGAAAGTGCAAAGAGTGATTTCATTTTCATGGCCAGTAACTCTCTCCAGTTTCAGCAACTTTAGTACACAAATTTAAAAGTTTGAGGGCAGGCTGCTGGCTCCATCCTTAGGGCCCTCAATGAGGAGTCTGTTAGTGTTCCCTGAAGCCAAACCTCTGCAGAGTGTTAGCACATCCCTGAAATCCCTTCCAGCATCCTATGGGGGTAGGTGGCTCCAAAGGTTCATGGGGGCAGCAGCTGCTTTTCTTTCTGGAGAAGGGTTGATGAAAAGGGAGGCTTTGGCAGGAATCACTGGGCTGTGAGCATCCTGCCTCCCAGAAACCACCAGATGCATCCTGCCAGGTCAGGCATGAAATGTAGGTGACAGAACTCATTGTGGGTGTCACCCTGGGAATGTAGGAAGTGTAGAAGGGCATCCACCCTTCTTCCCTTGGGAGAACACGGATGAGAACGCAGCACTTCATCCTTTCCTGTTATGTAGCACTGGAGGGCTGGTTTGGATCAGAGTGCCCAAATGGGTGGGTGAAAAACTAAATGCTGTGCAAAATAAGGGCTTGATTTACGAGAAGTTGTTTGAAATACCTAGAGAAAAAATTGAAAGGAGCAGCACTGATGTTGTATGTCTGTGCCCAGCTCGATACCAGCCAGCGCTGGGTGTGACCTGAGCCAAAGGTGTGGGCACTGCCATTCCAGCAGCACTTCCCTGGGGCTTTTGCATCCAACCCATGATGTGTGGCTTGATCCCAGCTGAAGCTGCTCAAATAGGGGCACAGAACTGAGTGCTGGGCCATCCCTGTCACAGGGGGGAGGCAGCTGGAGACAGCCCATTCTGCTCCAAGTCTGCTACCTAGTTCTGCTAGGACCTCACATACACATTCCATGTGAAGTTGTAATATGAAAGTTGTTTTGAACCACATCTTCCTGTGAATCTCATGAATATTCTTATTCATATGCATAATCTGTTATGCAAATGTTAGTACTTACAATTCATCAATTTGGAGACCACAGAGTTATCCTCTTTGTTTGCTCTTGTTTTGTCCTGAGAAAGGTAATGTGAGAATGAATCAGAGCGCAGCAAAACTCTCAGGTTGTTTCAGGACTGGATAGGGTTAATCAATAGGAAATATAGAATCATTGAATCATCAAATATTTTGGGTTGGAAGAGACCTTAAAGATCATCCACTTCCAACCCCAAAGGACAAACCCTTTTGTACACAGCAACCAATCTGCTAGACCTTTTTCTCTCCTTTTAATTTTTTTCTAAAATTGTTTTGTGCTATAAAAAAGGGACAGCCATTTATTTTCATAACATGAAAACACCACATTTTGTTCATATTGTCACCAAAACTAGTAGGGTTTGTAGCCAATGTCAACGTTTGTTTCTTCCCAAAAATCCTACATACATACTGAATTGCTCCAGCTTCATTATAGAAGAATCCTGAATTGTTGTCTGGTTTTCCCTGCTTAATTGTTTTAAGCACATTCTCCCAAATTAACTGGTTTTAGCCATGGTGTAGAGTTGTATCTTGTCTCTTCACTGGATTCCTTCTGCTGCAGTAGAGCAGGGCACCCACTGCAGGTACAGATAAAAATATATTTACACCCGTGCTGCTGTTTAGTTGTCAGGCCAATAGGACTGAAGTCACTACAAAGTCTTGTTACTCCTGAACTGATTTGCTCTGGAGATCTATTACAGGTTTTCATTCTTTGATGTGGAAGGCTTTTATAAAGGACTTAGGTTTAGGGTGTTAGGCTGTATCACAGCAGTGAAAAGTATTTTGTTGCAATATTCATAAAAAATTCACAAAAAATTTGTTGCAATATTCATAAATCACATTTAGCATGTGATTATGTGATTATGACTTCAATCTCAGTATTGTACAAATGTAAATAACATAGATACCCCAATAATACTCTGAGGTAGGCTTATAAAAGATTGAAAAGCTTAATTACATTAATTTTATCAAGCACCCTGCAAAATAATTATATTTTTCCTTCCAACCCTGTGCAGAAACTGAGTCACAGACAAATTGAATCTCAGATGTATTAGGGTGTGCCTCACAGCGAGTACTTCATGTTTGAAGTGCCTGGTTGAAACAAACAGTTCTGAGGCTCAGTGTGCTGGAGTCACAGATGCTCCTCATCCATAAAAACTCATGCCAAGTATCCAAGGCTGGCATCCAAAGGGAGATTCACCACCAGTGAATGTTCTTATAAGATGGAAACCACGCTCTCTGTCCTGCCTGGGCTGTTACATGTCAGTGATGAGGTGACAGTAGTTTTCACAGCATGTAAGAGGTGTTACTTCCTTGGTCCCCTTTGATCCACGTGTCCCTGTGTCCTACAGATGTCCTCTGCTCTTGGCAGGCCAGCCTTGCTCTGAGTGTGTGGTTTCTGTATGTCTGCTGAAAGCTCTTCTGGCAGAGCCTCTCGGAACTGGAAATGGTTCTTGTGGACTTGCAGAATACATTAGCACACAATGAACACATCCCAGCAGCAAGACTTAAAGACCTAATGGTGTTTTTCTCCCTTTCAGTGGTTTTCCATTTGCATCGATTGCAGCTATCTCAGCTCCCAGTCTGAGCACTCAGGGAACATTTGTTCAATAAAAACACAGAGGAGCACCTTCCCCAGAACTGCTTATTTAAATTTGTCTGCAAGCAAAAACTGAGCAGGCAAGTTAGGTGTCCTTTCAGTCCTTAAGGAAGTGGAACACACTCTGCAGTCCCCTGAAATGAGCAGGGCTTGAGGACACCCAGAATGTCAGGGTGGTTGATCTTGCCTCACTCCGTGTCATGTCACATCTGCCAACATCTGTACCTGCCTCCAACCCCAGTCCCCTCTGGGCCTGGGGTATTGCTGCTTGACTGCCAGAGCTGCAGGGCTCCTTAAGAATCAAATTAAATGGAAGTCCAGCTGCAAGCTTGGAAAAGGACCAGAGATAGGGTCTGAGTAGGGGGTCCTTTTTGATTCCAGCAAAGCTAAAGTTTATCAGTGAGAATTAAGATTTTCTTTGAAAGAAATAAATACAGTACTCTGTACCACTAAACCCACTATTAATAAAACACATCAGAGCCTAATTATTTTGCAGGTTTCATGCTGAGTGACTCTATTATTATAGAGTTAAGTCTCTTATTATGTAAAACCCATCAAGAAAAGTTGTTTTCAAAGAAGAATAATAGGTAAAGAACAGTTACCCATATTGCATGTTAATTCCTTTAAACACAGAATATGCCAGCTCTTCCCCAGATATGTCAGGAGCAATTGTTTCTTCAAGTAATAGATCCCTCCCTGAGTTGTTGGATGTCCAGTGTTCCAAGTCTAGGAACTTAGGAAAAAAACTTCTGGTGCAATAATCTCTGGTGGAGCCCTGAGAGCTCCCACCAAGGAGCCAGATTTACCAGGAAAATGAAACGTTGTGTTCCCAAACACTCCTTTGAGTGGCCTGGGCTTTTATGCTCGTTAATCTGCCCCCTTTTGATGGGCTTGAGTCCCCTTTGGACGAACTGATTATCTACACAAATCTATGGAAACACAAGAAATGAGCCAAACTCAGAGGTCTTACAGCCCACTTAAAGATACACATCCCAGTTCAGCCTCATGGTTTTTATGCATCTGGGTCTGTCCTGGTTTGTGCTGGCACCAGAGAACCACCCTTGGTTTGCTGATGTACATGGAACCAGAAACACAGATGTTGGAACCTGAATTTTCTGACTGGTAGTGGATGTCTGCTGGTTCTTAAATGGGTAATAAACACAGTTTAAATCTGTTTGTTCACAATTCAGAGCTGCCCTAGGAATGTAACCAAAAATACAGCTGGGGTACACACACGTGTCAAATAAAAACAGGGTGCTCACAAGAGCAATTATCTGCTGCTGACACTGATTTTTGGCAAAAGATATGATCAATCTTTCTCCTCAAAGGCAGCTGAAAACAATTTTAGTTTGTACAAAGGCTGTACAAGAGCTTTACAGAAAGCAAACTGAGGCTCAGGAGAAATATGCTCTGTTTCTTTTTTGTCTCTGCTCCTAATTGTATTTTTACTGCTGGCTGAGAAACTGTTAAAATAATGAAAAAGAAGGAAAAGCAACCATTAAAGGATTTGAGCTGTGTGCCATGAGATAAAGGTAATCCTGAGACTCACAGGAGTATTAAAGTGACAACAATAAAGTAATACCCTTGCTGAGTGTCATTTTAGAAATAAGCAATCAGACAGGAGGGTAATACAAAATAAACCTCCATCACTCCCATCCTGCCACTGGACCTCCCTGTAGTGGACCAGACAGTTCAACCACCCTAAAAGGGTTTTAATGGCAAGGCACAGATTCCCTTTCATAAACAAAGAAGTGAAATCCCTACTTTTAGTTTGGGAAAATGTGATGAAAAATGCAGGATTTCTGTAAAGCTGAGATCTCCATCTGCTTTTCACCTGAACTGATCTTTGGGCATTTTTGTTGTTCACAGCCTCTGGCCTCTCCTCTTCTCCATCTACCCCAACACAAGTGACCAAGCAGCCCACGTTTCCTCTTGAGTCCTATAAGCATGAGCCTGAGAGACCAGAAACAAGAATTCACTGTTCCTCACCTCCGGACACGGGGCAGAGGTTTTCTCTGCCTCCCTCACAAAGTGCAGCCAAGCCTCCCATCATGACACCAGCTCCCTGTGCTACCTCAAAACCTGTAAGTAAAGCTCGTGTCCAGTTTTCTACTGGGAAATGTGCAGGGCTGTGTGTGGACTGTGTCTTGTGCTGCAGCTGATGGGCTGCAGTCCATGAGTGGGTGTCCATATGGGACAGAGTGAGAACAAGGCTTTTTACCTCAGTTTACTTCAGAGTTTGGCTGAGAGGGAACTGGGAATCCAGAGGTGGTGGCTCCTTCTGATTTATCCAAATGGTAACTAATCTTTGCACTGCCCTCAAAGTGATTTGGCTGGGAATCCAGAGGTGGTGGGTCCCTTCTGATTTATCCAAATGGTAACTAATCTTTACACTGCCCTCAAAGTGAATTTTGCAATGGCTTCAGATCCCAGGATACGCTGCTGAGATGCTACCCTAGAGGTGGATAAAATTTTATTTAGGATTTTCTTTTATCTCCCTTAAGAAGAGCTGATGAGAGAGTTAGCAGCCAAAGAGAGCATATAAAAAAAGAAATTCACAGTCTGAGCTGCAGGGGCTCTGAGTTCCTGCTGCCTCTGGAGTCTGAGATGACTGGGACAGCTGGTGACTAATAGCACACGTTGCTATCACACCTCCTGCCCCAGCCCAGGGAGTAGAAAAAGAAGGGCAGCACTACCAGGGCATTTATCCAGCCTCCCACATCACAAAGGTGTCTTCATAAGAGTGGTTTCTTCAGTTCCTGGTAGTGCATGAACTCAGCAGTTCCTGGGAGCACATGAATTCCAGCCTCTGATATTCTCCAGTACTACACTCTGGAGAATATCCAGGTCTGTGCCTCTCCCCTCTCCCTTGGCCAGCCTGAGCCTCAGGGGCATCACTCTCCTTTCCTGTCTCCTCTGCCTTTTTGCCCCCTTTTCCTTTTGTGTTAATTCCTTTCCATTACCTGTATCTTTCCATTCCTCTGACTCATGGAACCAGCAGACCGTGATCTGTTACCAGAGTAAACCACCCTGCATCTGCCTTGCTCAGCTTTTCTTCCCTTTTTTCCTCTCCAAAATATAAAATCTTCAACATTTTTTGTGTCTAGAAATCCAGAACTGTAAAGGGCACACAGGTTCATTAGGTCAGTTGCTCTGTTGAACAGCCATGGGTTCTGTTTCATTCCAGCTCTTGGTAATTTATTTAAAATCAGGAAGTTTCCTCCCACTCACCCATGGGAAAGCTGTTCCAGGATCTGAACACAGTAACACAGCAACCCCAAAGCCTTTTTGCTTTGGTGTGAGGTACCTCCAGCAGCAGCAGCTGTTGTGATGCTGAAAGCATTTGGGTCCTGGATCAGGGCTCATCTGCTGCTTTCAAGTCATTCACACACATCCCATAAAACACCTGCCCTATTTTGGGGGCCCCTTCTGTAAAGTTGAGGAAGTCTCTGATTTTCAACATAGTTTTTTCATGGGTTAAGACTATTTGCTTTTATAATTAATGGCCTTTTTCATTCATTGTTTGCTACATCCTGTTGTACCAGTAGCCAACTTTTGTTTTTTCAGATCAAGCAAGCCAAACTCTCCCTACAAATTACAGACTTTCTGTTTTTATGCTATGCAAAAGTAAATAATTGAAGTATTAAATAAAATAAGTCCTACATTTATAGTTAGGGAACTCCAGCAGTAACGTTTCTGCAGCCAGCTCACTGCCTTTCCATGTCAGTATATTCTTGGGATGCAGAAATTATTAAACCCAAAGGTTTATAGGATACAAAAATATTTTGGGTAGGTTTTACTCAATCAGTCATATTATTTGCATATGAATGTGTTCATCTGTGCTATGCAGCTACAGAAGAGTCTTTTGTACCTGTTAGAATAGAAGTGAGGAAACAGCATAATCTTAGCACATTCCACTGACTGAAAGACTGAAAAGTTTGTTTTGTTTTTGATTATTTGCTGATTCAGACAACATGAAGTTGAGCAGAAGATGCCAGAATAAAGAAACAGAATTCTCAGCAGGTTTTTTTGAACAGTTGTGGTTGTATATATGTACAAGAGGGAGTCTGAGGAGTAACTCAGAATGCTGGACTCAGTTCTCTCCTGCTCAGAAGACACAGAAATATGTGGGATGTGTAGCACCTGATTGTCTGGTACCCTCTGTACTCATTGATGTCTGGGAGCAGTGAGTGTGCAGGGCTGCCAGTGAATCATTAGGGGTTTGGTTTACTTGGCAATAAATGTCAGCAGCCACAGAGCAGTGAGGAGCAAAGCTCTGGATGTTTAATTTTCAACAGAGACTGAAAAGAGAGATTAGATTTGCCATTCTCTTCTAGGAGAAACTGTTAGAGAGAAAGGCTGAGATCCTGCAGAAGGACATGAATCTGAAGCTGATGAGTGTTCCCTCAGCACTGTCATGTATTTTGATTCCTGCAAATTATTGACCCAACATTCCTTTGCAAATACAACAGCACTATACAAACATTCTAGATTTGAGTACTGTATTTCCAACATTTCATTTATGCTGAGCTGTGTGTTAATAAATACATGATTTCACAATCATGTGCCATAAACAAATCTGTAAGAGGCAAACTCAATTTCTTCTTTACACTTTACATCACTATTTGCTGGCAGAACAATTTCAGTTATTTTAAAAACACACTATAAATTTGATGATAAATGTGGCCATGCTGTTAGGTGATCAGTTCAATGATATGGAATCTTCTATGCTGACATCTCAAATGAGAATGACTCTTATCTACAGGCTTCTGTCAACTTAAATCTCATTTACTTATTACATTGCTTAACTGGTAATGATAATGTGTGAGACCCTAGAACTATTATAAATGAATCATGATTGCCATATATATTGCAGTAGGAAAGAGGAACTCTTTAAATAATATTTCCAGACCTGGAAATATTATTAAGAAGAACAGATAACTATAGGAAGACATATAGTATCAGGACTTGGAATTAATCTTAGCCCATTTTTATAATTAATGGCATTTGAAGCTGGTTCTGAAATTGTTTTTGACCTCTCTGAGACTTGGGTGCAGAATGGTTAAATCTGTTCAGTAAGAGAGAAGACATGGAGAGAAGAATAAAAATACTTATTTCCCAGCAGATGTAGCCAAAACCTTTCATGTTTCAGTAGCACTTCCAACAGTGGGTATTTTCTTGTGATTTTTCAGCCTTCAGTTCTGGGGAGGGAAATAAATAGTGGGAGACAGTTCCTGAGAGAGGGAGATCCTCCTTCAGCAAGACAACACAGTACACAAAGCTGAGCAATTAACCTCATGCTAAATGGGTGTCCGTGGTAATCACCAAGGTCTGGATTTATCCCACCTAACTTTAGAAACCTTTCTGAGCTGCTTAAGCTGGGAGTGCAGTAGCTCCTGTTGTGTCTGCATGCCCAGAGAGGCGTTTGCAGGGGATGAATCAGATCCAGGGGCTGAGGAGCCTCTGGAGCTGCCTGGGAAGGAAGGGGTTGACTCCAGGAGCTGCATTTCTGATCCAGGCACCGCCAGGTGCCCGAGCTGGAGCTGCTGGGGCTGTCACACACCAGTGCAGCAGCTCTGCCAGCCTCTCCCCTGCATGTGTAGGTGTTCCTGGTGGCTGAGTTTGAAGGTTATAATGAGAGATGCAGCTGATAAGAGATCAAAGGTGTGCCTAAAGTTTACTGTGTGCTGCATTAAATGGCAAAGGAGCAATTTGGTTTCTCACAATGCAGCTCACTATTCTGTACTTTGGTCTTGTGTTGTTTGGATGGTGTAACCTGCAGGCAGTAAGTGGTAAATGATAACTCTTCTCTAGTGTGACATTGGGAACCATGATAAAAATGCAGAGAGGTTGCAAATTCAGTACCAAACCTGTTTGCCCTGTTTCCACCTTGTCTGTATTTTGAAGTGGAACGTGGTACATTGGGCATTATGTGGCTTGTGGAAGCCCAGAGCACTGGGAATATTTCTGTGTCTGCTCTGGGGTGCCCTGACCCCCAGGGGAGCACTGACTTTGACCTTCATTAATGGAGAAAGTTTCCTACACTTCAAGATAGACCAAATCCACAAAAGTGTGAAATAGATTACAGAGAGTAGTGTCAGTGTGTCACTTGGTGAGAAATTTAGGTTTTGGGTTTTTAGTATGTTGTGGATGGAAGCAGGATGGAGGGCACAGGGTGCTGTCCTGGGTTCCTTCTTCATGCTGCTTCTTCCTCCTTCTTCATGGGTTTGGGTGGCATTTTGTAATTGAGCAGAAAAGTCCACATTGAGGGGTCTTTGGGATCAGTTATTGGGTTAAAAGGGAAAATAATCTAGGTGTCAGTTCTTAATTGGGTAGTTTAGTCCTAAAAGACCTTGGAACAAGAGATTGTGGCCATTTTGTGCCTTCTAATGAAAAGCTGAACTCACAGTAGTGAGCCTGTTTTACTGATAAGAAATAACAAACACTTGAGTCTGAACATGAACTACAGTCTCAGTGCCTTCAATCCAGACCCAGAGAAACCAACAACTGGGACCCCCACAGTGGCTGTATCCTTTTCTTTCATCCTTTCTTCCTCCCCTGATGCATAAGGCACTGTGAAAATAGCACTGCTCGCTGCAAACACAAGCATTTCTGTGCTGCCTCATGCTCCTTTCCCAGCATGAGAGGAGCCCAGGCCAGAAGGTGCTGCCTCCAGACTGGAGAGGTCTCTTTTGGTGGAAAACAAGGCTGGGGTATCCTCTGCTAGCAAGAGGTGACAAAGGCAGAACATGCCTACAAAAAATAGTCCTTTCCATATGATCTTGTGGTGAGCCACTGTCCTCCAAAGAATTTCCAAGCCAAGTAATTTCCCAGAATGTTCTGAACAAGAGGAAAAGTCAGCCAGGAGGTAGTCAGAGACTTACTCTTAGCTTGTGTGAGTGAATCCTGCTAAAACTGCAGACAGAGCACACAGAAGGGAGTCTGGTCTGTATTCATTTTGCACAGTCCTTGCTGCTCCAGCATATGGGAGAGGAGAGATATCATGTACAGCTGGGACTCTCTTCCAGCCCTGGATAAAAGGGAGAAACCAGATTGTTGCTGCAGCTACTCACTTGTTAAACAGGAGCACTTCCCTGTGAAGCTATTCATGCTGTTTCTTAGCCAAAATGTAGTAAACTCCAAAACAGGGCTGTTAACTTGCTCAGAGTGAGAGAGGCTGTTGCATCACACCCTGTGCTGGCAAGGAGCCTGGGAAGCAGGATGTGTGCAGCAGGTCCTTTGCTTTGGCTCTCTCCAAAAAGCCATGCCACCTATCAGAGCTCCATGATCTGCTGGGTGACTACAGAGATTGAAATCTGATGAGGAGAACAGAAAAGTGTTCTCTGATTCTGAGGTGGTCTTAAAAAACATATTAAAAAAAAAATAGTACAGGCTGGGAAAAAAAAAGAATCCAGTTTTCCAATGTACCAGAACTCCTTATTTTAGTATTTGTGTGGTTTAAGGCAGTGTATGAGTGTGCCAAGACATGACTGTGATTCACACCACAGTAAACTGATCACCAAAATTAGAGCCCCAAAGGCTGTCATTTACCAGGGACAAAGCTCTGGCAGTGCTGCTGTGTCCAGGCTCCTTTTAAATGCCTGAGCAGCAGCACTCCTGGGAGGTGATTGTGTCCCCTAAAAGATCCCAGGAGCTGTAACCAGCTATCCTTCTTTAATCCCTTTCCCCTATGGGAGCTGTTGCTATCCATGTGAAAATGTGTTTAAATTTAAAATATTTCTCAATAGTGAGCACATAACTAATTACTTGCAAAACTAGTGAAGTAATCACTCTTGATGAACCCTACAACAATTATGAAAATACTGCTGGGAGAATGTTTGGAGCCCACTTGATTTGATTTCAGTCCCCTTTGACAGAGCATGATGGTGCCTCCACTGAACCAAATATAAGTTCACATAATAATGAAATATAATTTCATTATTTAATATGATTGGAAAGTCCATAGTGAGGTTTAGTGGGGCATGCAGAGTAAATGAACCTGAACTTCACAAAGCTTCAGCTATATCACACTACTTTTTAATCACAGCTCCCATTTTATTAATATTCTGTTTCCTCACTTCTTTTCACCCTATTAGTCATATCTTTTGTATCCCATTTGGAGTTTTTCTCCCATTTTAGTATTTAGACTATGCAAAAAGCATCTTGCTATCCTTTTATATTGGTTAATTTGTTGGGGTTTTTTTGTTTGTTTTTTAAGCTACTTACTGGTTTTAAAAGAAAAAATGTTCAACCACAACCTCCTGAAACACTGGTGTCCTCATATATTTGTATTCTGGTTGCAGTGTCCAGATTCATACAATCAATCTTACATTGCAGAGAAAATTTTTTGCATAAAGATAATTTTTTCTGCCCTAAGGAAATGCTGTGTCTGTGTCAACTTGTGGCTTCTTCTGCAGCTACAGAAATAATTTAATCAGCTATCCATGGGTTCACTCAGTGGAGAATTTATTTTAATGACATGAAGTCCTACAATTCCTGTTCCTCCTAGTCCTAGATCAAAAGGAGGAAGGCAGGGTGAAAAGGATGAATAGCCAGAATGCTGAGTCCAATCAATTCCCAGCTGCTTTGACAGCTCTCATAAGGCTATAAGTAGCTAAGGCAATTAAAACTAGAGCATCTCTGGGGCTTTTTTAAGATACTCATTGGTACCGAAATCTTGACCCCAGCACCCTGAAGACTGAGTTAGTAACTTAAACCTAAATTACTTTTATCACCCTAAATCCTGCACTGTGCATGGTATAAAAAGGCTAAAGCTGAGGATCTGGCCTCGTGTGTCTGTATAAATAGATATCTTTTGGTTAAGTACCATGATGTAAGAGGGTGCTGGAGGGACAGCCTCATTTTACCCATTGAACTGATTTCTCATGGCACGGTTTATCTTGAATTCTAGACTTGTTAATTTAATAAGCATCCTGTTATTCTGCTTAGAATATCAGAACTTCTGGTAGGAGTAACCTGCATCAGTGATTAGAAGCCAGATGCTTACTCTGTGATTTAATATAAAGCTGCAGTTTCATGCAGGGTCACTGACACCTTCTTCCCAGCTGTATCTGAACAATTTTGGAACACTAAAATTATTCACCATCAGGGCTGTTTATTCACAAAGCAGTAGGGATTATAGAGCAGAGCTTTCCCATGAGAATGGAGGAGAGATAAACAGCTTTGAGCCTGTTTGGTTGCACCTTTCCTGCTTCTGGATTGGACTAGAGGGAAAGTAACACAAGAATAAGGAAAAAATTATACGGAAGGGAACTCTTAGAATTCCTAGCCATCTTCTTCTCTCTTAACCCAGTTTTGTTTATATTTTATTTTTAGATGCAGTCTTTAATGGCCAACAAAGCTTTAAAGAATTTAAAAGGCTTGTTGATACCAAGAGGAAATTTTCTGTGTAAAGCAGTCATATTTCTTTCTCACTTCCTCACAACATTCCCCAATCCCTTTCTTTGATTGGATGAAATAAACTGGTGAAGTTGGAAGAGATAAAAGGGGATATCCCAAAAAGGGCTCACTGCTTCTTTCTCCCAGCTTTCACATTTTATACTGTCACTACCTGCTTGTGCAAGAGGAGAGCAATAAAGCTCTTTAAAAATGCAGCTGGTTGTTGTGGTTTGGTTTGTTGGTTTTGTTTTTTTTTCTTTTCTTTTAAGATTACAATCAAGCAAGTTTGGCCATTTGAAAGTCAGCTGCATGGGCTGCTGAGTCAGAGGAGCACTAGATACCATCTTGGCAGCAGCCTGGAAAAATGTTTCCATTGTGCTGGTGAAATGAATGCAAAATATTTATTCTTTGAGCTTGTTCACAACAGCAGCTCAGTTCTCAGCTGGAACTGAGGGTGGGGCCATGTGGAAGACATTTATAGGAAGACAATAATGATTTGTACAGGGCCCAAGGTGTACATAATCTTATTTTATGGTTAACAAAGGACAAGGCTCCAACCATATGGAACTCATAAGCTGAAGTGTAAACCAGTGAAGTAATCAACAGAGAATAAAAGAGAAAAAGTAATGGAGGCAGAAGGTTAGCAAAAAAAAGGGAGGGAGCAGAATTCAGGAGGAGAGGGATTACTTTAGTGGTTTTGCATATTTAGGGTTACAGTAAAATGCCAGTGCTAAGGTTAATACCTTGGACTTTTGAAATTTTGATCTATCATACTTTTTCACTTACAACTGCCCAAATCAGGTCATCTGTGGTATGCAGAGAATCTTCTTCCTTGTACCTCTGAACAGAAAGTTCCTACCTGCTATTTTGTGGTATATAAGCACATATGATTCAAGCAGAAAAATAAACATGCTTTTTGCCCTGGGGACTTTATTGTCCAAAAGCCTGATCTAGCAAAACAGGCCAGGCAAATTCTGAAAGTGTAAGAAAGCCTTGGCTTAAGCAGGGTTGTTCCTAAACACTGCTTCCAGTGCATGCTTGCAGAAGGGATTCTGAGTGTAGCCATAACAGAGTCAGCAATGACAAAAGGCACTGAGGAAAAGTAACCTGAAGGTTACAGCCCTGGCCTTGGTTGGGGTTGCTATGTTTTTATGTTGCTGAATCTCAGGTGCTGTTTTGTTCTGGCTGATGTCAGTGTGGTGATGGCCTTGATCCAGGAAAACACTTAAATGTGTGGTTGGATTGAAGCACAGTGGCAGCTCTGTTGGAGTCAACAGTAGTGGAGCACTTAAAGCTCTGTGTGTGTGTCAAGTCACTTTCCTGGATCAGGGTCTTTGTGCAATTTTTATGGTCAATTAAAATATTTTAAAATTACAACAGCAGGTAGTGAATATGAGAAAGGAAGCTGAAGGACAGAGAATGAAAAAAAGAGGTGAGGAAAATATTAAAGGTTAAAAAAAAGAGGAGAGGAGAGGAGAGGAGAGGAGAGGAGAGGAGAGGAGAGCTCTTGGTCACAATGGGAAATTGCTGCTGAGTGAGTGGCAGCAGCTGGAAGGCTGCTCTCCGCCTGCTGTTGTGTGTCTGGCATTTCTTTGGGTGTCAGGATTGTATTTACTTGGAAACATTCATGGTGTGTCCTACCTCGTGATGGAGCTCCTTGTGTAAATGGGAAGAGCTACTGATGCAGACATGGCTGATGAGAGAAGACACCTGAGCCCTTTCCCACCCCTTTCCCTTGATCCTGCCAGAAACAGCTGCACAAAAGCAAATCCCAACAGACATCCTGCACACAGGAACAGGACACTGCCAGAGCTGGTCTCTTAGCTGCATTCACTGTGAGGAATACAGAATCACAGAATCATTCAGGCTGGAACAGACCTCTCAGATCATTGAATCCAATCTTTCACTGATTATTGAGTGCCACATCCACTCATTCCTTGAACCCCTCCAGGGATGGTGACTCTGCCACCTCCTTGGGCCTCCATTCCAATGTTTAACAACCATTACCATGAAGAAATTCCTGATGTCTAAACTGAACCTCCCCTCATGCCCCTTGAGGCTATGGCCTCTTGTCCTGTCTCTGTTTCCCAGGAGCAGAGCCTGACCCCAGCTGGCTGCACCCTCCTGGCAGGAGCTGTAAGAGTGAGAAGGTCTCTCCTGGAGCCTCCAGGCTAAATACCCCAGCTCCCTCAGCTGCTGCTGACAGAATTCACTCCCCAGACCCTTCTCCAGCTCTGTTGTCCTTCTCTGGACATGCTCCAGCCCCTCAATGACTTTCTGGTTGTGAGGGGCTCAGAACTGGACACAGCACCTGAGGTGTGACCTCACCTGTGCTGACCTGTCCCTCCCTACAGAGGGACAATCGTTTCTCTCATTGCTGGCACACAATTCTTGACAGAAAATCGCTGCCACAGAAAGTGCACAACTCTCTCTCCTGGAGTGTGCCATGAGGGCATGGCTATGGTACTACATGAACTGGTCATTAAGTAGTTGCTTCCATCATCAAAGATTTTATGGGTACAGAGGTTACACTTTGAAGATATAGATGCTTTTTTTTTCTCATGCCCTTGAGGATTTGGCTGTGGCTATTTCAGGGAAAAAATAATGGAATTCAATGAATGTTTTAGTTGAAGAGTCATTAAGGAAAGCAAGAGTTTGAAGAGGAGAAAAATAGTGCCAGTAGGTGATCAGAGAGACCTGGCTGCAACCATCTGCCCCATCAGAGATCACTTGTGCAGCCCTAAGTCACTTGGTCTCTCAGTGCCTCAGTTTCCCATTTATAAAAAAATGGGGCTACACTGCTCTAAGTGAGAAATGTTACAGTGATAAATACATTAAAAAGTTCTACATAACTCAGATATTTTTTGAACAGGAGCTACAAGTGGCTTAAGATAAGCTAACCATAGATAGAATCTGTTGTGTTTAAAGTTTGCAGCAACAGGCCTTCATGCTGCAGGCTGTACTGTGGCCAGGGAGCCCTGATGTTTTCAGAGCACATCAAGATTTACACAAAAGATCACTGTGAAGTCGGCTGCTCTTCTGAGCCCCAGGGAGGCATGTCAAGAAATAATTTCAGCTCTTCTCAGACATTTAACTACAGACTCAATCTGCATCTCAGGTTACATGCAGTGAACTCAGCATTTGCCATTTCCACACTGAAAGCACCCAGTGCCCATGAATGAACCTTTGTATCTGCATCTCCAGCAGCTCTGCAGGGACATGAGCGTGGGGGCTGGCTTGCTGGAGGTGTATCCCTGCTCCTTAGTGGGGAACTAATTTCAATTTTTTTTCAATTCCACTTCCTGGAATACAGGGAAAAGCCTTACCACTATTTGCATGTGCCTTTATGATCTTGTTTGTAGCCATGAAACATTGAGCTCGTGGGCTTGACAGGTTTCTTGCTCAGCACAGCCCTTGTTTGAGTCCTTCCAGAGGGTGTCAAACCACAGAAGCAGCACTGAGCACAGTCTGCTTTCACTGGCAGTGTACCTGGAATGAGGGAAGGATGCAGTCAAGAGGCTGTGAAAAGGGAAAACAAGCATGGCAGGAGGAAGGTATCCATTGTGTGAGCTGTCATTGCAGATTTCTTTTGTGCATAACAATAAAAAAAAAAGCAGCAGCACACGAAAACAAGGCCTGGAGTGATCAGCATAAATCTGGAATGAATTCAGGAAGAGGGTTAGGTTCCTCAAGCTATGCACATTCAGTGCCATCTGAAAAATAGCTTTTAGTCAAAAATTAATTTAATTAATAATTAATTGGAGATTACAGGTCAACCGTAGTCTCTGTGTTGAAGGAGGTTTATTAATATATTGGTTTGTTTGTGCATAATAGCAGCCACTGTGAGATAACAGGTCTCACAAGGCTGAGTGGGGCCCCTGGTAGCACTCATGCCTCGAGTTTGTCAGCTCTGGGGTGGGCTTGAAATCTAATGCAAACACACAAGCCCCAAGTGCTACAAGGAAGTTCTCCTCAGTGTTCAAAGTCCTCCTAGAACTTGCAGTGAAAAAATTCATCGTTATCTGTGCCTGCCTCTTTGAGAGAGCTCCCAAAAGCTCCTTCTGGAGCCCTCCTGGGATCCTCAGTGTGATGAGCACTGCACAAGAGGCCACCTGTAGCAGCTGCTCCTTTTCTGTGCAGCTGCACTTACCTGCACCTTGTGGCACAGCAGCTCATGCCACAGAGGAGCATTTGTTCAGCCCAGGTCCATGCCAATTTCTTGAAGTTTTATTGAGGTTGTGGGTGACTCAGCTCTGAGCTGAAGGTTGTCTGAGTTTCTCAGAAATCCACCTTTGTAACTCTGCCCTACATCTGATGCCCTGCTTCGACAGATCTGACTTCAGCCTTTCAGAACTGCTGATGGTTGTGAGAATGATGGGCTGGGAGAGCTGGGGCTGCTCAGGGTGGACAGCAGAGAGCTTCAGGGAGACCTTGGAGCACCTTCAAGGGCCTTAAGGGGCTACAAGAAAGCTGGAGAGAGACTCTTCACAATGGCATGCAGTGATTGGATATGGGAAATGGTCTTGAGCTGAAGGAGGGAAGGTTTAAAATGGATTTTAGGAAGAATTTTTTTACTGTAAGAGTGGTGAGGCACAGGGCTTGAAGCTGTGGAGTCCCCATCTCTGAGAGTGTTCAAGGCCAGGTTGGATGGGGCTCTGAGCCAAGCTGCACTAGTGGAAAGTGTCCCTGACCAGGGCAGGAGGTTGGAATAAAATGATCTTTAAGGTCCCTTCCGACCCAAACCATTCTGTGATTCTAAAATTACATTTTGATGATAGACTACAATTGGTTACTAGAATTTGTGAAGTTTACTTGAGCCTTAAGTGTAGTATCAACTAATTTCAGGCTTTTTTTAGGGGAAAAGTTTCAAGTTAGGGGAAAATTTCAATTAGGGGAAAATATCACCACTGAAAGCTGCTGTAATAAGTGTTCGCTCACTGAAGTCACTACTCATGCTTGAGCTTTGAAATACAACACTGAGATGAAGAAAGCAAAATGGTAGATAGTAAATGTGTTTATTTAAATCAGATTTGGCTCTGAGTATTTTTTTTTCATTTGTTATTCTCAGTGGCCTCGGTTCTGCAGATTACTCATCAGTACTCTGGCCTCAATCCAGCTAAAGTACTTAACTAAGTGCATAACTTTAACTAACATGAATAATCCTCTATCCAATGCCAGCAAATGAAGACACATCCATGTGGGCTCACTTTCTTCTTTCCCATTCACTTTAAATTAGTGAATGTTTACCTGTGTTTTACCATCAGCAGTATCTTAATCTGTTCTGTTTGCTTTATTTTTTTTAAAGTACATTTTTCACGAGAAAATATCTACTGTAATCATGCTTAGTACCTGATTGCTGCAGCTCTCTCCAGCAATAATTCCCTCTTGCCCTTACCTGAGCCCCTGAGTGTGATGAGAGGTTGGTCCTATTTCAAAGAACCTAAGGAGCACTCCAGCATATGTGTAAAAACAGCTGAAGTACATCTTTTTGATCATATACAATAACAAATATTTAAGACAAGAACACTTAACAACTCTGGAAGAGATTAAAACTAAGTGGCATCCCTGTGTTTGCAGTCAGGTAGAACACTTGTAACATCTGTATTCATAACAAACTCAGGTGAGCTCCTCACAAGTACTTGACTTCTTTGAAAGTTGCTCAGAAGGACAGAATTTAAATTGTGTGGCTGTTTGATTAATAACGTGTCTCACTGATAATTGTGATTTGGACTCCACCTATTCTCAACATGAGTAATCTGAGGAAGGAATGCTGGCCACAAGGGCTTGTCTAGAGAATGCCTCTGATATTCTTGACTCTAAACTCCACCTTATCTGAGTAGCAGAGCGATACAGGATCAGACACAGCTACAGATTAGAGGTTATGTAAACAAATCCTGCCTCTTTTCTACTCCTGCCTTGATTTCTCTCTAGGAGTTTAGCTTGGGATCTTGTCTATTCCTTCATATTTTGCTTTCTTTGAAGTTTATTTTTCAGAAGTGCTTAACTCTTCTCTCACTGGGACCATTTTTCTTTGCCTTAAACTGAGGAGCTGGAGGCCACTGTGTGCAACACAGGTTGTTTGTTTCTGCTGTTAGATCAAAGGAAGTTCTGTAAATCTATTCTGTTTCGCAATTAAGTCAGCAACAAAACTCACTGGGATTAAACTTCAAGTTCATTTCCATACAGAAATATTTAGGAAGGGCTCACCACTAAAAACGTAAAATCTCTCTGCACATTTATTTCATGTATCTCCAGGGCATGCAGATTCCAATACTCAGTATTGCAGTGAGGATTTACTAGAAATGAAAATTGTCTATTTTATCATCTTTCCTAGTGCACCATGCACTCCATGGTTTTTTCTCTTTTTTTGTTTTGTTTGGGGGGGTTGTTGATTTTTTAAAAATTTTTGTTATTTATTTAGGATTTGGCTAAAATTGATTGTTGTTACATTTGTTTTATCCATTTTACCTCCTAAAGATCCCCATCTGCTTATCACTAATAATTAACTCTGTAAAGTAATTAATATCATAGCTGTTATGTGGGAGGACACCTGTAGCAGGAGGCTGGTTACTTGTTAGAAAATGTAAAAGCAATATGCAGTTTTTTCTGTATTTCATGCCACAAGATTCCTGCTTAGGACCACTGGGAGAGTCACACTCTGATGCGATTGGGATGAAGTAAAAAAATCCTTCCAGGGTAGAGTTGTTATCCAAGCAAGTTGTTATGGCAAGCTCTGTCTGAGCTGTTTGGAAATGGAATCCTTAGAGTTTCTTCAGCCTCACTGTACATACTGGAAATACATTTAGAATAGATACTCCCTCACTTTCATACCTGTTGGGGGACAGTTGTGTCCCTGACTCATCAGAGTAGGGACAGAGCACCCAGCTGGATCCAGCAAGGATTCAGAGGGGAACATTGTCAGTGCCAGGCTTTTTATGGGGCTTGGTTATTCTGTTCTAAACAAATTGTAAAATCTGAGCTGCCACCACCTTCATTTACACATGCCAGGCACAGACGTGACTGTAGCATTTGGTATTTCAAAAGCCTTTTAAGACTAAAGCAAATTTTTATTACATTCCTTCTGGATATGGGAAATAAAAACTCCAATCCAGTGTTTTGTATGAGGCATCCCCTTCCTTACTGGTTTATTTGGTGCATGGAGCAGTTTCCTTAGAATAAATGGTAAAAATTACAGTTTCTGCCCAGCTGCTCTGGTCACCCTGAGGTTTTTGAGGTTTTTGAGGTGAGACAGGACACTGGACAGGCTCAGGCACTGCCACCCTGCCAGCCTTTGCACACAGGTGGCACTTGGAGCTGCAGAAGGGATCCAAGCTGGGATCCTGACCTCAGCCTCAGTGATTCCAGTGTTCTCAGCTGTCCTAAACCCACCAGTATCAGTTACCACACTCTAGCAAAAAACAAGTAGCAGTTTCATTTACAGTTTAACCAGCAGATGAAACCTTTTTTTTATTTTTCTTTTTTCCTGTTAACTTGTCCTTTTCCACTTCACAAACGAGGCTAAATTAAACCAAAAATAAGCAGCAAGTGTTTTAAATTAATTTTACACAGATTGCAAGAGAAAAAAAACATATTTATGCCATACATTTGGGAAAAACTGTAAGTTGTTCTTTGACAGCTCATCAGGAGAAGAGTTGTTAACTACTTCAGTTGTGTAGAACTGTAATTGTAGTAGGGAGCAGTAGCAAATGGTGGGAAAATTACCATTTGTCGTTTACTCTTGCATTCAAAATGGCTTTGCCTTGATTTGCATTTAGATGGGAATTCCTTCTGTTGCTCTTCAATCCATTAGGTTTTATAAGGTAAGTAGCTTTTTTTTTTTTTTTAAGTGCTGGGAAGGGCATTCAGTTTTAGTGCTGAGCTGTGCAGGTGGCACCCCAGCATATTCATGTTAAAGCCATCAGGAAAGAGAAAGGGCAGCCTTGAATTTACCTGGAAATGCCTATTTTTAAATAAAGCACAGGTAACATTTTTATTGCAATGCCTGAGTCAGTCTGCTCCACACAGAATTGTGTTTTGCAGCAGGATTGCTTTTTTTAGGTTGTTCTTTCTATTCCTACCCAGTCACCAAAGACTAATATGTAATCTTTATTATTACTCAGACAATATTTATTTTAGAATATTTCTATTTCAGAATTAAGGCTACTTGTTTGAAGAGAGGGGGGAAAAGAAAATTTACATTTGTATAGATGGTTTGTAAACTGGGTTTTGTACATAACATACATATAAAGAATTGAATTACCATACTGAGAATATATATATTTTTCTAAGGATTGGACAAAAATAGAAACTAAAAAAAAAAAAAAACCACCAAGCCTGGAAGGGACATTAAAAATTAATTTTCCCCCATCAGACAATCAACTATATGGAAATAATAATGAACAAATGTTTTCTTTTTTTAATTCATTGCTAAAAATCTCCTGTGATGGAGATTTTAGAGGGTTTTTTCAGCAAAATGTGCTGGTGCTTCACTTCTATTATACTCAGAAACTTCTCCCAAAGTCCAATCTAAGAATTCTTTAAAGGCTAAGTAGATAATTTCTCATCCCATAACCAGTGGACCCAGAAGAGTTAATCACTTTTCTTCTTGCAAAAACACACCATGTTTGGAGACTGTTTAGGTATTTTCCTTCAGTCTTCTTTTTCTGGTGTTGTGGTTTTTTGGGTTTTTTTGGGGTGGGTTGTTTGTTTCTTTGGGTTTTGGGGGTTTTTTTGTTTTAGTTTGGTTTATTTAAGGTGGGGGGTTGTTGTTTTTGTGGGGGTTTTTGTTTGGTTTTTTTCCCTTTGTAGAGGTAGAAACTGGGAAGTTTTCAACTCCTTCTTTACAGGTCATGTTTTCTGAACGTGTAGATCATTGCTGTTCCTTTTTTTTTTTAGACTATTTTAGTTCATTCTTGAGTTTTATCCCTAAAACTGAATGCAATATCCCAGCTGGCATCTAACCAGGGAATGCGTAGCACAGATGCTCCATGTCTTACCTATAACACATTTGTAAATAGTGTGATTTTTTTTTTTAAATTTCCAAGAAAGTGACATTGTAGTCTCACATTTGGTTTCACTCCCAGGTCTTTTGCTTGCATGACTGCTGGAAGTCAATCCTTTCCCATTTTATTATTGCATTTGATTATTGTATAACACACTCTACTTACCCATATCAAAGTGCACCCTGGTTTTTAAAGCATTGCAGCAATTCTCAAGATTATTTTGAGTTCCAGGGCTGTCCCTAAAAGAACAGCTTCTTTTACCATTGAGTCACTTTGAGTCATTTGAAAATGTGGTCAGGTTATTCATTATTTCTTCCTTGAGTCATCAGTGGAAACACTGAGTGATGTTAGACAGAACACAGACCTCTGTGGAACCTCTCTTAAACCCTTCCAGTGAGATAAAGAATTCTCAGTGCCTTCCTTGAGAACATTGTTGTGACCTTTAGCAGTTGTTTCTGGGTGAATCATTAGAGAGGCTGAGAGTGCTTTGGCTTTGGTTGCACACCTTGACTGTTGCTGATGATCCTTCTTTCCTAGATCTGCTTAAAATGCCTCTTACACATCTCAGAATCAAACTTACACCAAAGAGTGTAAGGCAAGATGGCAGGAAAGTATATAAAAAATTATTTTCTGCTGATGTTAATTGTTGTTCACATCCCTGAACCATCTCTATGACTTAAATACTTTGCATGTGCTTATGAAAAGGATGGGATTCCTTCAGTAGGACACAGAACTGAAAGGACTCCTAAATTATCAGAAAAAAAGATTATCAGATAAGCTTTAATGTATTCATTGTAAGTGCATCTATAATTTACAGGACTGATTTTATTTCCACAGACTATTAGTCATTCCTCACTCCCTTTACCCTAGGAAGCTAAAGAAAACAGCCAGACACAAAGTAAGCAGTTACCTATTAAAATTTACATTCCAGCCTTCCCAGAAATCCTAAAATCTCTTTACCTTTTGTGACTTTTGCAGTTGTTTCAACCATGAATTTTTACTTTGTGTCTATAAAGATGCCACTGCTGTATTAAGGTCATGCTGTAGGTCCATGTTTTTTGGCATAAATAATGTTCTTGTAAAAATGTGACAAAGAAGAAATGTACTCAGGCAGTTTTGGGTCTGTGCATATTTCTCTCCTAAACTTTTCTCTCTAGCATTTGTCACCTGGCAATATTTAGGGTAAAAGTGTGTACTGTTCTGCCACAGTGGGTGTCTCAAACAGTTAAACTGGGTTACCTGACACACTCTGAGAGCAAACTTTTGAAGCATAATTTGGATAAATCCCTTGGTTATAGTTCAGGGAAAGCTTCTGTGGCAGTAGAACAAATAAACAAATAGTCACAAAACAGAGGTAGGAAATGTTACAAGATTTAATATCACTCTATTGGAAATAACAGCTCCTTTTCAAGAAATATTTTTTTCTTTATCTTTTAGCCAGTAATCCTGCTGTAAAATGACAGAGGGAGTTTGTAGAGGGACAATACTGTTAAAAATACATTTTAATTTGTCTAATCCTGTCCACAATGAACAGGATGGTGTTTTGACCATGATTTAGGCTGACTTCAGAGTGGGTTGTTCCCAGGTGTGGTCCCACTGTCACTCCTGCCCTGAACAATTTGTGTGCCAGTGCTGATACAACTGAACAGAGAGCTGGATCAGGAGCTGATCTGGATAAAGCCCAATCTTTTCTTTCAGTCCCTTTGGTTTTCAGCTGCATCAGTTTCCTGTTCTGACTCACTGTGTTGCCCACAAGCCAAGAGGAGCCAGAATGCAAAGCGAGGAGCAAAGGGAACGCCATGATCAGCAGCTCGTTCCAAAATTGGTTTAAACAAATCGTGAGACTGCAGGCACATTGAAGGCTGGGGTTTCAGCCTTTGGTTCTCCATTTCCTTTGGGTTTCTTTTTTGAGCAGTGTGGATGGTACACGTTTCCATTACAAATCTCTGTTGTATATTAAATTACTGCCTTTTTATTACCCTGAGTTTCTCATAGTACTTTTGGTCTGGATGTAGGTTCTGCCACTGTAAAACTCTGATCTCGCAGAGAGCTCTGGGGTTTGTAGCATGAAATAGGCTTAACTGACTTCTTATAAACATCTCCTGTTCTGTAGCAGTGAAATTCAATGCACACCTTTCAAGTCTCAGTGGCACTTCCAGCTACAAAAACCTGGGAGTTGTATTTCCTCATGGCTGGTGCTTACTAGATAATTATGGGGAGTGAATTAAAATAAAAAGAAACAAAATCATGGCAGTTATTTCTAATCAGAGATGTCATCTTCTCTGCCTTTGATTAAGAAAAGATGTTAAAAACTCTTATCAGTATCAAGGTACACGATAAGGAAGATAAATAATTTAGAGCTTTTAAAGCCAGCTCCCAGAAGGAATTAAAAGCTTTCAAAGCATTTTGAATAGTAGGCTGAAAATACTATAAATTAATATGAACTGCTCTGGTATCTTGTATGACTGGTCAGTTAGAACTTTTACTGAAACCCTAGAAGCTTTTTAAAAATACACCTATGAATGAAATATTTCAGAGTTGCATTTTCAAAGGATCTTTACAGTAAAGAAGAACTCGCTATATCCTTAAAAGTGTCCTTAGATAAGGGTAGCTTGGGAAAAGAAAAAAGCTGTCACCAGCAGTTTGTTTCCTGGACTTGAGAAATTACAAGACATCTTTCTGTTTTCCTATAAATTTTGGCTGTCTCTCCCCATCATAGTTTTATTCTCATTATCTTTCATCTTCCCCTACGTTTAATGCACATTACTGTGCTGTGCTGGGTCCGGCCAACCTTCCCTCCTTGAAGGTCTTGCTGAAGTTTTGAAGCCTGAGCTTCCCCTTGGGACCCAGTGGGTTTAAAATGTTCCTTGACGACTCCTGTGACTCCTTTGGAGCGCCATCCATGTGTGCCAGCTGCCACTGCCACAGGAATAATCCCTTTATCCCCTTCTGCAGCATCCGTGGCTGAACCGCTCCTGCTGAGCTCCCTCAGCAGCCAGCGGGACCTGCGCATTTCAGCCGAGGAAGCCCAGCCAGAGCTTTACCACACTGTCAAAATAAATGTAAATGACGAATGTATTTCGAATCTATTTCGAATATTTCCTCGTTTCTGCTGTAGCCTGGCTCAGGGGCTCTGGTGCAGTAAACCCCATCCCTCATAAAGTGACGCGTCCCGTCCTTCAGCCGCTGCTCCGTGAGGGCAGAGCCGCGCCGCCTTCCCGGGAGACGCCGACATTCGGGCTAATCTTGAATTGTAACTTAATCTGGAATTGTTTTACATGGAAACCAGCGCGCCCGTGCCCAGAGGGGTACCCCGGGATGAAGCGGGAACCCCGGCATAGAGGGCACCTCGGGACAGAGCGACTATCCCGAAATAGGGAACACCCCGGGATGGAGGATACCCCGGGATGGCGGATACCCCGGGATGGAGGGGGTATCCCGGCACAGAAAACATCCCGAGATAGAGCGGGTATCCCGACAGAGGACAGCCCGGGATAGAGCGGCTGTCTCGGGATAGAGGGCACCGCGGGATCGCGGTACCCGGGACAGAGCGGGTATCCCGGGATAAAGGGCACTCCGGGGCCGGGATAGCGGCGCGGCGCACTGCGGGAGCTCCCGTCACACACAGGGGAAACCCCCTCGACACCCTTACACCCCCCGCGGCGCAGTGGAACAGTCCGCTTCCCCGCCGCTGCCTCGCAGGTGAACGCGCGGGAGCGTACCAAGCTCCGCTGGCGGGGGGAGCGAAGGGTTTCCCCCAGTCCATCTTTAGTCGCACCGCTCTAGTCCAGGCCAGCCTGGAGAACAACCGAGGCTGCGGAACGGGCTGCGAGAGGCAGCTACCCCGGCAGAGCTCTCAGGACACTAATCTCCCCCTCCTTCTCCTCCCCTTTCCACACGGAAGTGGTAGCTCCCTCCCCCTCCCGCCACCGACCAACGGGCTCGACTGCAGCAAAACGGAACGTACCAATCTCTCCGCCGGGGGGAGGGGGGAGCGGCGAGGCGTGGCGGGAAGCGCCGTCCTGTGAACGGGCGCCCGGGGAGCCGCTCCCGCCGAGCGGGGAAGAGGCGGCGCCCGCAGGAGGCACGGCCGGGAAGCCGGAGCGAGCCCGGGGGGAGTCCGGCGGTTCACGGGCTGGGGGAGGGCGAGCCTCGGTTCCTCCTCCGGTTCCTCCCCCCGCGGTGTGTGCGAGCGGCAGCGTGTGCGGAGGCCGAGGGGCAGCTGCCGCCGTCCCGCCTTCCCTCCCCTCCGCGCCGCCACTCCCGACCCGATGCCGCCGCGGGGCCGGTGAGTCCGCGCCTGGATGCTCATCTCCTTCTCCTCTCTTCCCTCCCGCAGGCGGCGGCAGCGGCTCCGGCTCCCTTGCAGCTCCCGGCCGCCTCCGAAGGGATGCTGGAGAAACTAGAGCTCGAAGATGAAGGTAAAAATCCGCAGCGGCAGCGGGGGGCCGGGGGCGGGCCGGGGACACCCACGCGGCCGGCGGGGTCCGGGCGGGAGCGGGGGATCCCGGGCGGGGGATGCGCCGTGCCCGGGCCGTGTCCTTGCGGGGCGGGTCGCAGCCTCGCCGGCCGCGGAGCCAGCCCGGTGCCGCTGCGGAGCTTTTGTCCCGGTACCGATCCCGCTGCGGAGCTTTGTCCCGGTGCCGGTGCCGCTGCGGCGCCCTTGTGCCGCTGCCGCCGCCGGGCCGTGCCCCTTGTGCCGCTGCCGCCGGCCGGGTCCCGCTCCGGGGAGCGCAGCCCTCACGGCACCCCCTCCTGATGCCCGTGAAAAGCCCCTTCTCCTCGAATACGTCTGCGATACCAAATATAGGCTTTGCGAGCGGCGATGGAAAGCTCTTTCCAGTAAAGCTTGCACTCCTTATGGCAGCGCATACATCTGTTCGAGGCGGCAGCTGTGCGCTGAATTTTCCTTATGTGGCTGCGCTCTGTGGTTGTTCTTTGCCGGGCTGCAGCTCTGAGTGTGCTGTGCTTTCACACGGCAACTCCTGGCAAGTTTTTCCCTCTCGCAGGCGCTAAACCGTGCTGTGGGAAAGCATGGATGGTTTGGTTTTTTTTTCCCTCCAGCTTGCACCAAGCAGCCACTTCACCTCTGAAAGATCCTGAATGTCTCGAGCTTTCATTTTCAGTAGGGATTAGCTTAGTGGATGCAAATGTGGACGCATGGCTTAATCTCTATGCTCAGCATTGTGAAGTGGCTAAGACTTCATGGGATGTGTTTTTCTGTAGTTGGTAACTCTTATTGTAAAATGTAGGACAAATATTTCAGGAAAACTTTGAAAATAGCAGGCTGAGTCATTCTGGGAGAAGATATATCTAAGCTGGTATGCTAATAAGGCAGCTTCTTGGTTACTAGCATGCTGCCTGCAGTTGTGGGACTGGTCTGGAAAAGTAACACCTTTTATTTTAATCTTTCTGTGTGTGAGAAAAGGAAGCTCTTAACAATTGCATTCTTTGAGCTGCCTTTTTCTTTTTTTTTTTTTTTCCCGAGTCCAGACAGAGTTTGAATTGCAATGAAATGCTTGTGCCTTTGTGCATCTTGAACATGCTTAAGTATGAGTATTTGGTGCAGGGGATCTGTTGCTAACTTGTAGGGTTATTTTTCCTCACACTGTTTAACTATTTTTAGTTAGGCATTCATGTTATGCTTATGGAGAGGTAGAAAGTTACCAATTTACCTGTTTATTTTTACATAAAGCTTGCTACTGTGAGATACAGGTTCCTAAAACCTGCTGAATCATTAATAGTTAAGCCATTTAAAAATCTCTTTAAAATATCTTACAAATTCAGGTATATGAAAAGGATCTCTAGGTTAAAAAAAAATTGAAATTACAGACCTGCAGTTTTGAAACACTTTTGCACTTTTAAAAGTGTAATGTAAAGTTATGTGGAGACACTTGATGAGGGTGAAGATCTGTGTGTCTTCTAAAACCCTGCAATAAAATAATTCGAATTCTTTGGAAAATTTAGTCGTTTAAACCATTTTTTTATGTTTTTCAAGCTTCTGTTTTGCTTTGTCTCCTAATTCATTTGGCCCTGAAGCTCAGGCTTTGTGGATGCTCAGGCTGGGAGGGTGAGAGGAGTTCAGGGGCCTGTCAAAAGACCATGGCTAACAGCAAGTTTAAAGTAGGGTGTGGGTTTTGAAAGGAAGCAGTCACCTTATTAGCCTTTCAGACTAAATGAGAAACTTAATTTTAAAGCCAGGGGTAAAAGGGTTTGAGTGCTGTGTTCAGAACCTGGGGTGTGGGTAAAAGTGAGTGTGTGAGAGTCAGACCAAAATGCCCAGAGTGCTTCTGTGTGAGAGGGCCCAGGGAAAGAGAATCCTAGAAAGCTGAGATGCAGCTGGAAATGCAGCAGATTAGTTGCAGTACCTGTTTCATGACCTAAATTTCTGCACTGGTTGCTGTTGTTGTATTTGTGCTAATATTGGGGGTGGGAGAGTAAGAGACATCTGAAATGTTCACTTTGGTGTTGGATAGCAGGTGGTGAGTGCTCAGAAGTTGGGAAACACCTCTGAAGCCTTGATAAGGTTTCATTGAGTGGCTGCAGCCAAACTGTAACTGATGATCTTTTGTCAAACTTTAAGTTTCTCTGCTGATGCTTAAAACTGTGGGTTGAATGAGAAATTTGAAGCTTGTTTTAGAGCTGCTTTCCTGACTGCCTCTACTTTGGAGAACTTGCTCTTGTGAGCTTTCCAGTTCTGTATCCATCAACAGTTGCTAACTATCTTGTGTATCAAATTATGCAGCAGTTCTGTTGAAATAGGGAGCTTAATAAAAAGAGCTGAAAAATGAGGCTCAATGTGTCTGCTGAATGCCATCCAGTATGTGAAGTGGATCTGTTAGTCCCTCTCCTCAAAGGTTACACAAATGAGAATGTGAAAGCACAGAAGGCATTCATTTAATTTGGATTCTAATTAAGAGGGTGAATTGGAAAAAAGGATGGTGCTAGAAAGATTTATGATTTATGTAGTACTGTAATGAAATATGCAGAGTCTGGCCTGATGGTGTGACTTCTAAATAAAACAGTGGTGTCAAGTGAAGAGCAATTTTAATTTTCTTTATGTAAAAAGAATGTATATGGGCTATTTTGTACCTAATTAGCATGGACAGTGTTAGATAGGATGCTATTGTTGCAGAGAGAAGTGCTGGTCATGTTTTTAGCCTAAAACATCTTCATATATCTGGCTGAACTCTAAGATCAGTGTAACTTCTCACTGGAGGGTCAGTGCTTCTGTCTAGGACTGGCTTCCTAATGTTTCTTTGGTGATGTGTAAGTCTAAATGTCAGTGAGGTGATGTTAAACAGCACCAGGGCACCGTGGCTGGAACAGGCTGTGGGCTCAGTTTGTGCACACAGGAGGAGGATTTCATAGGCCAGGGATATTTATTTTACTTAGGGCTCCCTACAGGACCTTCCTGCAAGCAGCAGTCAGAGCAGGAAAGGAAAAACTCCCATGTAAGAAGTCCAGAGTCTCTTTTTAACTGAAGAATGCTCAGCTTAAAAATAAACAGAAAATTTTGAGTAATGACCTCATCCTGCTCAGTATTCCTTTGGATGGGAATGACCTACCTACATTTCCTCAAAAAGTGTGAGAGCTGCCTGTTGATGGGGGTGCAGTTTTTCATTGTAGCCTGAAACACAGTGCTGAGAGGCCTCTCATAAATATAATAAATGATCAAAAACTGGTTATCTTCATACACATTATGGATTTTCCTTTTCAGCCCTGGTGTATATATGATAATGTTTCTGGAGTAAGATTATTTCTGCTTCTGATCAGTCAAGAGTAGTTCTGGGTTTTCTTTTATGGATGTATGATGAGCTTGGAAAAGGACATGGAGAAATTATTCTGAAGATCTAATATGAAAAAGGACTTTAGTTAATAATTTACACTTACAAGCTTTATTTTGTTAAGCTGGGATTCCATAAATGGTTGTGTTCCAACATCTACCTGTGCTCTGAAAGGAGAAACTAGGTTAGAGTAGCAAATCAGCCTGTCAGGTGTATTGATTCAGTGGGTATAGTTTTAGCATGTTATTTTGGAAACCAGTTTTGTTGCAATGTTGCCTCTCATCCATGTTATTCTCTTCCTTCTGCTCACCTTGAGTAATGAAGCAGTAGCTGCTGAAAGCAGAGTTAACTACTTCTCTGTAGCACCTGCAAACCCCTTTGGAGGTGCTTTGTGCAGACTGAGTTCATTAAATTGCAGGGTTCTGCTGTGTCTGTGCTCAGCTCCTAGTCTGGAAAAAGGGAATTCTGCAGAGTGTGTGCAGCAGTTGCAGCATCAGCATCATGGGACTGATGTGCTCCCTCTTGAACACTCCACTTCTCTGGATTGTTGCACAGAGCAGCTTTTAGACATTGGATAAACAGTTTGCATTAGAGTGGAATCTCTCCTAGTAGTGATCTGGCCTTCATCTCCCTCTCTCTGAATCATGCATCTCTTCTGTTACCTGCTCCTTTCTGGCTGTCTCCTGAAATAGACTTTCACCAGTAATTGCATCTTCACTGCTGTTGTGTCTGGGGTCATTCCTTCCCTGCTCTGTGGGTTTTCTTACTGTGTCTTATTAAAAATAGTTTCTTGAGCTCTTCCTGCCTGCCAGCCTCCCACTGTCAGGTGAATATCTGAATCAAGGTACGAAAACAGATGTCACTCTAGGGCCAAAAATAATTAAAAGAAGCTTGTAATAAAATGCATGTTAATAGGCAGGTTGGGTTTTGTTTCCCTCTTAAGACTGAAGGATCAGGTGCTTGGGTTAGGAGGTGGTAAAGTTAAGCCATTGTTTTGCAACTGTAATTAATTTCTAGTAAACATTCATTATGTGATTGTTTAAGCTGATGTTCTCTGGCACACAGAAAATGTATTTTGCCCACAAGATGTGCCTTGAGATACCAAGGGACATGGTAATAGTGATAAGGGGATGTTTTGTATTAAATTTTGCATAGTTTAGAATCCTGAGTGAATGTAGTAAGAAGTTGTTAAGCTGAGATGATAATTGTTATTAATAGATTTCATGCAATCTTTCCTATTGTGTACTTAACAAAGTTGTTAAAGAGCAACATATCTGGAGTATTTGCATGTTCAGCTTTATTAGTTTATTCAAGAAATCATGATTGAGTGCTGCACTGCCCTAGGCACCCTTGTCCTTTGCCTTCCAGTTGGCTATACAGGAACACCATACATGATTTTTGTTCCTCCAGGAAACTCCCATCCTCATATTTTAAAGATGAAAGTTAAGTATAAAGTGATATGTAATTAAAAGTATAAAACTTCATTGAGCAGTGCGAGAGAAGATGCTGGAAATTTTTTTGTCCTCAGTGACACACGAGTCTTTATCTTGTGCAAGTATTGAAGGGGTTCATGTCAGCCCAGTGCTCACTGTGTCCAAACAGTCCTGTTTTCCTACTCCTGCAGAGGACACAACTGTCTTATTCTTAACATGGTATTTAGCCCTACAGTGAGCAATGCCCTCCTCTGTCTAGACTAGGAAATAACCCATTTAGCAGCTAAAGTTTGCAGTTTTTCTCAGGAAGCAAAAATTTTTAAGCTTTACCCATCTGGGAAGTGATGTTTTAATATAGCAAAAGATACACAGGACATGCTTCAAAACTCTGCTTTGGGTCTAGAGGGATGCAAGATCTTCTTGATGAGAAAGCTTTCATAAAATTTTAATGTGGTCAAAACATGTATTTCCCTAACTTGTTTATGGAAACAAGTGGCTGTGACTTCCTAGAAAAGGCTTACCATGGCAGCAATTCCATGTAATTGCCTTGGCAAAGCTGCAGGGAACTGAGAACAGTTGTACAGGAAGTGTTGGGGCCCATTGTGTCCTGCCCAGCCTTGCACCTGCATCATTTGCAGACATTTATCTTCCAAGTGAAAGCCATTCTTGGCCAGCAGCTCTCCCTGAGAAATATTGGCACAATGAGGTGTTCTCCTCCACCTGAATGACTTTGCTGCTTCAGGTTGTGCACGTGTGTTAGTGTCTGATGGGCAAGGACTGATTTACAGTCACTTTTACCAGCCACTCCTGCTGGTGCTGCCACTTCTGTGTGCTCCAGAGGAACAACATCAGCTCTGTGAAGGGCTTCCCTGCAGAACCTCCCTTGTCCAGAAGCTGCTTGGGGCTGTCTCAGCTGGTAAACCACTGCCTGATAGGAGGTAAAAGACTTTGGCCAATATAATCTCAATTTCCTGGTTTAGAGTTACTGAGTTCACAGTGTCTTGTGCTTGAGCAAGGATAGACCTGGAAGATGTGACAGTGTCAGTGTGGCCTTGTAGGTGACTCCAGAATGCTGTTTGTTACTTATTTGTGACTGCTTTGCTGAGCATTACCAGCATGGGGAAGGGTGACTACAGAGTCCTTCCCTTAAGAAGCTTCCTAGGGGGTGTGCTCCAGTATTCTATCCAACAGACTTCTTTAATGGCCTGCACATCTATAGACAGGACAGTACCAATGAAACAGGATGACTGTCTTGTGCTTTGATACTTTCTGTGTTAAATTTGGCTGATTGAGTCAATGCCCTTGGAAAACCTGCTGCCTTGGGGCATGGCTGAGTTCTGCATGGAGTGACTTGGTTTGACCTGAAGTAATGCCAGCGTGACAGGAGTGACAGCAGAATATTTGCATCAGTTGGCTCAGTCTAACTGTTGCTAAACAATCTTAAATATTTCTGCTTATTAATCATCTGCAGCAGATGTGGGTGTTCTGTAAGACAGGACTTTTTGTGAAGTGCACTGTGGTTTTGATAACTTGAGGGTGGATGATCACAGTGTTTGGAGCCTCAGCTCATGACACTGACACCAGTTCTGCTGTTTCTTTAGAAGCTTGGCGTTTGGGTAGCAATGAATGATCTGTCTGCAGGTACTTTGTTGATTTGAATATTTTTAGCTTCCAGAATGTACAGCTCTATTAGCATTGCATGGGTTTGGGGAAAAAAGTTAAATGTGAAACATGAAGAAATGCAGCATTTCCAAAGTACAGGAGCTGATGGCATTGTTTTTCAGAGCTGTTCTTGTACCTTGAAACAAAATGTTCCTCTCCATACTGAGACTGTTTGCCTTGGGTGCCTGTTGTGGTAGGTTTTCCTGTAGCTCTTCTGTGAGTGCAGAAGACTGACAAATGGAAAATCTAACAATTCAGGGGAAAATCCTTTTGTGGAAGAGTTGGGATTAGCATAAAGCCAAAGCAGTTTAATACAAGCCTATCTATGTTAGAGCAAAGTCAAATTTGTCTTTTAGGCATCCAGCTTGGCACCTAGATGGAACTTTGGAAAGCTTAAATTACCTTGTCCTTCTAAGAGTAGACCACATCTAAAAGGTTTTTGAGTGTGTTGTGGGTATCTTCAGGGTAGCTTCTGAATTCTGTTTGAATACAGCTAACTTGGTTTTAGGTTCTTTTCTCCTCTGCTGAATTTTTTGTGGATTTTACTTCCTCAGTGAACCACTTGGGTGATTTTACCATTTTTGAATGTGGCAGAAGTTAATGGCACTCCTACATTTTGTCTAAAAGCAATTTTCCTGTGCTATAGACCACTGGTTTTACTTGTGGTGTGATTTTCTTTTTGTCCTTTTTAAGGTGCTTTTTAAATTGTTGTTATTTTTGGTTGGTTGGTTGTTTTTACAATATTATTATATTATTTTGCTTTTCTCTTTGTATTGTGACAGAGTATTTTGTTCTGACACTTGGCATTTTAAGAAATAGAATGAAAATGGGGGTTTTTTCCTACCAGTCCTTCACTCTGTGGCATTCTTTTCTGCTGTTTATTTTGAATTTCTACTGATGTAAAGACAGGGAGAAAAAAGATGGCTGAGCTGCTGGAGGAGGGAACAAACTGAGATGGCCATAAAAAAGGCCATTTATGAGGAAAGCATAAGGCTTTTGCTCATTTAACTCAGTAAAAGGAAAACCAAGAAGTGATATGATAACACTGTATGTATGAAAATATCCTCGAAGGGATGGGAAGGAGGTAAACACCAGGGAGGGAAATTAAATTAAAAACAACTTTGGCACAAAAATGAATGGATATGAACTCTTCCTATAAGAGCTTTGAAACAGTATTCTGACTTCCAGCTTAGGTGCTGTAGGGTGGGTTGTAGGACAGATTTAATTCTTTGGCTCAGTCCAGGATGGAGGGTGAGCACTCACAGCAGGGATTGTGTGGCTGCCTTTAATAGAAGTCTCTGAGTGCAGAAAGTGAATGCTCTGCTCTATCCAAGCCTGGATCTCTCCTGCCACAGCCTTGCTTGGATTTCTCTAGTGTAATTTTGAGTCAGTTCCTGAAAAAAAAAAAAAAAAGGCAAAAAAAAAAGCAGAAACTCCACTGCTACTCTGTATAGACATCAAGTCAGCTCAGAGGAAGGTCAGCTTTGGGAAAAGTTGCAGTTTATCTGTGGTATAGAGAAAATATCAATGATACCTGTAAAATGGGTTCCAGAAAACTGTGTCTGAATACATTGAATGTGTGTTGGATGTAACTCTGCTTGAGTTACAGAGCTCTTGGTTCTTTTTCTGTGTAGCTTCAAGCTACACCTGCTGTAGGTAAATGTCCCAAGTGGTATATTGGAACAGAACACTCAATAGCCTATTAAAGTATGCATACAGATTCATTAATTTTTATAAGAAATGCCAGTAATAGCTGTTCAGGTCTTGGCAGGGATAGGGAGGGATGGAGAATAAATGCACAAGAGCAAACTAGAGAGAAATGAAAATATAAATACCTAATTACTAAAAGCTTCAACTTAAAATGTTGTAAGTAATTATTCAGGATTTGAGACCAGCAATTTATTAGACTTCACAAAACTGTTTCTCCAGCAAACATAGTCCAAAGTCCTTATGGCTGAAGTCTTAAAAAAAGTATTTCTTCCTTAAAGCATTGATCCTTTGGGTTTAGTGTTCAGTGGAAGATTGCCTCCAGATTAAATATTTGCCCTGTTCAGTAGGGATATGGCTGCAGCTTGTGAAGATGCTGTGTGCTCATTTTGAAAATGCTTGTTGTGTGATTAATGCTTTGGTTAAGCTGCATGTTTAGGTTTGATCTTAAACTAATTCTTTAAAGACTTAAATGACTGTTTCTTTTCCAAAAGTTTGTGCAGACTGTGTATCTAGTAGGACTAGGGCTTGTTTTAAAGATACAGCAAAAATTCAAATTGTTTACTAATCTTGCAGTAGAGATTCAGGCTGGTTTATTCTCTCATTAATCACGTACCTTAAAGTTCCCTTGACTCCAACTCTGCACAGCGGTTGCTGATATTAATATTCAGAAGTTTAATACCATTTTTAGTTTCTTGCCTTTCGTGTCTCGCAATCTTGAAGAGCAGGCCCACATTCCAGACAGGCGACATCTTAATTTAGATCTTTGTTTGGGATGCTTAGGGAAAAATTGTAATGCCTGTTGTCAAGGGAAAATCTTCAACATGGTTTAGAAAATTCTTCAGGTCAGCTTCTTCTTTGTTGTGGTGAAAATCCTAGAAGCATTAAGGTTGCAGGCTGAAGTTGCTACCTTTATTCACAAAACCACAGTGATGCTTTTCTCAGAGCACAGACCTTTGACCAACAGTTGATTTAAGAGATACAGAGCTGTTTCAAAAGTATTTTTCAAAAGGATTCAGTTGGGTTTATGATACTGTTTACCTGTTAGGTCCTTAACAAGGCAGCTCTTGCTTGTACACAAATAAGTTGCTCTGCCTGCCTGGACAAGGAACTTCAGAGTTTCTATGATTAGCTCAGGAATGTGGAGTTTCTTAAGCTGCCCATCACTTTTTTGGTCTGTCTCAAATCTCACAATAATCATTTGCTTATCCACACTGCCAGTAGAGAGCTACAGTAAAATAGAAGTATTAACTTAGCCCTGTTACCAGGACTTGCTAGCACCAATAATGAGGAACAAAATTCAGTGCAGGATTCTGAAGTGTGCTGTGAATGTAAGACTGCAACACAATCCAAATCTTTCATTGTTGCAAACAACTGTTTGTATGAATTTTCTCTAACAAGTCTTAGGTACTGCTGGAATTTGAAGACATGTAGGTATCTAAACCTCAAAACCAGAAAAGTGGATCTTTTGAAGTATTGTGAAGAATTAATAATTATTTTGTTCTAAACAGGATGTGCTTTTGAATACACTTGTCTCATTCCCTGTTTAGGACCTTTAAGGAAGGATGGTGTGCAGTGTCTTAAGGTTGCTTTGTTCTGTCTAACCAGCTTGTGGAATGCATTAATACCTCTCCAGCACCTGTGGTGGTTTTTTGTTTCCTTGTTGTCTTGTTTAAACAAACTGCCTTTTCTTCTTTATTTGTGCTGTAGCAAATTAAGTTAATATAAGGTACTTCTCTCTTAGTAGTGGTGGTGTTCAGTTACTCCACAATTTGCACTCTTCCAGTTGAGTGTTTCTTTCTGATTTTGGTATTTCCTGAAAAAATGTATTCTTTTCTATCCAGTTCTAATTTCAGTTTGAAGATATTGTGAAGTTTTAAGTTTTGCAACCATTTCAAACTCTTACTGCAAGCTCATTGGAGTGTGGTCTATTCCTGTTTTCAAGGTCACTAAAGAGAATGTTGAATAAAATGAAGTCTTGATCCCCTGATACCCTATTGTAATGGAAAGTATAAAACTACTGGTAGAAACACTTCCAGGGTGAGTTGTAGAAATGTGAAGTTCTGCAGTATGAGCTTGCATGCCATTCTGCACTACCTGATTTGCATGAGGTGGGCCTTGCAAATGTTCCAGCTTGGGGAAGAGTTTGAACTGGAGTCCTTGTCTTGTTAGGAACACACAGTTGTCATCCAGTCTTGCAAACCCACTGAACAAAAAGCATATTTCTGGTTTTGCTACAGCTGGGGTTGCTTGTTAGGCAGCTGCCATGGGCGACTGTCTTCTCCTCATGCAGTGATATCCATGCTTGCTTTAAAATTAGTGTCTCAAGCATACTGTGATTTTTTTTACTTTTTGTGTCTTCCTTTTTAATTCAGTTGATCATTTTATTCTGGGTAAAAATTGGTTAGTCTAAACTGTTCCTGCTACAGCTGTGTTGAGTTTTTCTTTGCTTTTGATGAGCTGCCTTTGTAGGTGCTTGCAAATACACTGCTTTTAATAACTTACTTCAATACACTCCTGAGAATTCTGACTGGGTTTGAATTTGTTTGGCTTTCCTGTAGACTGGTAGTATATCTTCTCCTTCATGAACCTGCAGAGTTCAGGAATGGTTGCTTTTAGCTAGGCTGACTCCTGTTTACACAGGTAATAACCTGCTGTCTCTGCATGAAGCAACTCCTCGTGACAAGGGGAGAAAACATCTCAATTACCTTGGTGATCCAAAGTGACTGAACAGTTGCACTGACTCTAGAATTCAGAAAACACACTAAAATGTGTGGGGGAAAAAAAGGTAGATCTTAAGCAACTCTGAGTATAGTTCTTAAAGATGTGTTCTGGTTTCTTTTAGCTTGTTACTGTTATTAGAAGGATTATCCTTTGTCTGAAGACCTGAGCAACAAGACAGTACATTTACTTCTGTATTCACTGTTATTTATCTTTTCATGTACCTGTTCTCCTCTGTTATTTTCTCTGCTTCTAGACCCTCTTCCTGTTTGCAGGATGAGGTGCAGTTAGCAAGGGAGAGCTCACTTACTCTATTGTTGTTCCTGTGTACTCACGCTTCTTGTTAAAGTACTTTTCCTCTGTCACATCATATATTCATGCTGTAATATACAGTTGAATTAATCTTGGAACACTGAAGAAGCTCCTGATACTGATCTCCAGATACGTTTGCTATCACTTCTATGTATCAGAGTTTCTTACATTTATAAACTTGCTGTAATCTTTATTTGCCAACTCAGGCATTCCTTTAGATGAGGGTGGGAAATGCTCAATCTGCAACATCCATGCCCTACAGCCCGTGGCTGCATGAATAATGCTACTGTGTAACTTCAGTGTGTGGTCTTCCAGAATATTTTAAAACTCTTTGCAGTTCTCAGAAAGAAAAATGAAGTCTTTTTCCTGTCTCTACATCCTTTCTTCCTGTTCCTTGCATTCAAAAGCTTTTCAGCTTGTGATGGAGTTGTCAACTTCTACCACTGTCACCATATTATCTCTTTTATGTTGGACTGTAAACCTGTTTGTTTTTCCCCCTGTGTAATTGGAAATAGTACATTGCTGGTCTTGGCTGCCATCTCTGCAACCAAGTTTTGTCACACATGTTCTAAAACTTTTGGGGTTGTCCTGTGTAGAGCCAAGAGCTGGACTCTGATCCTTGTGGGTCCCTTCCAAGTCAAGATATTCTCTGGTTCTGTGATTTATCTCCTGCCATACAGAATAGGTATTCTTGTGACCATCTCTTCCTGCCTTTTCTGTCTTTTTTTACCACTTAGTCTTACCCTGTGGCTGATTACATGGGTGATCATTTTGGAGCTGTTTTTTTTCTTTTTCTGAGATAAGTTTCCTCATGAATCAACAGAAATCAAATGATACAGCACAACACTGCTTCTTTTCTCCCGTGCTTGCCCTTGGTAAACTATGTTAGTGTTCTCTTCCTACCAAGTCTGACATTGATTCAGCCTCTCTTGTCTGGTTTCTTGTCCACTGTTTCCAGTGGTCTTGGCTCTTCAGCAGACAGCTCAGCAGACTGAGCAGTCTTTGCCCCCTTACTGTGTTATTCTGTACAAAATTGCAGTTTCTTGCACTTCTCTGCCAGCCCCTCGGTTCCCAAGCTTTTCACTGGATGTGCCATGTACATTTTAATTTGTGAAGCATTCAAACCTAGCTAAAAACCTGCTAAATATTTGTCTTGCAGAAGGTAGGCTGAAGTAAAGCTCTTGCTCATGATCACAGCAATGTCCTGTGCACAGCAATTACTGGATAAATCTGTTCCTGTCTGTCCTTTTGCTGAGGAATGCTGATCAAATCCTGCCTGGACATTTGATTCCCAGAACATTATTCTAGAAACCCTGCTTCAGATGCCTCTATTTCCCTTGAAAGCTGTGTTCCAGGGCCTGGTGGTGAGGAATAGTTTATGGTTGCTTCTGAGTGGTGTCCCTGTTGCTCTTGGAGTGGATGAGCTGCACCCATTGTGGATGTTTTTTCCCAGATCTGTGTTGTGTTAGTGACTTGTGCTGGAACTCCTACAATCTCCAGCACTGTGAAAGCTGTGTGGGAGGTTTTCCAGGATATTAAGGAACTCCTTCAGTAAATTCAGACCGGGAGTTATCAGAAACTTTAAAGCCAGTTTTGGTGACAGCTTTCAGATAAAACCACAGTCAGAAGAACAATTTACAAGGTTAATGATGTCTTTTACCTGTTGTAGTCTCTGCCAAGGGTTATCTGTAGCAGGAGGGAGGGAGGATAATTTGTCCTGGCTTATTGAAGAGATTTCTCACCCTGGTGTCTTCTGGCAGCACTTGGCACAGCTAAGCTAATCTTTGCTGTGAGTGCTGTCACTGTCCTGGGTAGCTTCTAGTGTAAGGAAAGGGCAGGAGGATATATAAATATGTGTATATAAATATGTGTGTGTATTTATATATTCATATAAGAATAGTACTTTGGCATAACACCTTTCAATAAAGTTTATCAGTATAATTACACTAATAAATTTGACTTAATGTATTGCTTTTGGATGAGTTCCATAGTAAACATTGTGATGAAAAAATCTTTGGTCTTTAATATTTTCATTCTCTGGCATCTGAAATGTGATATGCAACATATCATGTGACTTTTAAAATAGAAGTATGGCTTGGAGTGCCCTGAAGTACAGATATATATGTGTGCAGTAACAGAAAATAAAATGTCTTTTCCCATAACTAGGTTGTTTAATACAAGTGAGAACATCACAAAACTACATTTCTACTTCTCCATTTCCTTTTATCTATTTGACCTGGCTGAGGGGAGATGATTATGCCAATGGTAGTCAAGGTGAAAAGTAGTGCTGGGAGTGCTTAGCTCAGCTCCTGCTGCTCTAAGAGAATTCTTAAGCTTTTTAAGTTGTGTAGTTTCCGTACTGATTCTTATTAAAAAATCAGGCAGAATGGTGCAGTTACTGTGTATATTTGTGGGTTTTGTCTCCCTCCAAGAGAGGGAGGCAGTTAACCAGGCTAGGCAGTTAGCTGAGTGTATATTTTATATACTGCTCTCTGCTGTTTTTTCCTTACTTTTTAAAGGGCCTTTAAAATTCGGCCATTAATTTCATATGAAACTTTGAGAAGTCAGTTATACTAACAGTTATTTAGGTTAATAAGAAGGTTTAGGTTCTTAAGTTTGAGTTCTTCAATTGATTGAGAGTTGCCAGAGGACGCAGCCCTCAATCTTAACCATGAGGACAGAGCTATGGAGAGCTGCTGTGGCATGGCTGTGGTGGAATTAACACTTCAAAGAAGGTGAGAGAACCCAGCCTCTGTGGAACCTGTGTCTTTCTGTCAAATATTCCTGGAACCAATGAGTCAACTTGAAATATTGCTGGATACCAGGAGCATAACACAGCTGCAAGGTTGTGATGTTGTATTGTTGAGATCAGGAAGCACGTGTGGTCCAGGATCTTGTTGGGCCATCCCAGTAGGAACACAGCCCAGAAATGCAGCCTGTGGTTTGCAATAGACACTTCTGAGGAACTTTCTCTGGGTTTTTATGTTGCAGAATTTGGAAGCTTTTCCATGAGTGTTGACATTGTATTGCTATTTTCCATCTGCAGGCACTTCTTTTTTGTTGTTTTTTTCCTCTTATTTTTTCTACTTTTGAAGGCCTTGAAATTCTGAGAAGAAAGCACCCTGCCTGGTGGCAAAGGCATGAGTGGGACTGAAGGATCTGTTCAGCAGATCTCTGAGGAAATGGCTTCAGCAATGCTGCAGAAGTTTCTGTGTCATTCATGACTGTTCAGATGGTAGTTCTACCTTAGAGCTCTCTGAATAGAGAATTATGCTTAGTACTGAGTCCCACTGCAGTCTGAGTCAGTATTGATGAATAATTAATCTGTCCAAAAAAAAAAAGAGCGATGATGCTCTTGTAAATAACATCTACTGGCTGAAATAAAAAAACAAAAGCATGTCTCATGTTATAGTGAAGGATGGGAGAAAGGAAGAAAGTAAAAATCATTTTAGTCAATAAGATTGAGGAGCAGAGTGGCAGAAATACAAATAGATTGATCTTCTACTCTTTAAAGGTTCTCTAACAGTAGGAGCAAATAAAATGCCAGTGCAGAGAATTTACTCTGTAAAACCCTATGTGACAAGGTGCTCAGCTTCAGGTGTTAAACTGTCTGACAGGGTTTATCTGTAACCTTCCAGGTGACTTCTCTTTCTTCTCTGTTAAAAATCACAAAAAACAACACTGAGAATTTGGATATTTTTGCTTTCACCTATGTCTTGTGGAGAGGGGTGCACATGGCCAATGTCCACTTGCAAAATAACTTCCAGATGAATCCTCAGGGGATAAGCTAGCATGAGTGTGCACCCCCACAGAAATACACATTCAGCTGCTTATTAGTGGATTCTCCTCCTCCCTGATCCTGCTCGAGATTCAGATGCCTCCTGCTGGGAATCTGCTCTGTGAGCCAGCTGATCTGCAGATGATGAGCTGCAGAGAGCTGAGGTTTGGCTGGAGGCACTTCTGTGCTCACATCTCCTGCATGCTGGGCAGATGATCTCGGGTGCAGATCAGAGATGACGTGCAGAGACTGAGGAGGTTGTAAGTCAGGCCAGGAGGGATCTGTCCATACCCATCCAAAGGAAGTACTGCTCTGCAGGTGCTGCAGAATGAATGGGCAGTTACTGGGAAAGCAGGTAAGATTGTAACAAGAAATCAAGCAGGTAAAAAAGTAGAAATATCCTCATGGAGATGAGGGTGTTCTTATTTGATCAATTATATTTGCAGCACAGTGGTGCTTGGATACACCCCAAAGCAGTGGAAGGGGAGAGAAACTGTAAAGAGAATTATGCCCTGTGCAAGAAAGATGGGTGTGAGTGCATCCCTGAGATGTGCTGAGCCTGAGGTTTGGGAGACCTTTTTCTCCATTGAACAGCTGTGTATGCACATAATATATAAATAATCCACAATACCTGTACAAAGAATTGGGCTGTGGCAGCTGTTGAATGTTCCCAGGAAGCTGAAGGTGTTAGAAGGTCTTAAATACCTTTCCAACAGGCATTTGGAGTGGTGTAGGACATGAGAATTAAATCAGTGCTGCTGATGTTTTGCATGTTTAGTTAGTGACTAATGAAGTGGTGCATTGTACTTATTTAAAGTATAAGGACCTTCTGTAGAAATAAACCTCAGTTCCAGCTGGACAATTTGATCCTTGTCCAGATCCTGCTAGAGTTTCCTTGCTATTTACAGGAGTGTTAACAGTGCTCACAGATGGCTATCTCATGCTTCTGTATATTTTTAATTGTAACTTTCCAGTTAAAATTAAAGGGAAGCAGTCCCTTTTTGGTGTCTCCCCTGAGCTGGAAGACAGCAGAAGGTGAGATAGCATTTAACCACTCCTTTGCATCTGGGTGGGGATTGTTGGGGTCCAGTTGAAGTTGTGTTTGGAGGGTGGGAAGGTGTGGTAAGTGAGAGGAGGGTTTAGGGGCACACCTTCCCTGTGCTGGTAAGAGTTCCTGGTTGTGGCTGCCATGAGCAGCCTCCCCTGATTGAATTGTTCTGCCTCACAGTTATTGTGCTTATCCTGATAAATTTAAAAATTGTTAGTGAGTTGGCAAGACTCTGTGGAGCCATGATGTGCTCTAAAAATGGTAATTTTTTTTCAGCTGGTTGTTTTGTGGTTTATAGACTCATTGAATCATTTAGGTTGGAAAAAACCTCTTCAGCTCATCAAGTCCAACTGTTAACACCGTGTTCACCATCCCTTATATATCCCTAAGTGCCATATCCACACATTTTTTTAACATGTTCAGGGATGGTGATGCCACTGTTCTGGTGGAATCTGAGCTGTTCCTTTCTACCTGTAGTATCTTAATTGTTTGCAAACTTGAGATTGAAGTACATAAGGGCTCTTGGGACTGCACTTAGGATTGCAGAAGCGACCATAATTTTCTAAAGAGCAGACTTATTGATTACTTATTTAATTATTTATTTTAAGAGTAATGGGAGTAGGAAATTAAGGACTTGTTCAGTGTGTAGAAGCTGCTGGAGCCTGGAGCAGCCACTTGCTTGGAAGATCCAGCTTTGCTTCTGTAAATTTGGACTAAAAAAGGCTGTGCTGAGCCATTTGGTGGAAATGACAAATAATTTATCCAGAGCAAGGTAACTGATTTTGAACAAATCTAGCAAATTAAGATCTTGCAGTTTTAATTCCCTACTATGAAGTTCATTAATAGCCAGTAGGTATTTTAAGGGGTTTTTTTTTAATTTGTTGTCTTTTTTTATTGTGCTCTTCAGAAGTGTAATATATGTCCGAGTTTCTGTGGAATTACTACAGGGTCTAAAGGGTACAATCTCTGATGGAGGGATTGTCCTTGACCAAGTTCTAGGTACTGCTTCCAAAATGAAATAATGGAGAGCCAAACTGCTTAAAAAAGAAAAAAATTTTAATGTAACTGGGCAGATCTGGGAGTTATTTGCACATGCATCTGAACAAATGCAGAGGAAATTTAAGGTAATATGGATGTGAATGGATGTCCTTCCTACAGACATGCAGCACTAAAACCATTCCAGCCACGTGGATCCTGGATTTATAAACAAAGTGTTGGAGTTGCTGAAGAGAATGGAGCTGATTACAGAGCTTGCCTTGCCTGCTGCCTCTTTAGAAAATAGAAAACTACTATGTGAAAAGTGAAACAGGTAGTGGTAAAGATTCAAGAAATACTAATTTAATCAAGCCCAGCATTACTTAAGTTTCAAACTGTCTTCCTCTGTATATAATAGTGCTGAGATGCATCTTCCAGTAGTTGCTGTTAGGGAGAAAAAAAAAAAAAGAGGGGTTTTTTAAGAATGTAACTCTTCAGCATGGTAGTGCTTTCTCATCAAAGAAGAACAATACATGTTGACTTTATTGTATTTAATCTGAAAGGAAAGATGAGTCTGAAATGCAAAGTGCAAACCTGTGACTGTCTGTCCAGATCTAAAAGTGTGAATTTGAGTTTGCTTTAGGGTTGTCCTTCTGCAGCGGTGTTCAGTTGATTTGGCATGTTTTTTTACTACTCTTTTTTTAAGGTTGCTTAAATAAAACAACACAATGTTTTTACTTGCAGCACTTGAAGAATCGGAAAGTGACATTTATGTGCGATTCATGAGGTCACACAAGTGTTATGACATTGTTCCAACAAGCTCTAAGCTTGTTGTTTTCGACACTACGCTACAAGTGAGTATTCTCCTTTCACTCTGCTTTTGCTTGCAGTTTTTCAGTTTTTTTTTAAATGAGTGTTTCCTGAGTGTTAAATGAAATTTGATCTCTTGAAGAGAAGTGCTGTGCTCTGACTGTACAAAACTATATTGTTTCAACTGTGTCTTTCATGTTATGCCAGAGGAGGAGCTGGGGGAAGACATCCCAGCAGAACAGAAAGAGGGGATGTAATCTGGTTTGCAGTTGAAATCTATGTCTAAAAACAAAAATTTCAGATGAGCCCTAATTTGTATTGGCTTCTTCATGGTTACCTGAATCTTCATAAAGATATTTGGTGGAAGATCCTTGTGCAATAGCCAAGGAGTTCCCAGGTGCTCTGAGGCTGTTCCTGCTATACTGATAAGACAGTTTAGGACTCAAATGGATGGCTTAATTATGCAAATTATTACATTCTCCAGAAAATTTTTGTTTTCAGCTTCTCATTTTGCGTTTAATCAGTAAATCATCTGCTAGACTCTTGGCTCTGTCTGAAGAGTTTGTTTGCCAAAAGAGGGCATTAGCTGCCTGCTATAGAAACAGACTAATCTGTTCTGCAGTGTGGTAGAAAGCTGTGGCTTTCTTTGTTTCCTGGATTTTGCAACTGGTATTTTTTTGCATGCTTTGGTTTTCTTGCTGTTTCAGTATGTTTTTCCTTGTAAAGATGCTCAAATTCTGACTTAAGTAAGCCTATTTAGTAATTTTGGTCTGGAATGTACTACTCAGAGGCAGCCATGTAACAGATACTCAGTCCCAAAACATTCACAGAACCATCTTGAGTATCAGATAATTGTATACAGTGCTGGACTGAGTGCTATGATCTGAAAGGTGGAAAATCTGCAGTGACTTTTTCACCATCTTAGAGGGGGGAAAGTTCTGCAGTGTTTCCTTGCTTCTGCCTGAAAGAAAGGATGACTGTCAGCTCTTGAGTAAAAAATTTAGACATCTTCGACCTGAAAAATCAGATTTAGGATGATGGGGTTCACTGTCACTCTTCTCAAAGACTGTTGGCCTCCTTTTCATTGCAGAAGATATTTTTTCCTCACACTGTGCTGGGAGTTGCTATCTGCAGTGGGCATGACCCACAGCCTGCACTGTCAGTGCTCACCTGGGTCAAAGGTTGAGCCTGCTCACTGCTGCATTTGGGGAGATGATTGTTCTTTATTCTATTTTCCAGTTAATCTTGAGGCCATTGGGGCAGGCCACTGATTTGGAGTCTCCAGATCTCTTGATGAAAGACATCATGCCAGATACCAGTTTTCATTGCTGAAGCTGTGCTGAGAAAATGCTATTAATGTCAAAAAGTGAGAGTTTCCTCTCCAGATAATAAGCCAGTGTGAGGGAACACCTGGGGAAACTGTGAGTGAGCCTTGGGAGTTTTCAACACAAAGGAGAACAGGTGACTTAATGGTGATGGAAAACTTTCCACCAGCACTTCACAAAAATCCCTGTCTTATTTGGCATCCCTGATGATTGTCATGGATTAGAGCTAGAGGAGAACAAAGTGATCATGGAGTCATATTCTCAGTCTGCTTCTCCAGGTATTTGAAAGCAGTGGTGGTAGAAGGGAAGTCTGGAGTTGTTCAGTCAGACTCTAGTACACAATAAATATGGACCAAATCTTGAGTTTGTGTTGCTGATGAGGAGCTTTTTTTTCCCCTCTAAACTGCATTTTTTTGGCTTTGCATTATTACATTTAATCCATTTGCATTACTTTTAATTTATGAAGTTGTCATACCGTAAAGGAGGATCCCTCTTCCAGCCATGGGCACAATCTTCCAACCTAGCAGGTTTTGCAGAACCATTTAAGAAAACACTAAAAAGGGAGATCTGAATGCTTACCAAACCTACACTGTTAGGAGATCTTCTAAATACTTCTGTTCAGTATTTCTGTTCAGTTCTTTACCTGGCACCATGTGTTCATGTGCCACCATCAGTATCTTCAAAACACATTATGGCCATTCAGTTTGGCTGGTGCACAAATATGTATGGAATATGAAAATAGAATAGTTTTTTTATTTGCCTAAAACAGCAGAATAAGTACATGGTGGATAATTAGCCCAGTATGGCTGGTCAAATAAAACTTCAAACTGTTCCTTACATTTTAATTTTTAATGTATAAATTACTTATTGTCCAGTAGCACAGGACTTTGTATCAGTACTTTGAAAACACAGCTCTGGAACATTCAGTGTCCATTAATACTCTTAAATAGATATTTGTCTTTCCAGGGTCTGTTTCTTGCTTACCCACATCAGTGTTTCACCTAATATAAAAACAAACAAACAGAAAACACCAAAAAAAAAAAAGTGATTTAAATTCAGGGTTTTGATAGTATTAGAGCTAAAACACACAATTTAGGAGCTCACTTCTTGCCTCCCTTAATATAAGTTAGTAATCATCAGTGGAGGAAGAAGAAAAAGTGGAGTTGGGTTGTGTTCTCATGGCATCCTTTGAAACATTCCAGATTTTGGATTTTTGTTTGGCAACAGTATCCCATCTCCCTCTGCTGGTCAGCGATCAGAGCACACATCACATGGATAATTATTCGTGAGATCCTTTGGAAGGTATTCTAAACCTGTTGTTAGTTGTGGGAAAATTGGAGATGTTACCCTTATATAACAGGGCAGCAGTCATATCACTGAAGCAACACTGATTCATAAAAGTAAATATTTATTCTCAGTGTCTGTGGGGGAATGAGTATGAAGTTTCAAAGGGAATCTTGTTTTAGCCCCAAGAGAGGGGATGGTGAGGTGCCCTTACCCTGGAAATAGAAGGAAGGCTTTAAATAGCAGAAATAGCAGCTAATAAAGAGCAGGACAGGGCTGAGAGCCTCCAGCCCTGCTTGTGTGTCAGAAGGCATGGGGGGCTTGGTTCCAGCACTCCCAGGGCTGGCTCAGCTCTGTGCTGGGGTGTGCAGAGCACAGGGTGCTGTGTCTGCTCTGTCACCTGCACGTGGCTGTCACAGCTGGGCTGTGGCTCTGCTGGCCATCAGCTCCTTGGTGCAGGAGAGCTGTGCTTCAGCAGGACAGCGTGCCCCTTGGCACCCAGCATCCACACTGAATAAATGCAGTGTTGCTCTGTTCAGCTGATCTCAGTGAGGTTTCACCTCGAGCTTCCCCAAAACAGGATCTGCCTCTGCTCTGCCTGCCTGGAGGGGTGCCTGGCCCATGCTGAACCTGGAAGTGGCAGATGTTGCCTGGGAAAATGCTTGCTGGCACAGATTTCTTGATTTAGACTGACAGTGGACTGTTGTTTCACCTTTTCAGTTTATTAATACTTATTTGCTCCTCATAAATATTTATGGAATCCTGTTGAGCTTCATGGCTATGCCTTTCCCTGCCTGTGACCCACGAGTGCTCCTTGTTTGTGACAAGCTGCTGCCTTTGGCTTTTCCCAGGGAAGATACTGTCTTTGCTTGGCACACATGAAAGCAATTTCATAAAGTCTGATCTGACCAGGAAGAGAGTCAGCAGACAATTAGGTGTTATGAGCTTTCCTGTGAAGTCTGGAAATTTGACTCTGTGAATGACGGGGAAATTGGGCAAGTTGCAACAACGTACAGCTCACAGTGGGTAAACTTTCTCATCTTTTACACATCTCCTGAGATGTAAACAGGAAGATAAACCCTTCACAGCCCCTAGGAGGTATTAGGGAGGTTGTCCCTTGAAGGGCTGCTCTAAGCATTAACTTACTGTTCTTCATTCTAATTATGCTAAAAATAAATGGCTCTGGTTTGTCTTTATGATAGACTTTAGGAAATCACTGAGCTGAATTCAGATTTATTGGTCACCATTTGTGTCTTCAGCACACCTTGTGAGCACTGCCATTTGTTGTGTAGATGATCAGGGGGAAGGAGGGGACACCCAGGGCTGCCTTTCCTTTCTTTTCCTTGGTTTTGACCTGTATCAGGTACATACAGTGACACAGCAATCTGATCTTTTCCTTTGATGGTAAACAAAACAGTTCCTGTATTAACTAAAAGGTGAATGAAATATAACACTTTGTTGACATTCTGTCTGCCAGGCTACTTTGTCTAACATCATCTAATGTGATTTCAATTTTTCCTTGTTGTTGCATGCATCTGGTTTTTTTAGAAGCCAATACCTTCCCCCCCTGAACTGTATTAGCATTTTTTAAGGAAATGCCTCTTACCTAGCTTACAGCAATCTCTGGAGCTTAACTCCAAAAGCTTTCTTAAGGCCAGATTTTTGTCTGACCTTGAAAGAAATGTATTAATTTGTTGTGGCTTTGCCCAGACTACACAAAGATGAGAAGGATTAGCTTGTTTTCTAGCACAGAGCAATTAACCCTTGAAGAGGAGTGTGGAAGGTGAGTGTTAGGTGGGGACTTCTCTGCTTTGTATCAAGCAGCAATCTGCAGTACCAAGAATGAACTGCTAGCAAATGTAGTGGCTGTGTCTTGTGGGGTTTGCATAAGCTCTCTTTGGGTCAAAAGCTCTGCCTAATCTTTGACTAAATTTTAGTCATACCTGTTACAAGTAAATTTGGGTTTTAATAATAAAACTTACATAGCTTTTGCTCGCCATGACCTTGAAACTGTTTTTAAAGCATTTGTCCAGCACTACTTCATAAACTAATAAAAGTCATGTTTATATGGAAACAGTTATCAGAATAGGCTTTCAGAATCATAAAGACTCTTCCCTTTTATTTCCTTCTGTATGCAGAAGAAATCTTTGCATGACTCGGTTAAATTATTTAACCTTTCTGTTTAATGAAATTACCTACATTGTTAATGGAGCAGATGTTGTTATCACCAATGTAGGCTTTTGTCAGAACCTGTCACTCTAGTAAGAGCTCAAATAATTTTCCACTACATAACTAAAAAAACATTCTGGAAACTTCTTCAGTGATTTGACAAGCTGGCAGTAAGTACACCTTGTAACTTCTACAGAGCATGCAATGGATTCAACATTAGAAGAATGGAAGAGGATTTATATTTCTCTTCCTTGGGCTGCCTCTATTCAGTAAATGGATTTATTATTCTGATTCTCTCCAGGTCATTCTTGACTGGGGTGTTGCCTCTCTCCACGGTAATGAGATAAATCAGGCTTCCAGGAATAATGCTCCAGGATGGTTTGCTCCCAGAGCCACAGAGCAGACTCTGGGTCTGCTGTCACACAGCTTTACAAAGGGACTGACTGTCTGTTCCCTAGCTGGCTTTGAGGTTTCTCCCTGATGAAGCTGCTGCTGTCTGCATTTCTGAGGAGTGTGAATACCCCTCCTTGCTTGCCCTGCCCACAGAACTGTAAGAGAATCATCTAATTTAGCTTCTAACCAGCATGTGGGCTGAGGCAGTGGAGCAGCCACATAAAAGCTCCTTCATTGAGATCAGGCTGGAATCAGTAGCATAATATGGGAAAACTTGTGTTTTTTCAGAGCTTCTCCTGTTGCTGGTATATAAGCATAGGAATTTAATTCCTGCAGCTCTCAAAATCCATAGGAAGCATTCATTTGTGGATCTTGGAGGAATGTTAGTGTCACTTAAACAGAAATTTCTGTAGAGGGTGTAGGTATGGTGTTTATGCTTGGCTGAGTGAAAGTTACATATCATTCTTCCTGCCTTCTCTGCCCCATCACCACTTTCTGGATAAGATCTTAATCTGTGATGAAGGAACTTCTGTGCCCTTCCCCATGCAGCTGATCCCACTGGCTCTGCCTGTCAGATTTACCTGATGTTCCCTCTTGGCCCATTGGGGTGTGAAATCTGACAGCAGAAAGCTCCAGTTTGGGCACAGTGACACAGAGCATCAGTGCAGGACTTGGTTTGGTGCCTTTGGCTGGACTGGGACCTTTCCACGGGCACGTGGTGTGTGGAGGAATTCTGCATGTGGACAGGGAACCTGCTCCCAGGGGAGAAATCTATAATATGTGCATAGTTTTAACTTGAGGATAAGACTCTACCTGTTACTTCTGGGGTTTGGCTTGGCCCTGAAGGGTATTAAACCATCACATCTTACATTTTGCTCAGCTATGGTGATAAATGCATGATCTACCCAGGAGTGCTCCCTTTCCATCACCTGCAAAAGATAAAGGAATTTTGATCTGGTTTCATAAAAGCTTTCCAAAATTCAGCCTGACTTAGAGAACCTGATTGTGAATGTTTATTGGTTGGGGTTTTTCAGATGTTGAGGCAAGTGTAGCTGCCCAGTTAATAACAAGTTCATCCAGTGTTTCTGCAATCTACTTGGTGAGGTAAAGGAGGAAATTCTACTTGATGTGGTCCAAGAGTGCTTGTCCCTTGATGAAAGTCTTTATTGTCCTTAGGCATCCTCTTTGTTTGACAGCATAATCCTTTGAGGAGGAAATGCTTCTAACAAATTCACAGACCAAAGAAAAAAATAATTGGAAAATGAATTTGAATGCAGCAGTCGCAATGCTGAGATGGTTGGTTGTGTTCATCATACTGGTTTAGTCTCTTCAGACAAATCAGTTTGTAAAAACACTGAATTATATAAATGCACCAGAAGAGAGATTTTAAACTTTTCAAAATAGCTCCTTTGCAGGACTGTAATTCTCTGTGACTTGAAAAGATATCTGGATTGGGCATCACAACTTCATTTGAAGGGGGAAAAAAAGGAATTGTGAGTTAAATATGCCTGCAATATGAATAAGCAATGTGAATTGCTTCAAAGTGAAAGTGCCCCATGGAATTGGAGAATATTTAGCTTGTACTGCTTTTGTATTATCAGGATGGTGATTGTGGGATCTGGGGATGAATGCAAGAGTATTCCAGCTTAGCTCATAGGAAGAAGTCCTTTGAAGGTGATGCCAACAGCAAGGAAGGGGAAGGCTGTCCAAAGAGCTCTGTGGCAAAGTTGTATTTTCAACTTAGTAATATGTTGAATAGTAATGTTCCCAAATAATATTTCATGAATTTTGTTCAGGTGGCAGCCTCATGCAGAGGAAGCACTGCTTGAAATCCTGGCAATGTGAGGGAGCAGCAGGGGAGATGTGTTACACACCTGTCTTATGGAGCAAGACCTTCAGCTTTTCCTGCAGAGGTTTTTTCTTTTTCCTCTCTTGGAGACTTGCTAAGATTTGGGCAGCCAGAGAACTTGCCATGCTTAAAGAAGCACAGTCCTGTTTATGTTTGGCTAGAAACTGTTGCCTCATTCAGGAGTCTTGGCTCACAAACACACTTGAACCAAGGGAGTAAAGTGTGGGTTGCCCAGGTTTTATGCTGTACAAAGGTTGCAGCAGAGCCCTGATGATTTTCCTGTTACAACAGAGACCTGTGTGTCTTCCTGCTTGGTAAGAACTATTGAAATGAGAGTGTTTGGCCTCTTAAGAAGGAATTCTCAGAGTAAGTTTTTTTTCCACCTTCGTGTTTTTAACAGTGGCTGTCTGGAGTGACTTGGCCACATTTGCTCATGTTGTGGAGATAGAGATAATGCTGTTTTCCTTTGAAATTATAAAACTTTTCCCCCTTTGCAAGGAGAAGCAATTGAGAAGCCACTCCATGCTTTGGTACTTAAAATGTGTGATGAGTGTATTGGTGTAGAAATCCAACCTTCTCCTTTAGTTCTCCAGCTGGTCTTACCAAGTCTGCTCAGACTGGATGTCTTCCTCTTGTAAATTCCTTTGAACTGTATGTCAGACTTTGTACTTTGTTATGCTAGGAAGGGTGGTTGTTTCTCAGGGACTGCTTGAAAGATTTGGGTTTGATACTGTGGTCTGCATGTGTATTTTTGGAGGTATTTGTCCTCTCTAGTTTTGTACTCCTTAAAAATAGTTGAGAATAAAAATAAGCTGGGAATTTGTCAACTTAACTAGTGAAAATGATGAATGTTCTACATCACCTTAGAACATCCATCCATCAGGAATCAGAGATTATAAAAATGTCAGGGATCAGCTGGGTCTGGTACTGCTTTTATGGGAGCTCTGTGCCAAAGTTTGTAAGAAGGAGCTTCTTCCTTTCTATTCTGATCTGATAAAATAGACATTTTCTGTGGTTACATCAGGGGCTTTCCAGGCTAGTGGCTGATGCTGGCTTATCCAGTGAAACAGAGAAACATTTGTCATCCTGCCTTTTGATGGCAGCCACACCACAGAAGTTCTGGCAGATCTTTGAATGCTGTCCATGCTACTGGACAAGGATTTGCATCATCCTCTTGCTTGGTGCTGGCATATCTGAAGGTGTTCCCTAGCTTTGTTTCTTACTTCTGCCACCTCTGAGTGAATTCTGTCACAAGGCAGTGGTGCTGAGTTGTGTTTTTCAGCTCAGTAGGATTCTCTGCTCAGCTCTGACCCTTTAGCACCAGGAACTGTGACAGCTCTTTTCTCACAACCATTTGTCAAGGACAGGAGTCTTTTTGCAAGGCAAATGAAGTTGAATATTTCAACAGCAGTCACCCTGCTTGCCTTATGGGGCAGTCCTGGAAGACAAGTCTGAATTACTGGTTACTTATGGACATGGTTACAGTTTCCATAACACAGTGTTAGGTAAAACAAACGTGAGTGTTGTACAAACACTGACTTTTTGGAAATGAGCTCATCCTCAGTTTTCCTTTCAGGTGGGTTCCCTCATTCACAGATGTTTACTGGGGAGAGCATTTCTGTAAGGGTTTGTAAAATCCCTGGTATCTGGTAAGAAGGAGTGTCCCTTTCAGTGTTTCCCAGCAGTGAGGAAAAATTTATTCTGCAGCCTGGTGAAATCTTCTACCACTGTTCTTGATTTCACTGCCCAGTAATCCAGCTATTTTAGGAGCTCACTAACTGTAAGGGATGAGGTTTTCCAAACATTCTATCTGGAAAAGAGGACTTTTATGTCTGGGTCTCTTTCTTTTTTGGTAATGACTGTTGTATTGGAGGAGGCTTTGTCCTCCTTCAGACTTGCAGTGGAAATGCTTGAATGGCGTGCAGAAACAGTGACCTCCAGAGGCTGTGTCTAACCTAAATTAATCTGTTCTTTATTCAGCATATTCCCAGTGTAATGAGTTCCTGTAGTAAGAAAAGCTTGTTCCTCTTGTGCTCAGTGCAGTGGAATAGCAGCTGTTGTTGGGGTGATCTGTGATATATCTGGATTTAGCTGCTGTGTTCTTTTGCTGAAATGTGACTCTTCTACGTAAAGGGCAGATTCTTGGAGAAGGCAGTCACACAAAGTAGGATTGCTCTTCTAATTGTAAATGTCTAGACATCTTAGTGGGGGGGAGATGGCATCTGTGGGATACAGCTTAATCCCTCTGGAAGGCTGGTGAGTTGTGCCCCAGTTGACAGTGAATACGCAAGGTCAGGGTAAATGTCAGAACAGCCACTAAATTTGGGTGGATAAGTCCCCTTTTTAGGGGCTCATTGTGTGTGTTAGGGCATGGTTGATGAGAACAAAAGTGTTTTGTTTAAAGAGTGTGTGTACATGGTGTTGAACAACAACAATCTGCGGGCTCTGGCTGCTGAACAATGGGTTTGTGAAGGTCAGGCCAGTCCAGCACTGTGGGGTCAAGAATTAACAACGCTGCTGGAGGTCCAAAGATGGGACATGGTGGAGATCTTCAAAGGCTGCTAACTATGTATCATCAGAAAGCAAGGTCCTTGGGGGTATTTTCTGCATGACCATCACTGAAACATCAAAAAGTGCTGGACAGAAGCCCAGCTCCACACCCCTGTGTTTGGCTGGCCACCAAGCTGTACTTTGGGCAACTGAAATTGGTCAACCACAGAAACTGCAGGGAAGTGTGAGTGGATGAGTATCTGTTTTCACTAGCAAGCAGTTTTAGCAAATAAGAATTAGGATGGGTTTTTGCTTTGTAATTACCTTACTTAAATAAGAGACAAGTATTAACAGTAAGAACTGATGGCATTATTACTTTATTTAAAAGGTGACCATGTAACACTTTCTACAATACAACTGAAGGCAACAATAGCAGTGTCACTTGAGCTGTGGTCTAGGAGGACAGCCCAGGGGATTAAGCATTTCTTTATTAAATTTTGGTGATTTATTGCATCAAATGTTTCATATTCTAGTGCTTAAGCTAAAATCCTTGTCTTTTATGAAGGATTTAATTCTGAACTGTCTTAGTAGCTGTATCTGTTCAGCAAATTGTATCTGTTCAGATTTTCCAAAATGTGTCTTTTAAAGCTAGACAAGATGGCACCTAACTGAAGATTCTTGTGATTCTTAGGGCAAATAACCTGAAAGTAAATCAAACAGCAGGATCAGGGCAAGAACTTATCCTTTGAAGAATCCTTTCTTTTCCTTCTGGATTGTCTACAAGCTCAGCATCTTGAGTAGTACATCTTTGGAACTCTCTCTCTTGAAGTGTCTTTTCTGAATCTAAAATATGACCTCAGCCTTGCTGTCTCACCCATCTGAGCATGGTGCTGGCTGGTGTTCTTTGCTGCTGCTGTGTCTGGGAAAGGAGTAGCAGGAATTTGGGGACTGCCTGAAGTGCTGTAGTTGGCTTTCTACACATTTTCTGCCAGGGGCATGCTTCTCTTCCAGGTTATCAATTACAGGGTTTGTAAACTTGCTGGAGGAGTTGTGTTGCATGATTGCTACCTGGGAGAAAGCTATTTCCCCCTGGTCTCTGATTGCTACCTGGGAGAAAGCTATTTCCCCCTGGTCTCTGGAACAGGTTAGCTGTTCCCTTCTGGCTCTGATCCAGCCTTGAACATCTTTTTCTCTTGTGAAAGACTGGGGACATGAGCTGACAGTGATTGTGACCTTGTGTGATGGCTCAGGGTTTCAGGCTGTGTGAGGTCCTTTCCCCTTTTTTTGATGAAGAATGGTTAGAACTTTGTTCTGGTCTGTGTGAACTCATATCTGTCTTGTATCTGCTCCCCAAATAGCTCCCTGCTTTTGCTGCACTAACTCAGAGTGTGATGCTGTTATGTGGGAACACTTCCTGTAACTTGCCTGGGGGGTTTCTCTGTGGTTTCAGTCTTCCTCATGAGTTAGGGTGCTCCTGTGGTGGATTTGGTAATGTTTATTTAGGCTGACTCCTTCTTGTTTCAGCAGGGTGGCTGAACACCTCTGGCACCTTTCTGTTTAACCATTTTCTAGATAAACCCTGTGGATTTAGTCTTACTTGATGCTCCTGTGGTGGATTTGGTAATATTTATTTAGGCTGACTCCTTGTTTCAGCAGGGTGGCTGAACACCTCTGGCACCTTTCTGTTTAACCATTTTCTAGATAAACCCTGTGGATTTAGTCTTACTTGTTGCCCTGGGGTTTTGATGTTGTTTTTCCCCCTGTGGCTTCTTCAGTTTCACAGCAGTTAAGGGATGATGGCTGATGGTTATTCCTGTTCATTGGTGATATGGGATCCCCAAAGTCAGGATCTGCCTTGTGCTGATGCCTGGAGGGTGGATTTGCTTCTCATGGTCAGGGAGGAGGCAGTCAGGCTGCATAGGTGTAGCAAGAAATGCAGATCACTGCCTACATTCTTCCTTGCCACTGCTTTATTGGCTGCTGATTCCATTGACTGTGAAGCCCTTTTATTCCTGTTAATGTGAAGTAGAGAAGATCCCTTGGCACATAATTTAAAGTAGACCTTTCAGATACTGATGTGAAATCATAATCTGTTCAGATTGCAGTCATCCAGCAATTGCAATTCTGTGTTATTTGGACCAAGGAAAAAATTCATGGATACAGAAATAAAGACTTGGTTGTGTCCTGATTTTGTGTCAGGTCAAGACATGAACAAGAACCATGATTTCTGTATTGTGTTTTCCATAGGAAGATTATTTAGGGGTGTGGGCAGGCCAGGAAGGATGTCATACTCCAGCACATCACCAGATCAGGATTTTGGGGTCCACCAGTACCTGAGTCCTTCATTTTCAGAGAACCAGAGTCCACAGGGAAGTGTTTCTTTCCAGAATGACACCATGACCTTGTAACCTCTGATTCTGGAGAGAAATAATTAATGAAAAATTGAAGTGCTTGGTTGATTTCTTTAGCAGCAAAACAGGCCAGATAATTCTTTCAACTTTCAGTCATATTTACAATAATCTAACTTATTAAAAAAATTTATAAATCAGGTGTCTAAAAGCTGTAGGAGACGTGGAACTGTTGTTGTTTCACTCTCATTGTTTTTAACAACTTGCTGCAGTAAACATTGATTAGAATGTAGCATAGTCTTCATGTGTTAAATGGAAGGCCCTCTCTAGTTTATGGATATATCAGAAGCTTTAATTTAGAATATCCACAAAATAAAAACAGATCTGGTTTTGCTAAGCTTTTTCTAGCTTTTAAGCCATTTTAAAAGTTAAAGGCTGAAGGTTTTTGTTTGGTTTCTGTTCTGTTTTGAATGCCAGCTACCTGTTATACTGCTTTTGGGTTTTTTTCCTGGTGAAAGGGAAATCTTCTTCTGTTGTGTCTGGTATGCTAAATCAAGGCAAAAATTTGGGTTTTTTTTTTTTTCAGGTAAAGAAAGCCTTTTTTGCCTTGGTGGCAAACGGTGTGAGAGCAGCTCCACTGTGGGAGAGTAAAAAACAGAGTTTTGTAGGTAAGTAGTTCTGATGTTATTCAGGATTGCTTGAATTTCCAAAGTGCTTTATTGTTCCAGAAGGTGACCTGAGCCTGGCCATCACATAACATCCTGGAGAAATATTGGCAAATTGAGAAACTTGAGAAAATCATGATGCTTCTTTTAGGTCCCATCCTTCTGAAATTCAGTCTCTAATATTTGCATTTCGCTGTATATTTAAAAATTAAAGCAATGGTCACAGAAAGGAAAATCTGAAAACAGGAACTATAAAGAGAATAATTTAATATTCCAGTATCCTGATATAAGTGCAGTAGGAGGCTGTCTCTGCCTGGTGCAGTGAGGATCTCTAAAACCAGAACTGAAGCTACAGAGATGTCCCATGTTGGGTGAAAAACATTAGATCTGTGTACTGCTTTTTAAAAATCATGTCATTAATTACCACAACAATAATACTCCAAAACTAGATCTCTCTTTCAGTTAGAAAATGGGGTCACAGTGGCAGTGACAAATAGAATTATATGTATTTCTTGTGACCTGGGACGTTGAGGATTCCTGGAAATTAATGGTAGATACTTAATGAAGCATTTGTTAAAATACTTCATATCCAAGTGGGGAGGAGCAGTCTTGTAATACGCCATAGGAGTGCTGTGTTTTTTATTTTAATTGGATTTAATTTCATGTTCTGTCTGTAACTAAGCTCTACTGGTTTTAAGCTGAACTCCAGATTAATTTTTCCCTTCCCCATTTCTTAGTTTCTTCAGTTTAGATGTAAGAGTAGTAAACAGTGGAGCAATTGCATCTTCTCAAATCTAGAACTTGAAAGCTCAAAAAAGATTAATATTATCAGGTAACTAAACTAATCATCAATATTGTATTACATAGCTTGGTGTTGGTGCTTAAAATATATATATAGAGACAATGGATGTGCTATTTTTTTCTTTTGAAAAGTCACATTTCCATACAGGCATTGAAGATTACCATGGAAATGATTGAATGAAGTTCTGTAATAAGTAATAGTCAAGAAAAATGTATTATACTGTTCCTTCATTTGAGTCTAGGAGTCTGCCTGACTTGGCAAGTACATAATGAGAATGTGTCTTATTCAAAAAGAAAATGAAAGGCAAGAATAATTCTCCGACTTTGAAAGATGTTCTAAACCCCCTCTTTTCCTTCCATGCTTTTGGGGGTGGATGTGGTCTCAATTTGAGGGGTTTTGGAGTCAGGTTGAAAGTGAGGAGAGGCACATGGGTTATAATATTGAATATTACTTAGGATGTGTTTTTATTCTGAAGCACTGTGTCCATGTGAAAGTGAATAGACATGGTTTTGAAATCCTACTGTTAAATAGTCCAATACCAGTAGTATTTTACATGGATTTAACATTTATCATGTTATATATTGTGAATATAAATTGAGAAAATAGCTGAAAGTTCTATATGTTAAGTATATATCTAAGACTTTTTTTTGTATCACTTGTTACAGGAATGTTAACAATTACAGATTTCATTAACATACTGCATAGATACTATAAGTCTCCTATGGTAAGTATGATGTTAAGCTATGATTTGATCATTTGCCATACAGTACAGAGACTGATATAGCAAACTGAAAGGTTTATGATGATTGTCATTATTATTTAAGTCTTTGCATGGTAACATACAGAGGCTTGGATGCTGTAAAAAATACTGTTCTTGGAGTGATGGTATAGAATAAACAAGTTAAACTAGTTAAATATATGCAAATATTTTAGTTACATGGCTGAATTGCACAATCAGTTGGAGATCTGTTGACTTCAATTAACTGTAATTTGAAATTCCCATTGGCAGTCAGTTGATGAAATTCTCTAGCTTGCATGTTCATACAAACATTTACATCCCTTTCTTGCTCCTGTCAAATCACAATTCCCCCCCTACCAATTAAAACATATGTACTATGTTTTACTAGCTAAAAAATCAAGAACAGTTGGATGGAGCAGACATGTGATGTATTTGCCTTCTCAAAGCTCACGTTGCTTTTTAAAATTGATAATGAAATTCTCATCAGATGCCAGTGGTGTTGTGCCCTGTCCTTTCTTCATGTTAAATAATTCTTTTTTTCTCCCTGGGGATTGACAAGGAGTGGGGGGAGGAACAAATTAAAAGTGCTTGTGCACTGGTAACTTCTTTAAAATTGTTTCTGTGTTGTAATCACCCTCAGCATCAATATTACTGGTTTTCCATGGGACTTTGCCTGATGAGACTCATTTACATTGTCTAAGGTCCTGTTCACAGCTTCTGCTTAAGCTGGCAGCAGTAAATAGGAGAAGCTGAGGAGGCACAGTATCTGACTTAAGTGACTGATGCAGTCTTCTGTAAGAAAAATAAATAAATGAATGTTCCATCAGGAAATGCTCTAGTTTTAATAGGTGAAATTATGCAGAAAATATAATTCTTAAAGTTTTTTAGTCACTCTTCCTGAAAGCATCAGGACATAGAGCAGGAAGCACATTGCTCTACTCCTGTGCTAGACAATGTCCACCACTGAGTGATGAGGAACAGCCAGGTAGTTTCTCCCTAAAAGAAGTGCTCTTGGTTGTTAGTGATCAGCTAACTTTATTCTGTTGGCATTAAGAAATCAGGTGATCAGGGTAAGCTTTTTACTGGTGTGGGTGTGTGAGGAATCCCCCCAGGGTTTAACCTGGATGGTTGTTTGAAGGTGGTAAAATTACTGAGGTGATGTCTCTGAGTGCAGAAAATACCTGGGCCAGTAAAAGGCTTTCCTGTCCCCTGAAATGATGAATGCAGAATTGTACTCTGCATTAGGGGCAGGATTGCACCCTTTTTCATTGTTACAAGAAATGTTGTCTTGGACTGTTCTTGCTCTGTTAGATTTTTGTCAGTGAAAGAATATTATTCAGATGTTTACAGTGTTATTCATGGATTTAAAATGAAATTACTTCAATTTGAATTTCCATCTACTCATTGTAGGTTCAGATTTATGAATTGGAGGAGCACAAGATAGAAACCTGGAGGGGTAAGAATATTTACTACTTGGTTGATAATTTACTAGGTTCTGATGTTTTTCAGTATAATGGATTTTGAATTCATCGTAGACTTCTCTCCACATATTTTTTTTAATGAAAATGGAAATAGTAAAAGCTTCTCTTTTGGCTCTATTCCTTATTTTTGTGCCTGAAACAGCTGTGGGCTGGTGATGTGGGCTGTGTGACAATTTGCCCCTCGTTCATGGCTCTCTAAGAAAGGAAAGAAGCCAGTGGAGTGAGGCATGTGTGGAGTGGGAATGAACAGAGCTGTGCCCGAGTGAGCTGCACACTGCAGCCAGAAATTCCTGCCAAATTCTGGGTGTGACCAGAGGTGCTGAATGCAGGGAGGCAGCTCCATGTAAAAAGCAGTGTGTCTCCCATGGAATGATACATGGAGGTGTCTGTGTGCAGCACACACAGAACCAGGAGTAAAGGATTATTTGTTGTAATTGCAGTGACCTCTGCTGGTATCAAGCTTAGTCCTGCTTTTAAATTTTATGTCTTTTTTATGTCAATATAGAGCACTGTGCATAAATGGTAGAATAACTAACTGTAAATTGCTGTCTGCCACTTAATTTTGTATGAATGAATTCATGAAATGCTTTCATAAAAAAGCTGATGTTTTCGTTTGAAGTGGTAACAGTCTATTAATTTTCTAACCACAGAGCTTTATTTACAAGAGACTTTTAAACCTTTAGTGAACATCTCCCCAGATGCAAGGTAGGATTTCACTGTTCACTCTGCTTAACTTGAAATAAACTAACGCTGTCTCAACTCTGATTTTAATGTAAGAAGAAGCAATTTGTCTCTTTATATGTAAGAAGAAACAATTTGTTTTGTAAACTACAGTACAATAAAGAAAGATTGTATTTTAATATAATCAAGAAGGGGTGAGAGCTTTTTTTATTGTGAGTGAAGACTTCTTTGATTATCCTAAGAAGGGAATTTTAAATTGAACTTTTGTGGTTTATCAGCATAACTGTTCTGGTAAATGAGCTAGACATGGGTCAGAATTAAAATACAATGCAGGCAATAGGATGACCCTTCAAGTTAGCCTGCAGGTCATCTTTATTTCATGAAAATCAAAAAATTTAGATCCCTTCAGCTGTCTTGTTCTCAGCAGTCACAGTAATTGGAAACTTAAAGCCCTTTTCAAGGGAAGTAACTTTCCTTAACTGAAGGAAAGACAACATCTCTCTGGTTTGTTCTGCTCTACTGTAAGGCTCTGTTTCTTAAAATATAAATGACTGCCCTTTTCTCCTTGATGGATGTTGAAATAAATAGTTTTTAAACTGTCATTATGCCTTATTTACTAAATAACTTCAGAGGGAGATTTAGTTGATCACTTAAGTCTTGAGAACTACTGAATTGCTGAACTGGAGGGTGAAGTTGTGGTTCTTGCTTTCAGTTTGTGGAGCAGGATTCTTTGTGCCCTGGTGAAAGAGCTCCAGTGATTACACTGAAGTAATGATATGCAGTACCTCAGTGGAATTGCCATTTAGTCATGAATAAATCATTCCATTCAGTCATGAGGGATGTATTTTGAATGGTGGCAGGTTGCAAATAATATTATTAAGACAAAATAGCCATAATTGATTTCAGTCAGAGTGTAGCACAAGCAGCTTTGCCATAAAGAAAATGCAGTAAAACTTTTATAAAAGGTTACAGCAAGTCAGCTGCAGACCTGATCCAGGGATGGGTTCTGGGGCAGTCAGACAGCACTTGGGAATTGTTAAACACTCACCCCAGGAGTGGGATCTGCAGCAGTGGGGGAATCCTGGCTCTGTGTACATTAAATGGGGCTGTTTCATCCCTGTGATGGACCCAGAACACACAGCTTGTCCATGGGAGGAAGCCTGCTTCAAAAAGTGGGTGTTTGTCAGAGCTTTACCAACTTTTTTACTTGCTAATTTATTGCAGTTGCTGGTCATCTGCTTTATCATGGTCTTAATACACCATGGGAAAAAATAAAAGTGTCACTTGCAAGAAGAGCAGACTTGCACAGGTTGGAGTGTTGCTAAATCCTAGTCTGCAGTGCATGGGAATGTTTTAGATCTCCTAAGGATAATTTTTGCCACTCCCCAGTGATAATTCAGTGAAATTATTAGATAATTGTTCAGGGTTGGGATTCATTGAGTGCAGGAACTCCATTTTTCACAGTTGATCTCTTAACAGAAAGGCCCATTCTGAGTGCAGGGGTGCTGCAAGCACAGCACTTGCTGGAAAAACAATTTACACTTGTCAAGAAATTTTTTTTCTATACTTTATACCACAAAATGAACTTGCATGACATTTTCTTAATGGATTTAGATTTCCATGAGCAGATAGTTGTTCATGTATTGCAAAGCAAAAAGCTGCAAAAGTTAATTTGAAATGCTTCAGCTTCTGTTTTTTATAGCATTAAAGATAATGCAATTAATTACCACATATACTTCATGTGGGTTTATAAATGTGTACATATATATATCACTTGGATTTACTTGTTGTTAGCTAGAATTCATTAAATAAAATGTTTTTCTCCTCAGCCTTTTTGATGCTGTATATTCGTTGATCAAAAACAAAATCCACAGATTGCCAGTTATAGATCCAGTCAGTGGAAATGCACTTTATATACTTACCCATAAAAGAATCCTCAAGTTCCTCCAGCTTTTTGTAAGTATTTAAAGCTATGCTGTGCTTAACTGATTTTTTCCCACAGTAGACATGTGATATAATTAAGTAATTAAAGTCTTAGTGCAGAAATTTCATAATGAATTTCCAAATTCATTGTGTCTTTGTGTATCTTTAATTGGTAACAGGAAAATTAAGGCTTGCTATAAGGCCTGTATTTTACCTTTACTTTGTTCTACTCCTTTAAAGAAACCTAAACACCAAGGACTTGTCTATTGGTGTAATTTGCTGTTGTTTCTGGAACATCTCCTCAACTTCAGGAGTTTGTTTACATGAAAAGAAAAATGAATTGTCTCCCAGAGATGAGATTGTCATAACTCTGTAGTAATGTTAGTCACAGCAATGAACAGGAGGCCAAACAAAGCAACAAGAGTTCAAAGCAACAATATTCAGATTAATGTTTTCTATCTTCTCCCTCCAGTTTTAGTGGGAATGACATAGCTTTTAGTGGTGTGTAACTGCAGAAAAAAATGGAGCAAAAATCCTAGTTACATTGTCTTAATTTAGAGCTTTGAACAGTTATTTAATGTCTTGGTTTCAGTTCAAAGCAGAAATTCCTTAGGTTGTGTGGGTTTTGTATTAATGTGGTGTCAGGAAACTGCAGTGACCTGTAAGCATCACTTGGAGTCTGCAGAAGGATGGGTGAATGTCGGTGTAAATCCATTCCTTCTGACTCCCCTAGATGTCAGAGATGCCAAAGCCTGCCTTTATGAAGAAGAATCTGGATGAACTTGGAATAGGAACTTATCACAACATTGCCTTCATACATCCAGACACTCCTATCATTAAAGCCTTGAATATATTCGTAGAGCGAAGGATATCGGCATTGCCTGTGGTGGATGAGTCAGGTGGGTACAGAAGGGTGGGAGGGAAAACACAAGAAAAAGTAAAAAAAAATTAAAAATTCATAGGGGAAGAAAGGGAATATAAAGAAACACTTATGCACAATGTAGGTTGATGGGCTTGATCAAATTTTATTATTTGATAGGTTGTTTGGGTTGGGTTTTTTTCAGTCTTTCCTTCTTGACCTATCATTTCTTTCTTGGTGATGAAAGCAGGTAGCAAGAAAACTGATACTGTATTTTAAGCACTTTATTAACTTTTGTTTTTCTTTTCTTTTCAGGAAAAGTTGTAGATATTTATTCCAAATTTGATGTAATAGTAAGTATATCTCAAATTATATTAAATATTTTATATGTAGTAAGCATTTGCAAATTAATTTGTTAATACGACAGTTTTATTTTGTTCCTTTGGCTGTAATTAACAAACTGAATGAAAGAGATCCGATTCACCCTGCACATAATTTTTTTATTACTACTTTTATTTAAGTTATCCTTGGTAGTGCTATTTGCACACAGGCTTTTATTGCTCTGGATGTTGCCCAAAGTAAGATCTGGCTGGGCATCATCCAGAGGAGGGGGTCAAGGCTGGATCTTTGCCAAGAGGTGTTAGAACACTGAACAGTCTTCCCAGAGAGGTGGGCAGTGCCCCAGGGCTGTCAGTGCTCAAGAGGCACTTGGGCAGTGCCCTGAGTAAAGTGTCTCAGCTTTTGTTCCTCCCTGGGTGCCAGGCACTTGGACCAGGTGATCTCTGTAGGTCCCTCACAGCTGAACTGTTCTTTCTTGTTGGTTTCTATTTTTGAGTGAGGATTTCCTTTCTCCAGCTGCTGCCACTCCAGTCTGTTCTCAAAGAGAATGCAGATTTCTCTTTGCAGTCTGAGTAGTTTGTACAGCTTGACCTCAGTGATGTAAAAACTACCTGGCCCATTCTTTTGTGTCTCTGACTCCAGAGTCTTGCATCTGTATTCCTTCTGCTTTAGATCTAATCCAGGATTTCCCTCAAGATTCCAGTTGCATACTCAGATTCATGCCATGATTTACCAGCCTCTAAGCCTTTTCTAGTCTCATGGCTTTCAGAAACTTGAAAAATATATATATATATATATCTTTTTATCCCTAGACCCTCCCAGCTGTGTGCACCTGCTTCCTAATGGCAGCATCTGACAACTACTTTATTTTCTAGAGGTTTCACTGCCCAGGTTGCCACCAACCAGCTGCACTAGTGAAGATTCCAGCTGTTTGAAACACTGCCTAGGAGGCATTCAGTTAAATGGAGAATAGTCCCAAGTGGAAATACTTTAAGCTTATAAAGATCTCTGGCTGCAAACATAGTTCTTAATACTGAAAATTCTGTGATGTCACTGCTCTTGCCTGTCATTTCTAGGCATTTGTCTTCTTATTTAGGATTCTTACTGTGTAAGATCCTGTTCTGCCATAAAAGCTTGTCAGGGAGTAGGCAATAGCTGCAGAGAGAATGGCCTGGTGTATCAAAGACAATTAAATTTCCCAGTTGGTGGGTTCTGTGTTTCAGTTTCTTTTGTAACTGTGTTAGATTTTGAGGCAGGACATGTTTCTTTCATTTCCCATTCTTCTTCAGAAAGACACCAAAAAGAGGGTTCCTTATGTTTTTCATTTCTTTTTTCATTTTAAGTGATGAGGCAGAAAATTGGATTTTTATAGATGTTGGATCTGGGAAAAAATATGTATTGGGAATTGGATAAACACTCCAAGCCACAAAAATATAATTTTTGGGATATAATTGTTGGCACACAGCTAACATGGGAAAGAGTTAGGGCATCTATTGATTTGGGTTATAATTGGGGTTTTCCTCACATGTCCTAGTTTGCTTATTAAGTTTCTAAATAAATCTAAATTCTAAATAAGAATCTACAAGATTCTATTCTTAAAAGATAATCACCTTTGAGCTTCCAGATTTCATCAGGCTGCTTCAACCTGATCTTCAGCTTTAAAAAAAAGGAAAAAAAAAGTAATCTGAAGTGTATGGATCTGATCTTCCAATAAACATAGAATTTCCAAGATGGTGATTTTTAACTTTTAACCATGTGGCTAATATCCTTGCTTGGTGGTTGAAGCTATGCAGCTGGCTAAGTTGATAGATTTCTTTCATTTTAAGAGTTCTAAATTAAATTTTAGGTTCTTGACTGGGGAAACCTGGGAATGGAATGATGTATAGGGATAGCTTTATATTGCACCAGTTATTGTGTGTAGGGTGACTTCAGTTTGCAGAAGCTTTTTATGTCCTCTCAACGTCCTTCATTAGGACCTGGTTAAATTAATTAACTAAAATTGTTTTTATCTTCATGATCACCTTGAACCTGTCTTGTCACGTTTGGTGTAATTCAATCAAAAAACTTGACCCAAGTATCTTCTAGCCAAAAATTAATTGAATTTTGTAGCTTGGTCCAGTGCTTTCATCTAAAAGCTCTCTTTGTTCTTCCTTCAGTGCCTCAGCAGCAGAATCAGTAGGGCCAGGGTGTGCCAACACTACTAAAATACCACAATGGTCTCACCTACAGAAAGCTTTTGCAGGTCTGGACAGAGTCCTCTCACTGCAGGCATGATCCTGTTCTTAGAATGAAAGTGAAAAATGTCAGCTTTCAAATTCTTTTAACCTCTTCCTTTTAGTGCTGGGGGTGGGGTTTCATTGTTATTGTTCTCACAGTACTTATTAAAATCCACCCAGATTGTCATTGAATGGCAGCACCAGCTGAGTCCAGGAGAGGGAGTGTGAGCCCACAAATTAGGAAGGTGAAGAATGAATTTGCTCTCCACTTAGCTCTCAGCCACTGACATCTACTCTGTGGGTGGTGTTCAGAACAGTGTCTTCCCCAGCCCTATGAAAGACAAACAACAAAAAATGGTATATTCTGGTGGTGTGAAATCTGAAGAGCTTCACCTTTACATTTAAAAGCAGGGTGAGTGACACCAAGCCAAAGATGAGCTACAAAGCAAGATTTTCACTGGCCTAATGCAGATCCCCAGTTTTATCAATTTACCAGGGTGTCAGGTGGTGTTCAGCATCATTGTGCTTGACAGCTCCCAGATCTGAAGCTGAAGAGCATCTGCTTTGTTTAATGTGTTACTTGGAATGGACTCAGCTTACACCAGAAATGCCTGTCTGCTTGATGCCAAAATATTTACTTTATGGAGTGCTTTGTTACTAAACACTGAGCTGTCTGACGTGGCCTGGGTTTGTTTTCTTTTTTTTTTTCAGAATCTTGCTGCTGAAAAAACGTATAATAACTTAGATATCACAGTGACACAAGCCCTACAGCACCGCTCTCAGTATTTTGAAGGTGTTGTGAAGTGTAGTATGCTGGAAACACTGGAGACCATTGTGGATAGAATAGTGAAGGCTGAGGTGAGTCCCTGCATTATAAGTTACAATTTGTCTTATGAAACTGATAAACAGTACAAATTTATCCTCTTTAAGTTGTTTTGATAACTTGGTAAAAGTATTTTTGATAATTATGTTTTAATTATATTTAATATAATATTTATAATATTAAATATTTTTAATTATCCAATTACTTTTTAATAACTATAATGATTAATATTTAACTCAGTCTGCTGTATAGACTCAGGTTTTAGATGCTTATAGGGATGTGCAAAATATTTCACAGTATACCCATATAATATTTATAATATTAAATATTTTAATTATCTAATTACTTTTTAATAATTATAATGATTAATATTCAACTCAGTCTGCTGTATAGACTCAGGTTTTAGATGCTTATAGGGATGTGCAAAATATTTCACAGTATACCTCTAATGATATTCAGTTATTTGCATTTCTGTTTTATGACATTAGCTAAACTGAATGCAAAGCTTTCCCGGGTTTCTTTTAAGTCTTGTCATAAGTTTTGCAAACAAATCGTTTGTTAAACTCACAGTTTATAGCTTGGCTCAGGAAATGTATTGGGTGCAAGTTGTTTTGATGCATGATGGAATCCTGCTCTGCTCTCATAGAAATGCAGTCAAACAGGGCCATAAAGTAAATTCTTGTGAAGAAGCCTTCACTAACTGCTCTTGCAAATTTTTATCTCTGTGCTGTCCATTCTTTTGGTGCTATTTATCTTGTTTATAAGTACTGGGAGCTTCCTTACATGCAGAGGTGAATGAGTTTGTAGGCCTTCCTCCCCTGTAAGGCTTCTCTGCAGAAGAAAATCAATATTCCCAGTTTCAGTGGTCTCTGAGGTGTGATCAGCTCCATTTTGATGCTTTAACGTCATCAGTTACAAGATTTATTTATTTTTAGGGTTGTAACCAGGCATGCACTTGATAAGAGGAAAACTTCCACTTTGTTAAGAAGCCCCGAGAACCTCATTAGGCAATTTCTACTTGTAGCTTTCAGCATTTGCTTGAGCTTCCTCCTGAATGGAATAATTTTAGCATTCCTGATACACAGATTTCAAACTTGGATTATTTTATTACTATCTTAAGAAGCTTTAGACATTTGTGTTTTAGAAACAACTCCTACCCTCTCGTTCAGTCTAAACACAGTGAGCTTACATGTAAAAATGAGTCAGTCAAAACTACTACACAGCTATTTTTAGCTGCCAGACAACTGCTTGATCTTACAAGCAATTAAGCAAATGAAACATTGTCCATTTTTCTTGAATTCATTACACTGAGAGAGGAATAAAATTATTAAATATGTGCAAGTGCAGAAACAAGTAAACCTATTTAAAATATCACCAGCATAGCTTTGTCAAGAATACAATATTTTCTCTCAACTTCATAGTGAAGAGAGATAATTCACTTGGGTAAAAGTAAAGATGTAGTGGGCTCTGAACTTAAGCCACACAAAACCAGGGAAGTGTCTGTCCTTTCTCAGCTTGCTCTGGCCAATAAGCCTCAGGATACAGGAGTACCCATCTAATTTCCCTGCAGTTAGCACAAAGGTTTTGTGGTGTAAAATGTTCCTTAGAAGAGGTTTGTAAGGATAATATCATTGTTTGAAAATATGGTGTTACTGTTGGTAAATCCTTCTCCCAAGTTGTGTCCTTGTGTTTATTTGCATAGATAAATTTAATCTTTTTTCTGTCTTAAACAGTCTGTTTAAAACAAATTGTTTTAAAACCAATCTGGCACTCACTTTCCATTGTGTATCCCTGTAAGAAAAATTAAAACCAACTCAGAGGTGTCAAAATACAAAAAGTCTTAGTGTTGTGTCTCTCTGCTGAGGAAATTAGGAAGTATTTTTCAGCAGGAATCCTCATTTTATTACTGTATGTAATTTTTGGAGCTGGGCAGGGGCTGCAGCTTGGGGAAAAGTGTTTGATGTGAGTGCCACATTTTGAGAGCAGAAGGATTTTCAAGACCTAAATCTTGACTTACCTGTCACTTCACATCAGATTCTGTTGCCAGTCAGCCAGCTGTGTGCCTTTTAAACATTCACTATTTTCATTTATGTAGGGCAAGCACGTTTGTGTTTCTGTGAGAGAATTGCTATTCCTGGCATTTTGAACCATTTTGGGTTGTTTTTTCCTACTTGTCTTCACTCTGCTTTACTTTGGGGGTTTTGTTTGTTTCTTTGTTTGTTTTTCTTTGCTTTGCCTACTTGAAATCAGGTAAATATATCTGAGGCTCTTCTCCTGCTGGCAGGTTCATCGTTTGGTGGTGGTGAATGAAGCTGATAGCATTGTGGGTATCATCTCCCTTTCTGACATCCTACAGGCTCTGGTACTCACACCTGCAGGTATGGATCTGCCCTTGCCATGGTGCTGTGCACACCCTGCTGGCTTTCAGTTATTTCACAGTGATAAATGTCTGATTTTCAGCTTTTCTGACTGATTATAGTTCTTAAATACACAAGGAATTTCAAAAAAAGCTGACAGAATATGAACTGTCAGTCACTGAGGGGGGCATGCAGAAGCTTCATGAATGTCTCTGCTGTTCATATATCTTTTCTAGGGGAAAAATAAAGTCTTGATTAATATTTTAAGTGGATGAAGCTGAATGTATAGACAACATCTACAGCAGGGCACCTTCTGAGTTTCTGTGCTCTGGCCAAGTGTGGTCACAGCTGTGTTTTCCACTAAAAAATCACTTTTTGGAGGTTTGCTGCTGTCCAGCTATGCTTGGCTGGCACAGCTTAAGTCAGAGATGGAACCTCAGCCCACCAGAACTCTTCCAGTATAAAACTGCCTTGTGATCAGGCTAAATCTCTAGTGATCAATCTAAACATGACCAGGTTTCTTTTAACAAAAGGATCCAGCAGTAGGTTTATTTCTGCTATTTTTATCTTTGTTGTGAGGGTTTGGTTTGGCTGGGTTTAGTTTGGTTTTGGTTTTAAGTTTTGCCCAATTTCTTAACCTGCTTTATGTTCTTAATTGTAACTTCACTTTGACCTTATAAATTACTCCAGTGTCACAAGAACTAAAGCAAAACCCTGTTTTGGCTCTGTGAGGAAGGCAGAATGTCTGGAGGATTATTGCTATTTTGCCTCAAGAAAAAAAATCAGACAAATAGAGCCAGGTACATACTTCAGAAAAACTCAAAAAAGTCAATATGTGAGCTTAACTGAAATCTCTTACCTGCCCTGATAGATAACATAATTACATAAAAGTGGTTTTTTTCCTCTGTAGACTTCAAAAAAAAAGTAATGTACCTTGTTTAAATAGAAATATTTCTGTTCTGAAGAGAAGCAGTCAGCCTTACTGCTGGAGGTGTTGTGTCAGTACATCTGGTTCCTTTTAATGATCTGGAAGAGCAAGAGCAGAGCAAGGAACCCAGAGAAATCTCTGAGAAATCAGCCCAGGGGTCTGGGTCCGATGGAATCCTTGCCTGGAGAAAAAGAGGGAGCTGTAAAGACAAGCAGCCAGTCTTGGCAGGGGAGGGAGTTTCATCCATGACTGGAGGGTAGCAGGATCCCAGGAGAGCAGATTTTAGTGCCAGTGGTGCAAAGTTCAGACAGAAAAGCTGCATTTGGATGCTGACAAACCAAGAGCTTTGTTGTGCTGGAGTCACATGCACACCTCTGCTGGGACTCTGAGCTGAGCTAAAAGTGCTCTGGGATTATTGCAAAGGGAAATTCCTGCTCCCACTCTGGGGCAGCACCATGCTCTGAGGTCCCTGAGCTGCTCTAACTCACTGAGCCAGCAAAAAAGCTGCAGTTTAATCAGCCTGGCACAGTGAACCTGCCCACAGAACAGTCTGGTACTGAGGACAGGGGTTAGAGCAACAGGGAGGGCAGGGCTGTGCCACTGGAAGAGAGGAGGTGAGGGAAGGTTTTTTGGGGAGCAGTTAGGCATCAGGTTGCATTTCCACGGGCAACTGCCCAATTTTAGACTAGAATTTGTCTCATGCAGGGAGGATGTCTGCCACGCAAGTCTGATTTGTAGAGTATGAAGTGTGACTTTGCTCCTAAGAACATCAGATAAATCACTTGTCCAGTTCTCCTCACAGATGGAAAGGAAAATTTATTGACTGGCAGGAATTAAGACCAGCCTGTGTTTGGGAAAAAATTAACAGTTGTCATGTGAAAACATTTAATGAATCTTTCAGTGTTTGATAATACATTACAAGTAGCAACTCCAGGTTTCTGGCAAGAGATTCTTATTCTGTGGAGCTGGATGCTGAATCAAGCTCACCGTAGGGTTCAGTCATTGCCCAGCATGTTTGAGTATCTGGAGAAGAGGTGAGATGCTGCACAGTCCTGCTGGACATGTCTCTCAGATCCCTGCTGTAAGCAAAATCTCCCTCTGAGCCAGGAAAAATGGGTCCATCAACAAAGTGTAGTTAAACTAAATTCTTACATTGTTTGTGCTCAAGCAGGACTCATTTTCTGGGGGCTGTTAGGATGATAAAATTCTTACATCGTTTGTGCTCAAGCAGGACTCATTTTCTGGGGGCTGTTAGGATGATTAAGCTTGGCTCTAAGCTGAGGGACAGGTTTGGGCTGTGGGTTTTTAGTTAGGAGTTTTTAAACAAATATTTTTTTATGTGCTGGGGAAAATCTTCAAAGGCATTTGGAGTAACTTCCCAGAAGGGTTACTTAAACTTAGCAATAAAATTAAAGCAGTGATGGTCTCGAGCCTCTCTCGCTCTGTCTCACGTTGGCATTTAGCAATCCTGGAGTTTATTCTCCGTAAATGTTGCATTTAGGGGTGTGATTTTGGTAATGTGATCAGGGAAAGTTGCAGCAATTGGAATGAGCTGCTCCTGTTTTGTGTGGCCAAGGAAATGACAGCTGCTTTCCTCTTCTGTTCCAGGTGCCAAACAGAAGGAGAACGAGAGCGAATGACTGCTGTGAATGTGAACATTTGTAGGAGAACTTGAACAGAGTTTCTGGGTCGTTTGTCTCAAGAGCAGTGACTGCAGTGGACCAGAGCAGGATGGTTGAGAATGTGTTTTGGGACTTAGTGATGGATGATGAGTCTCTTCCCCCCAGTGATGTCGCAAAAAAAGCAGCATGACAAAAGCTTATGTTAAAATGTAGGCTCGTATTTCAAAACATGTCTTCGAAACATTTGCTGGAAGACTTCACATGATGTCCTTCATTAAAATGCACTGTATTCTGAAACTTCTTCATTTTGTATTTGACAGAAGTCACTGGTCAGCAATGGATATATGTGGCATAAGGCAAGTGTATGGCATATTCATATCATAGTGCCTTATGTCAAAATACAGCAATATGTCATCACTGTTGCCCATCACTGTCAAAGGAAGTGTTGTGCTAAACGAGACACTGTATTTGAATGTGAAAGTCTTTAAACCTAAAACCAAATCAGTTTCAGTTCTCATTAGATTTGTCATAAAAGCTGTAATTTGGGTATCGGTAGACTTCTTTAAAACTTCAATGACAGTTTTGTGTTCAATGTTGCATTCTGAACTGAAATGTAAAACAAGACTGATTTAAAAACAGCTTTATTTATTTTTACTTTCATGACAATTTTTTACACATCTTTGGTGGATAGCTAAAATTTCACCATATCCATTAATAAACTGTTGATTGTTATACAAACAAGTGGGAGATTTTTCTCATTATTTAAAACTTTGGAGTTGCAGAAGCTGTGCCCTGTTCACCAGTCTGTTACTTGAGCTGAAGATTTCGGAAGCATGGATTGAAAGTGCTCTGTCCTGTCATACACAGGCACCACGGAGGAAATGAGGTGCCAGAGGACAATATTTTCACCTGTATTAAAGTGTAAAATGATGTTTGTACAACAAAAACCCGAAACTTTTTATTGTATATGATTTGTACAGAAGCGGAGGAGTGAGGAAAGCTGTGGGGTATTTGCTGATGTAAATGTACTGTAAAGTTTGAAGATGAGACTTTTATAATTGTAGATTCTTGTAGATGGAAGAAATTAAACCCTACAACATCAGTTTGGTTTTAGCAGTTCGTGCCAAGTTCTTTCGCATGTATGAATGTACATGCATTGGGGTTAGTGCAAACCCAGGAGCATTCTTATTTTCATCTGAATTTAAAGGTGGCTTATGCTGATGGAATACTGTAGTTAGAACTTCTGTACTGTGTTTCCAGCCTGAATACTGCACTGGAATAATGCAGGAAAGGGATACAATATTTTTTCATTTATAAACATGGAGGTAAGAGGTGAACAGTTTTCAGTTTGCTTATAAAATGTAAATATAATAGTAATAATAATAATGAAAAACTTTCTTCAGAACTTTTCTCCTTTCTGTAAGAATTTAAATTCTGAACTAAATGTGTGAAAACTTCCTTTTTACAGGCATCTTTAACTAAAAATATTCCTGTAGTACATGATGGAAACTGTTCACTTAGACTTTCTTCCACTTTCTTACCTTGTGAAAAACATTGCCAGCACCTTTTCTGACTGGGTAAATATTGACTCTGTTCCCTGCAATTCCAGGTAGTATTGAACTGGAGCAGCTGCTTTGTCCTAAGAACAACAACGTGGTGCAGGTTGCTGCCATCAGAGCTGACACCAGCCCAGCTCTGATTATCCTCGTGTGGGAGACAGAGCGATTCAAACTAAAAATAGTGGCTCTCATTCTTCACAGGGTGTGTGGAGGGGAGAATCTGTGGTAGGAAACTGATTAAGTGGGCAGTGCTGCCTGCAAATGCCACACAAACCACATGAATGCAGCTTTGTGAAAGCAAGGTTCTGCTCCAGCACAGGCACTGCAGCCTCCTCTGGGAGATGGGGTGGCAGGGAGGTGCCCAAAAGCATCCTGGCATCACTCTATCACTCGTGAGCACATTTTTCAGCCCTCTGGTCAAGGTATTTTAAAAGATAAAGGTTGAACCACTGGTAATTTTTTAATATCTATTTTATAGCACAAATTCTTCTGTCCCTGTTCATGCAGATGCTGTGGGCCTGCCTGCGTGCTGCAGAGTGCAGAAAGGCAGAATGAATTTGCAGTTTGCAGATAACCACATACAAGCTTCCCATTTTCACATTATTACAACTACTGTTGACATGCTGTGGACACAGGACTAGCAAAAGTAGGGAGAACAGCCTCCTCAGTGGCACAAAACTGTGTTTAGAGAATTTCCACCCTTTCTTTCTGGAATTCAGCTCTGAAATCTGCATTTGTGAGTGGCAGAACTGCGACGTGACCCCACCAGCACAAATAAACAGCAGTGCCATCAAATCCACTCTGCTTCTGCTGGCACAAGAGCCAGTGCTGGTGCAGTAAACAAACTAAAGAAATCTTGTCGTTTTTAATGCACATCAGTTTTCTACAGAGCTAGAAAAATGCTTGTTCCAGCATTAGGGAGGGACAGGAGTAAGTAAATGAGGGTGGAGGGAGGAGGGGTGACTCAGCAGTGCTGCCGCATGTTCCAGATTAAAGGGAAAGTGTAACTAAAGCTTCGGTCTAGGGCTCTTCATGTAGCTCATTAGAGGTCTCAGCCATGAAAAAGAATTAATAAAATGTCATTAGACTCCAGTTCTTGTGCATTCTCCCCTCTGGACAGGCAGCAAGCAGTACTTACAGGTCTGAGACCGCAGCAGCAGCTCCAGAAGCTCCTTTTCCTGTCACAGTCAGGACCATGCTGCAGATGGAGGGGTCAGTAAGTGTCCCCTGTGACTCCTGAAAGCTGCTCAGCAGTGCAGGAGAAGAAATGGGTTCTGTTTTAACCAGCAGGACTGTAATAACACGTGATTGATGCCTTTGCTTTCCTGTGCATTTCCTTGCACAGCAAGAGATGTCTGTGAAAGATAATTATTCTGAAGGGCTTGTCTTTGAAGGGCTTTTACCTGCTCTGGATATTTTTAACTGCTTAGGCGTAAGAAAATGTTTCTTAGTAGACTTCAGCCCTCTCAGTATTTTTCAGTACATAGAGATGCTCTGAGCTGAGGAAAACATCACTCTTTGCTGACATTGATGAAAAACATTTTCCTGTTTTACTTCTGGAATCCTTTAGGTAAAAGGTCTGAGATCAGAGAGTATTTGCTGTTTTCTAGGAAGTGAATTCCAGTTTTGTGTATCTGAGGCCTATTCATGTGTTATTAAGGGATACTGTTGTGCTAGGAATGTTGGAGTAAAACAGAAAGAGCAAGCCTTGATTTCCAAGGCCTGAGCTCTTGTCTCATGGCAGACAGGAGGAATCTGACTGAAGCAGTTCCAAGACTGCACATGGGGAACACTTCTTGCCATTTTTGGAGGGTAAGTTGGAGTTTTTCAGTTTTGGTCCAGCTAGAAGTGAAACCACACGTGCTTAATCCTGTCTCACAGCAGGCCCTGTAACTGCTCCCACTGAGCTCTCCAGGCAGCGTTAGAAATAACCAGTTTACTTCTAAAGTTTCTGTGAACTTTCACCCATATTGAACACTTATTAAGGGTAATTTCCAGAGGAAAATGCCATTCCGGATAATTTAATGCTACCCTTGTACCCACATAATGCATTTATGCAAAAAAGAATGTTCTGCAGACACTGCTCTTTACTCTTCACTTCAGGACTTCATTTAAATGTGGTTTTGAAAGTCACTTTCTTGGTACTCATTTGTTTTCTGGTGGTTGCAGTCAGACCTGTTCCTGCTGAAGCGAATGGGCAGGAGGTGACCTGTGCTCACACATCAAACCCATTCCTTCAGAACAAACCCTGTGGAATGTGTGTCCCTGCCAGCTGCACAGCAGGACCTGTAGGGCACCAACCCGTGGTGTCAGCAGCCCCCTGAACTGGATTAATCCCTTCATTTGCTTCTACCAACGTTTCTATCTGAATATTGCAAAATACAATCACTGTGAAAAGGCAGGAGGGAGCAGAAACGAGTGCAAGGCTGAACTGAATGTACTTTGTAACCTCTGTGGGCAGCAAGGGCTGTGCTGTGCCTGTGGAAGCACGCCCAGTGCAAACACTGGACACACTTCAAAACACTCCTTGGGAAGGTTCTGCTTTGCTGAAGGACAGAGCAGGTAATTGTGCTGGTAATTGCTGCTGCAGGAATTGAAGGTACAAGTCAGAGCTGTTCTGCATTTCTAGAGTAGCTGGATGTGGGTTTGCACCTACTGGATTAGTGTAAAAATACTTGGCTCTTGAGTTACCTTTACTGCATGAAATCTATTGTGGTTCTTTCTCCATCACAGAAAGTAGATCCAGGCAACAAAAGAAAGCCATGCACTGTTTGTGCAGCCTCCCTCAGCATCCTCATCTCCCCACAGACGCTCACTCCAGCCCTGCTTGCTGTTTCCCCCCTTGTCTCTTGTCTTTCAGAACCACATTTGATGTGTTGCATGCTCTGAGCACGTTATCTCGTTTACAGTAACATTAATGTCATTTATCATCTGAGCTGATCCCAAGGCTGTGTTGGATTTGAGGGAGTACCTGGCAGAGGGAGGCAGGGGGAAGGTCTGGGCACACAGGGCATGTCACTTGTCCCACAGCTCTCTGAATCCTCAGGAGCTCAATGTGCAAACACTGCAGACCTGAGGAGGATGCAGCAGGAGCAGGGAGTGCACAGGCACAACCCCAATTCCTAATGCAGTGATGCTGTGGAATGCTGCCCTGGGAAAACACAACCTGAGCATCACGCCTGGATTGTTACAGGGGAGAGGATTTAGCAAAGGGATATGTGGAGCTGTTCAGCCCTAAATGTATAAACAACAGGAGTTCAGATAATGCACAATGCCTGGATTGGACACTCACAGCCACAGGTGTGTTGTCCCTCTGCTCAAAGCACTCCAGAAGTGTTTAGATTTCACCTGGGCAGCAGAAATGCAGCCTTTCCACAGTCCAGAGCCTCTCACCTCTGCCTAAGCTCCTGCCTCTTGAGTAGCAGCGTCCCAGAGTGCTGCCAAAGGCCATCAGCAGTGTCACCCAGCCCTAGAGCATGGAAAAACAACAAACTTCCCTGAAAGCTCTGTGTTTCCCTGTGTTCCCAGTGTCCCAGCCAAGACGAAATGAAGCACTTACAGGATCCTGCTGGAGGAAGGATTATTAGGCAATTCCCTCCAAAGGAACAGTGGAAGAAAAGGAAGTTAAAGGTTTTTCTTCGAAATAAACCCATGCCCGGGATGGATGAGTTCTGTGCTGCTGCTGACAAGCATCCTAAGGTGAGACAGCTCCACTGCAATTTGAGGCAATAAAGCAAATAAAGAGCAAAGAACAGAAACCCTGCAGTAGTGAACTCCCCTAAACAAGCACAGAGTGAGCCAGGGGCAAGGTAACAGAAACCAGATAAATAGACAGCTCCAAAAGGAGAGTGGGATAAGAAAAAGAGAGTAATGGGAAATACCTTGTCAAAAGAAATGGAGGGAACAAAACCAGAAACTCCCACAAATGAGAAAAATGCTCATCACTCTGAGCATGTGGAGGGATAAGGATATATATCCTGCAAATACAAGTTAGGCTTCACCAGAGTAAAAAGCCCAGTGCCAAAATATGACAGGCAAGGAATAAGAACTGTAAGGAGATGGAAATTGAAAGCATCACTACCAGAAACTTCAGCTATTTTTCCAAATCCACGTATCACTGGAAGGTAATTCTTATCTCAGTCCTCTCAGTCTTCAGGCTCAGTAAAAAGCCCACATTTTGGACCATGGCATGGTTCCAGAAGAAATGAATGTGAGGATGATGGCACAGCTCCAAGGGCTGGTCCTGCAGGATCATGGCTACTGCAATCCTCATGTGCTTCACAAACAATCGTGTCTGTCACAAACACAGGACAAAGAGGAGTCTGGTGCTGCACACCAGGCAGGGCTGTCCCTCTGCACGCTTGGGGAGCTTTGAGCAGGATCCCTGATCACAAACGCTGGATTTCCACAGAGTCCTGCTTTTTTGCAGGCTCTCCAAATCCCACCAATCCCATCCTCGAGGGCTGTGATGAGGTGGGAATCTGCTGTAGTGAGTAAAGACGGGCTGGACACAGAGAATGAGCGTGCAGAGTTGTATCACCACAGCCATCACTGGGAAAGCACAAACCCCCGTGTTTCCTCAGGAAATAACTATCCTTCCATCATGTCCCTATTCACTGAAAGCTGTTATTCCTGCTGTTTAACAGGCTACCAGCTCCTGTCCTGTAAAACCCCATAATCCAGAAGATGAAGGGTATAATTAGACTATCCCTAAAAATGCAGGTATCTCCTGAAAGCCTGTCTGCTCGTCCAGAAGTGAATCACTTTTGTGTACAAATGGCTTTCTTTTGCTTTAGTTCCCTGCCCTCTCACCAGTTAGATGAACATCTGGGAGTGGGTGGGTGAGATCAGGGAGAAGCCAATCCATGTCCCTTAACATCACCCAGCTGTTAGGGTGGTTTGTTGTACCCTGGCATAAGTGCATGTTGGGTATCAGTGTTCCCCAAAAAGACAAGATGTACATTTAAAATAATTAATTCTGACTAACATTCATTTTTCAAGCAAATGTGTAAGGGGTAGGTATTAACCCAAAGTGTTCCAAATCTGCAGTAGAGAGGGGAAACGCGACTTTCCCGTCTTAGTGTCTTTCTCCCTTAAATTCTGCATCCATCAAGTGCTGCAGCCACCACCAGTACACGCAGCCCTCTTTTCACAGCAGAAAGCTCTCCACGGCTTGGATCTCAGTTAACCATTCCCAAGCTCCCAAACGCCGCCCTCCCTCCCTCCCGTGCAATTCCCAGCGCTTTATGGACGCTGGGACCCGACGTTTCTCCATAAATCATCGGCGCGCACGGGGAACGCTCGGGGAGGCGCCGAGAAAAATTGGAACAAATTCCAACAAACTCAAAGCAGCCCGGCACGGGAGCCTGGAGCCGGCGGGGACACGGCAGGGACAGCGCCAGGGGAGCCCCTGGATGGGGAGAGGAACGGGGATGGGGAAGGAGACGGGGACAGGGATGGAGACAGGGATGGGGATACGGACGGGATTGGGATGGGACCAGGGCCAGCGACGGGACTGGGAGGGGGATAGGGAGCAGGATGGGGATAGAGACGGGATAGGGATAGAGACAGGGATGGGGATAGAGACGGGGATAGGGACCAGGATGGGGATAGAGACAGGGAAAGGAACAGGAATGGGAACAGGGATGTGCACGGGGAGAGGGAAAGAGATGGCGAAGGGGATGAGGAAGGAGACGGAGACAGGGATGGGATTGGGCCCGGGGCCGGGGACAAGACTGGCACAGGGATAGGGTCCCTGGACAGGGATAAGGGTCCGGGATAAGGGACGGGGCCGGGGCCGGGCCTGAGGGAGGTGGGGGCGGGGCCGGAGCAGCGCGCGCGGGACGCGCCAACCGCCGCGCGCGGCGCGCGCA